>NC_137930.1:18961606-19001606 GCF_963969265.1 Rhamphochromis sp. 'chilingali' | reverse complement strand
CAGTAGTCTGGGTGCTCTCCAGGTGTGTTTTTCTATCATAAGAGTTCATTTAATAACTGTAATTATCTTCTCGCAGGTCCTCCTGGGGATGGACCTGGCATCAGGGAGTAAAATGAACTCTGAGGGGGATGATGGCAGACCAGGTGAGCGCGAATCAACAAATACCCTTAATAGCTAAAAGAACACTGTGGCATTGCATAACTGTTTCTGTTTTTCTTTTCTTAGTCCCTCCTACCTCTCTACCTCTGCAAGGAGGAGCCTCACAGAGAAAAAAACTATCTGCGCCTCGTATCAGCCTGTCACTGGACCAGAGCGAGGATGACTTCGGAGAGACACCAGATGATCTAGACATTAATGTCGACGACCTCGACACTCCAGATGAGGGGGATTACCTCGACTACACAGACCATGAAATGGACTGGGAAGGTGGGTGACTCTGAATGCTAGAATGCTAACACTGTGAGTTTGATGACCTGAAAGATCGCGATGAAGGTGGGGCACGCAGAATTACAAAGTGATGCAAGCATTTTATTCTCCTCCTTCTGCACAACAAGAGCAAGACTATTTTGTAACACTAACAGCTAATGTTAATATGCTTCATTACTTTACCAAGAATTTAATTGATGTGTTAAAGTGGAAAACCACAGTTACTGATCTATTGATCTTTTTAAAATCAGTCTACAATTTACCCACAATGCATCATTTGGTCTTTTTCTTATCAGATCCCAATACTGCCAACAGGAGTGCTACCAGTGAAGTCTACAATACAATCCCAACATACAGTGCTGAGGAGGAACGCCAAGATGGAAAACTGTGGAGGACTGTCATCATTGGGGAGCAGGAACACCGTATCAACATGAAACTCATTGAGCCCTACATGAAAGTCATCTCTCATGGAGGTGACTCAAGTTTTGTCTCACAGTCTGAGCAGATCTTCCTCCTTAGCTCCGGCTGCTGGGGTCATGTGAGCCCTGCAGACACTGCTCTCAACTCATTTCACTTTTTAAAATCAATTCACAAGTGTAGTTTTTCTTTTGCAAAGTAGTTACCACATTTACAGTAAAGTATAGTAAAGGTGTTAACATTAGGATCCATCAAATGGTGCACTCTCCCTTAAACCCCAACCACTAGAACTGAATACCAGTCCAAGCCAATTGGGTAAAAGACGTTGCTTTTTATAGCAAAGATTGAAATACAAGCTGAATCTGCATACAAAGCAGGTGCAAAGTGTCCCCAGTCACTTTGTACCTGAAAGATTTGTTGTCACTTGAAGCAGAGAACAGTAGAAGTCAGTGGTCTTGTTGCAGCATTTTGGATCAACTAATTGAACTAGTTTTTCAGTATCACTCTGAGACAGGATTTAAGGAACTTGGAAAGATGTTGCACAAATGCATGACAGTCCTACATATTTATATAATATGCAAATTGAAGGACATTCTAATAAAAAAAAAATGACTCCAGGACTCCTCATGGTGTTAGAAGAAAGAAAAGAAAGAATTAGATTGAGGAACCTTAGTTTCATGAACCCTAGAGGTAACTATGTGAAGACTATGGCTTTTTAAGACGAATAGCCCTCTTGAGGGCCATTGTGAATAGATGAGATGAACAAAAATAAAAAAAAGTGTGACCACAAGCCTCCTGCCACACAGAAAACCAGAAATAAATCAACAAATTTATAATCATCTAACACACAGTATTTCTCAATTGTAAGCATGCTTTGCTATTGGATTACAGAAGAAAGCCAGGTTAAAAAAGTATTTATGTTAGGTTTACTGCATTACAACCTTGTCATGTTAATGAGCTGCCAGTTCTCATCTAACTAGACCATGGAAGGACGTAGCATTTTGGAAATACCTCATCCCACTTTGGCAGTAGACCAAGTACAAATAAGGAAATGCAGGCTGTAGATGAAGACAACTGATAACCTTTTCAGCACGAATTTTTAAGTCATGTTTCCCTGTGTCACCTGCATGTTACAGTAACGTGATTCATGTGGGCAAAGTGGCCATTTGACTGCTGTGATCCAGATCAACTCACTGTGAGCATACAGGCATGATAAATCAAAGTAACAACTGCTCTTTCACCGGGCATAAGGGGTCAGTGAATGGTTCAAAAATAAAAATGATGTGAACTGTGCAGTGCTGTGCAATCGTATACTTGTACACAACCGTGTGTGAGTATAATGCATGAAAACCACAGGGGGACCTGGATCTTAAATTGAGACCAGTCACTAAGTCACACATTATTGGTTTCACAGGCAGGGGCCCCATGTCTATCTCTTCCCCCTCTGTGGTGCCTTAACCACGAGCTCTGGTTAGTCTGTGGGTGGATTGACCATGAGGGTGGAAATATGCAGGCCATGCATATCCCACTGTGCTCTGCGTTGCAGGTTTAGTGAAACGCAGCTGTCTCATGGAAACAGAGACGTCTGTCACTGAAAATTCAATCTCACCAGCTCTGTCATTTTGATAAAAGACCTGCTGTCTGAGTGACACCAAATCTGGTAATGAATGGCTTTGTGAATAGACGGAAATTACATTAATCAGAAAAGTAGCGAGAGGAAACAGTCTGTCTGATGGACAAAAGATAAATAGAACAAAAAATAAAAGAGCAATCAAGTTCTCGCCAGAGGAACTCTTACTACTTTTATTTTTGTGTGTGCTTTTTATCAAGGCTACTATGGCAACGGAGTGAACGCCATCATCGTGTTTGCTGCTTGTTTTCTGCCAGACAGCGACCGAGAGGAGTACCATGAAATAATGGAGAACCTCTTCCTGTGAGTATCAAAAAGCGGTGACTAAGACGCTCTTTAAACGACTCTTTGTTTTTTCCAGTGTTTTGCTTTGACCCCGTTAAATTCAGCCACATCGTTCGGTGCATATCCTGTTTTTGTAGTAGTGTTATTCATTTGCTTTTCCATTTTTTCAAGCAATGATCGACCATCTGATCATGACTGATCTATATATATATATAAACATAAAAATATAAACATATGAGTTTATGGGTAAAACTTTGAAAATTTGGGAATAAACCAGGAATCATCCTTGATGTCACCAAGATGTATAAGGCAGCGCCACAGACTGTATATTAACAATGGGCATAGCCACTATGACATCACTCATTGGTTTGTTATTCATTTAAACATTTAGGTCTTTGCTATCACATTACCATATTTGGGTGTAAGTTTGCTTTCATGCTTGATTAGCAAACTGGATCTATTGATTGTATGTGCGCATCCCAAAGATACTGATTTCTTTTAATTAGTACTAAGTAGCAATTTACCAATTCCCTGACACTGGAGCTCAGGACTTCTTGTTTACTTTTTGCCTACTAAACAAGCCATATTTTTTCAGCTACTTTTATTAAAAATGTTTCCAAAGGCACTAATCAATCAAGCCAGGATTGTGTTTATTTGTGGTGCAAGTTAGTTTTACTTTCAGAGAGAGGATATTAACTTGCTTTTGGAGTCAGCCAGCTGGCACTGGCAACATCATGAGCGAAAGGCTGCAATTAAAAAAATCTGTTTAATGTATTTTTCACCTTAAGTGGGTTTTGGATTGATGCTAATATCAACATATTAACATAATTGCAATGATAATTTTAACATCCTGAAGGTCAGGCAACGCTACAGTCACACTCAGGAAAAAGTGGTTTGACACTTAAAATTAAAGCGAATGTTTGCAGTGATCTTATGATGTAATTGCATTTGAACTCTCCAGCCACTTGTAGTCACTTGCCATCTTCAAAGTGATGTATCAAGATGGCAATAAAACACCAAAAAGAGGGAGTCAGTTTGCTATCAAGTAAAAAGGGTCAAGTTGGGAATTACATGAACCTTAAAACTTCATTAGAACTGAAGAAGCCTCTTGGATGAGACGTAAAACGTCTTCCTGAGTCCTGCTGAAACCTCATCAATTTGATGCAAAAGTTCATAAATTCCTTCACAAATTGCTGCAGGAAGGTGATTTAACTGCAAAATGACAGGTGCCTGGCAAACCTTCCTTTTATACAAGAATATAATCAGAATAAAACTAGTTGGCAACCAGATAAAAAACTATTTGCAAACCTTGGTCTATCTCCCTGAGAGTGATTGCAGTCATTCCAAGTCAGAGCATTTTTTTGAAGACAGGTTGCCTCCTACCAGGTGACCTGTGCAATTGCACAATTTAATCTCGCCCTGAGATTAAAGGCATTGGTCGTCTCTACTTGCAGAAAAAAATTCAATGTAATCACTGGGCAACCACTGAATTTTCTGAGTTGCTATCCTTTTTTTATTCTAGTGTGAATGAACTGTTGCTCACATTAGATTCATTTTGCGCACAAAGTAAACATATGCGTTGGATATCAATGCCAAATTATCCAGTATTTCTCAAACAACTACAAAATGTGTAAAAACCACAAGTATGTACCTCATTGTGGCTATACAAAAAGTCACACAATCACACAGCCTTGTCCATATTAAAGTACTAATATGTACTAATTTGTGCAGTTGGCATTCAGAAACAGGATAAAGAGTCGAAATCACAGATTCTTCCTTACAGTCTAACACTGCATGTGTAAATACGTTTGGATAGTCTGACTCAGCACTCACTACAGGCATCAGTGGCAACATTTACAGTACACATTTTGTAAACAAGTTCTTGTAGATTTTAGTGTTATGTTACAAGCATAGACCTGCGCCTTTTCTAGTCAGCAGAGGGGGGCACTCTGATTGCAACAAGAAGTCCGATTGAACAGAAAGCTATTAGAACATGAACCTTCTTCTCATGTGATCATTCATTTATGACCTCAGTTTGAATGTAATATGGTTGAATTGCTAGTTTGGAGTCTTCTTTATTATAGAAGGATGTTAACTGTACTATTCATTTTATAGTAAAATGTGCAATAAAGCACTTAGGGACGGTCATAAGCCGGTTTCCAAAAAACAGTAGGATAACAACCTATTACTGACCTCAAGGCTTCAAGACGGGGGTCCACAAAAACGGATGATGTATTTAAAGTCTAAAAAATTGCAAAAGACTAAATGCATCACAATGGAACAGGGTCATTAAACTCTTGTATTACTTGGATGATGAACTGAGAGTTAATTTGAAGGATTCTTGTGATTGATGGGCACTTGAACAGCTGTAACATGTAACGTCCAACCCACAGTAGTCAAAGTGTCATGCCAGCCTGTGGGAAATACACAGCTGTGTTTGTGGTCTTCCAGTCAAAATTGGTTCATGGCAATGCAGCATCGAAATGCATATGACAAAAGCAATGTGTGTGTGGATGTAATTATCAAATTAAGGACGTTGTTGCTGTTTCAATCAGCCATGACACTCCTGCACAAACACAACTTTCTAAATGAAGTGATTAAAATTCAGTGTGAGTCTAGCTTGTTTGCTAGGACCTCCCGTGTCGATATATCCACTGTTGTGCTGGCACAGTGGCGCCTCATGCTTGGACAGTGTGCTAGGGATCCCACAGGCTGTTCTGTGGAAGATATTGAGTGAGCTGGCATATCCGAGAGTTCTGGAAAGAACGGAAAGGAGGTAAACCGTACTGTCTGCAGTTTCTGATGCCAGATGGCTTGAGGTCTGAATCTGCGCGAGGAGGAGTAACTGTAGCTGGGTGCTGAACGGTATTCAGTTTGATGTCAGTGGGAGATGATCAGAATATTCAGGAAACAGAGTGGATCAGCAGTGCTGGTCTGTAAGCAAGCTGGGGAATGACATTTGATCAGGAGGAGAGGAGAGCCAGTGAAGTTAGATGAGTTATTGAGGAAACTAGCTGAGGAGATTGTCAAGTTATTTTCAAAGCAGGCGACAAAGTTCCCTGCTGACTGCGAAGACAGAGAGGAGGTGGTGGAGGGACTGCGGAAAAAAACGAGAAAGCGATAACAGTTTCTTATGGTTTGAATTAGAGAATTGGATTTTCGGAAAAGTAGAAGTCTGATCAAGCTTGTGAGATTGATGCAAAGAAGGAAAGAGGAAGCAACATTTTTGCCAATTTCTCATTGCTGACTTCAGAGGGGAGAAATGTTTAAAATGCTGTTAGTTGGTTTTTTCAAATTGAGGGTAAGACTTGTGTCCTATTTCCTCATATTTCTTTGCATTGAGCGTTCAAATAAAAGTTGCTCCTGTATTTCACCATTTTAACACATAATGCCAGAGACTTTCGAACTCCGCTTGCTTTTGATATTTTGAAGTTTTTGATTGAATTACAGTTTAGCCCAGGTGAGTTTCTGCAAGGCATGATGCTGTTTCACATTAATGTAGTTACAGTTCTGTTTGTCTAAGTCAGCCATTCCCAAAGTCAAGAGTGCTGAGACCCTCTGAAAAACCAAAAAACCCATGACGTCCACCATAATACAAGAGAAAAAGAAACTTCAGTATAGAGTCAGAGTAATGAGTAATATCACAAGCTAACCTAAAATAAAACCTATAGCTAAATATGCAACTTAACATACTTTTGAGTAATCTCAATTTGAATTTCTGTTATTATTGTGTCTCATCTGCAAGACCTTCACAGCAGCACACCAGGTGGCCCCAGCTTACACTTTGGGACTCACTGATCTGCATTTATTGAGAGTGTTAAAATTTGTAAACTGTTAGGGGCACAAACCACGAAGCAACAATGACACCAGTGTCAGTGTGTAAAAATGGTAGTTTCTGCAGTGGCCACTTGAGGCAGGCTGCAAAACCAAATCAGCCCTATAGACCCCACCATGCTAACTTCAGGGATGTAACAAACACGTTTAATGCCAGGTACAAAACACAGTTTTGCTTCTCATAACATTTCAGAACTCAGTCGTTTGGTCTTTGTGTAGACTTAAATTTTGAGGCGTGTATCCCAACATGCACTTTATTTCCAGTAATTGAAATTAACCTCTTGAGAAAGCCTGATGGAGAATATTACTTGGGGTACAGTCCCTCAAAAAACTGTGCTGCTCGTTTAGTCTGTAAAGGCTAGCAACTAATGAAGTTCGTTAGCATTAGCTGAAAGCTTAGCGCTTCTCACTCTCATCCAACTTAAAGCTTAAAAAACCAACATGGCTCAAAACACACTCAGTATACCCATCCTTTTTATACAGTCTACACAGCCTGCATTTAGTATTTAGAGCTAAATGGCAAGTAGGCTAAACTACAACATGGTGAACATGTTAAATATTACTAGTACATGCTACGGTATTGTTTGGGCCTGTGATTTTAGCCTGTTGTTAGGTGGTTGGTAGGCAACAAAATGACTTATATCCCCCTGAGAATAGGAAAAAAAGAATCGTCCAATTGAACTTGTGATTTCCTGCCTCTTTGGAGCTACAAGAGGCCACCCAAACACATGAGATATCAATGGAAAGCCCAGGATGTCCTCTATTTACACCAGGACGTTGTAAGGTAGCTCAAATAAGTCAAAAGATATAGACCAAAAACAAATGTCAATTACATTAAATTAAGATAATGCTGCTAATGCTATAGATGCATAAATGCTACAAATGGGTTATTGGTTGGTGGTTTAGGGGCCTAAGATGTACCTGTATGTCAAGCTTGGTTGCTCCACTCCTGATGGTGTGGGCGGGGTTTGAGGATAGACAGAAAGAAAGTTTTCGTCTTACAGTAAGATTTGTACATAAAATGTATTTATATACTGTAGCACCTTTCTAAATCAGGATCGCAAAGTGCTTCACAATAGCAGTCAATTCAAATATTAACACAGTAATATTATCTACTAGTCAAAACCAAGCCTATACAAATACGTCTTGAGCTGCTGTTTAAAAGTGTGTGCAAGTTGGCATGCTGGTGCTTAGCTAAAAGCACTGTTCTTTAGGGAGTGTAGAAATCAGCAATGGGTCCAAATACAACATTTTACTCTTTTATATAATCCTATATGGTATTCCAGAAAAAAAAATGGTATGAACCCTTGGTTTAAAGCCAGAATAGGGGTCAGGGTTATGTAAGCAGTACTTACAGGAAGGGTGAAGCTTCAGAAAATTAATTTGTGTGTACTCATGTGTGCGTTTTTCCAGTTATGTGATCAGCACACTGGAGCTGATGGTGGCAGAGGACTACATGATTGTATACCTGAATGGAGCCACACCCCACAGAAGAATGCCTGGACTTGGTTGGCTAAAGAAGTGCTATCAGATGATTGACAGAAGGTCTGTCCTGTTCAGTGGTATCACTGCTATGCGATACTACATTGGTTTTGTGAGAGAAGCCCTGAATGACTAAGAACATTTGCAGCTTTGCAGAATGAAAGTGAAAACTGATGCACCAACATTTACATAATACTTTGGCATGTGATGTTATCCTCAGGCTCAGGAAGAACTTGAAATCCTTCATTATTCTCCATCCATCATGGTTTATCAGGACCATTCTAGCCATTACCAAGCCATTCATCAGGTAAAGAATACTTCACTTTTAGCTGGCACGCTATCAGTATTTGTTGTGGTCTGGTGGTTGGTCCACTGTCTTGTTCTAAAGATTGCTGCTGGATCTTGACACGTATTAAAACAATTAAGGCTGCTTAAAATTATTACACTGAGACAATTAGCTGCTAATGTGACTCCAGACCTTTTAATATAGTATAACGGAGTAATGCACATTTATTGCTTTTATCGTGTTTCTGTTATGTAGATCTTTAATTGTGTGTGTGTGCCTATGTAAAAATGGTCATTTTTTGTGCACATGCTTGTGATGCCTCAGCACCAAGTTCAGCAGTAAGATAAAGTATGTAAACAGTCTGGACGAGCTGCAGGAACTCATCCCGATGGACTGCATCCAGATCCCAGAGTGCATCATTAGGTGAGTCCCTTTAAACCTTTAAACACAACACTGCCTCCACCTCCTCTGAGCCCAGATGGTCTTTTAAATAAGTCTATTTTCATCTTGTCATTTAAACTCTAACCTCTAGACTCGACAAGCAGCTGAAGGAAGCGGCAGAGAACTCGAGGTAAGCATCGACCCTCCTGCTCGCATTACTTATTCTGCTTTTTTTCTTCTCTCTCTCTTTTTTTTCCATCTACAGTTGAAGCGCTCTCTTATCAGGCAACTCACTTTTTAGATCACAGGGATTCTTCTGCTGGATCAGGGCCCAATTGGATTTGGCTATAGTTGCAATTACAGGAGAGAGAAAGAATTTGCTAAAGAGGCTAAATGCATTGCTTTCATCTCATTTATCATTACAGCAAAATAAATGAGCCAGTCCTTATAGCACAGTGATCTATTGCACTGATAATAAATGTAGAAAAGAAGCAGTAGAATTCCCACACTAATCACCGGCTGACTAACTGTGCTCTGAAGCGTAAGTTGCATGCACCTGCAAATTCAGCGCATGCTCGTGTATTACAACAGTAAATTCTGCTTTAACAACCTTTCAATCCCCGCCCTCCCCCGGCCCGATCAAGAGTGAACAGTTTTCTGCAGGGATCCGAGCCAACTGCAGCAAGCAGAACAGAGTAAGTCCTCGAAGATGTTTAAGTTCACACATAGAAGACAAACGGCCTTGTGTCAGCAGTCTGTCACTACTACATAAACACACCCATCTCTAATGTCTCTGCTTTGTACTTTCATCTTCCCAGCAGACCAGACGCAGCTGGTGCCAGCGGCTCGTAAATCCAAACATCCTGAATAGATGGGTCACCTCGATGCTCAGAAGTCACTGTTGTATTGAATGGGCGCATCTGGAAAATTGTGTAGCTACTGTGTGTGCGTCTGTCAGTGTTTTGTCAATTACACACTGGAGTTTAATAAGAGAATACAACTTACAATAGCACCTGATCACGATAAGATCTTTAACAGCTGCTGTAGCACCTGCTGTACCTTACACCTGCAGTCCTGATATACATGTAGTCTTAAGTGTGATTTTTTGTTTTGGGAGCATCAGCAGACTAGTGCCATCGCTCACTTTAGGGTAGGGACTTCAATTACACACTAGACAGCGCACTGCGCAAATCCATTTGTAGAGTCTATAGTGTTGTAGTTGTGTGCATGAGAAGCAGTGAAGCAATAATATCACCCTTTATTGGTTACTCAGTCTCAGTATTTCTGATGAAGAAACTACTTCTGTGTACGCAGTAAAAGCACAGGGTGCCTTGTGCCATGGAAGATGACCAACTGGCTTTTGACCAATCCAAACCTCTTTCTGGAAAATTAACCATAAAACTAGATATTTTACCTTTATAGAGTTAATCTAAGACTAAGAAGGAATAACTTAATTATTATATGAAGCTGTCAGTGCTATGTGACAGCATGTCTTTTTAGTCGTGTTCTGCAAGTGTGTGTGCGTGTCTGTGCGCACGCATGCATGTGTCTTTCTGTCTATACACGTCGAAACTCATCCTCAGTTTCTGCTTGACGACCAGGAAGAATCTCGGGTGAGAGTAGCGATGGGATCTTTGATAAGCACATCTTTATCTGTGTGTCCACACGCATGCGTGTGTGCGTATCTGTGCATCAGTGCATGTCCCCCTCATTAGATAACCGATGGTCCTCTTGCACAGTCTATAATGGTGTACTGAGGGGATGCAAAGAAATTGTTGATCACTGGCTAGTAATTCAATAAAAATAAATCGATTCAAGTCTGAATGTATTTTATCATTTCTTTGTCTGCCAAATTACAAATCAGCCACTTTCAACCTGGTGAAGTCACGAGTTGCTCTTTATTCCTAATGGATTTGTTTGCAAAACTTTATTTGAACAGAATAACCAGGATAACACATACTCAAATTAAATATCAACAACAATAAGCACATGGGTAAAAGAGAAAAACAAACATAAACAGGGTGATTAATCAAATTTTAAACCCCAATCCAACACAATTATACATGGTAATATGATCAATGAAACCATCACAACAAGTAAACTGCCACGATGAAATGTTAAAGATACGCAGAAATCTTCGTGCTACAAACCGGGTGTGGCGAATAAAGCTTAATTTTGTTAATTTTATTTTTAAAAAAAGGAAGTTTGGGAGTGTTAAATACATTTTACTGTTTTTAAATGCAACACATTTCATTGTGTGAATGCAGTTATAAAAACAGAGCTCATTATGAACAGCATCTCATGTTTCATTTGGTCAGGCTCATTCAGTAAAGGATAAATGACTCTGTCCCTCGGGGGAAGGGGGAGACAAACAGCACTGGGGAAGAAACGAAGAAGGAAAGAATTGCAAAAGAAATCTTATGAGATGGAAAGCATCACGTTCACCGGAACGTGTAGCTTTCATCGTCGTACTCCAGCTCGTCCTCGTTGTCCTCTCCCAGCTGTCCGTATCGGAACTTCCTGTACACTGTGCCATCCTGGCCCATGTAAACAATGTCCTCATCTTCATCATCGTCGTCATCATTGTCATCATCCTTATTCCCTGAGCGACGTTCACTGAGGTCGACCAGCTGGGACTCCTGAAATCGGCCGCCAGAGGAGCCGGCTCTGCCGCTGTAAGAAGAAGCAGAGCTGTAGCCGCCTCCGTATCCCCCACCGGAGCCCAGCTTTTCATAGCCACGGGGAGGGATGTCTGAGCGCACGTTTTTCAAGCGGGAATGTCTGATAAGGACGATGACGGTGACCAGAACCAGCACCAGCAGGACGCAGGCTATAATGAAGACTGTCAGGTTACCTCTGGCCTCCTCTTCCTCCTCATTCCTGAATGCCAAGTTGGTGCTGAGAATGCACTCACCTGGAAAGAAAACAGAAGTTTAGACACTGATACAAAAAGTAACTGTGGTACCTGAACAGGAGCTTTAATGATAATAAAACTGAAAGGGCAGTCAACAGATTTTGTGCAGGCAGTGAAATTTCCTTGGAATGAAAAGTACCATGAATGTCTTTAGTGGCTCTGGAGGGAGCTTTTCAAAATCTGAAACAAAATGTGAAATATGAAAGCTTTTGTAGGTGCTCCTGGTTTCCAAAAGTAAAAAAATGTGATATTCACTGTGAACTTTTCTACAGTTTGAATCAAAGTGAAGCTCTGTTGGTTGGAAACACTGGTGGAAAAAGGTTAACAAGCCCATCAGAAAATACCCTTCTCTGTAAAGAAAAGCCAACGGAGAAGCTTGTGTTTGTAAAACTTGGTTTCATGGGAAGAAAAAACAATACCAGAGAAAAATATTTGGAGTAAATTATGCCCCACTCTTTTGCTTATAATGGCAGCAACAAAGGATTGAATTTACTACCAATCTGTCTACATTCATATTTGGAGCTACCTGCCATGCCAGAATTACAGAAAATATAATGTTACTGAAATAACTTCATAAAACTCATAGTCAGAGCTGGTCTACTAAATTTTCAGCAGAAAATGCTGTTTCTGTTTCAGCAGCGTTAAAGATAATGGTTCAATTAAATGCAGATTTTACAGTTAAATCCATAATTTGTTTGGTTTGTTAGGACTATTTTTGCAGTTTTGCCGTTGTAATATTAAAAATGAGGCCCATATAGGGCTGGGCGATATATCGAGGTTTTAAAAAATATCGATATATTTTCATATGTGACAATATCGTTTATATCGATATAGTCTATGTTACGTTATAATTATAACTTGTGGAGCCGCAAGTTTGCCTGTCTTTCGTCCACTTTTGTCTCTATTCAACGTTACTGGGCCTTGCGTCTCCCCCTCCCCCATCGCTTCACCTGCAGGCAACGACAAGATGGACACGGCAAATCTCCGTTAACGAGTTACCGCGGATCACCCCGTGCGTGGGGCTGGACGGCGTCAACGTGTTAGCGAGCTAACCGCGCTAACGACATGCATGGCCTAAAATCCTTTCATTTTCTCCAAAATCAATAGTGCGCCTTTTGTATGAATTCTGGTTGTGCTTACTGACCGCGAACCGATTTTATGTGGAACACAGCGCTCAGCAATCTGTCAAGAAATGTTCTAGTTCAACTTTGGTAAGCTACGGAGCTGCACCGCTTGATGGATTGTCGGAGTATTACGGCTACCGTAGTCCGGAGCCTCGCGGAGTGATACGTACTGTGCTTCAACGTAATATTACCGTATTTTGTGTGTATAAGCACCATAAATGGCACCTGTAAGAGACATGATTACGAAGCAGATTTCAAACTCCAGGCTGTCAGTCACGCAGTACAAGTTGGGAACAGAGCAGCTGTGAAATCTGTCTTTGTTATTATGCTCAGCGTCTTTTAGTTTACATTTTGACTGCACAATTGTGAGCTTTTTGTTATGCACAAAAACAACATTGTTTTCTTTTATTTATGGAGCATTATTATTTAATAAATGCTGATAATTTATTTTTCAGTAATTTCTTCACGTACATCTGTGCTGTATGTTAATAAAAGTGCCTGTGTGACATCTGGGACACAGCTTTGACTAAGAACTCTCTTTTTGTTCTTACTTTATGGCTTAAAAAAAATATCGAGATATATATCATATATCGCCATCCAGCTAAAAAATATCGAGATGTGAATTTTGGGTCATATCGCCCAGCCCTAGGCCCATGGCAAGTGAACGAGCTCATAATTAAGCTGAAAAACACAAATAAAAAACTACAAGTAGGCAAATCAACAATATTGTGCAATCTTAAAAAGCAGAGATATTGGCCAGCTCCGCAACACCAAATAGCCTGAAATATCACAGACGACAACTAAAGAGATGGTGACAGAGTTATTTCCATGGTTAAGAAAATCATGTTCACAACATCTAAGCTATTTAAGAACACTCTGGGAGTTAGGCATAACAGAGGTTTTACAACAAGGTGGAAACAACTGGTTACACTCAAGAACAAAAAGGCCAGTTTAGACATCTAAAAGAGGCTACAAAATCTGGAGAAACAGCTTATGATCCAAAGCATATGACATTACCTGTCAACGGAAAAATTATGGCATGGGCATGTTTGGCTGCTAGTGGGAACGGGCCACTAGTGTTTATAAGTGATCAGGCAATCAGGATGAATTGTGAAGTGTACAGGGCTGTAGTCTCTGCTTAGATTCAGGCAAGTGTTGGGCAGTGCTTCTCAGCGCAACTAGATAATGAACCAAAGCATACTGCAAAAGCAACCCAAGAGTTTCTCAAAGCAACAAAACGGGATATTCTTCAATGAGCAAAACACTGATCTGATCTCAGCCCAAGCTTTTCAGTTATTAAACACAAAACTGAAATTACAAATAAATATGTCTTTTATTGACCTAATAGTAATATAAGCAGAGGAAAAAACAATTCTGCAACCAATAGCTCCTCTTACTTAACAACTAAATGAAATAGCAACTCAGCTGCATTATGGGAAAAGTGTCCAACCTTTAACTGATCATTTCAAACCTGAGGATCTGAGGTCGTTATTTTAGGATCTCTCTTTTCTGGGGGACATTTTATAGACCAAGACATCAATCAACTGCTGTAATTTCAAAAAAAATAATTAAAAGATTGATCGCTAATGAAAAATGTAATTAACCACAACCTTTACTCGTCAAGAGATGTGATAAGTTTAATCTAAACATCTTCCCTCCCTACCTGTAAGACTTTATTAGTTTAACTCTTTCCCCCAAGAGGACCGCCTCTGTACCCACCCCAATATATCAATAACAACCATTAAATAGGTTCTGGGTTCTTCCTCAGCAGGCGGTGTAGGAAGAGATCATTCTCACTAACTTCTGATGCACAGTTCCCATTCCCAGTTGTTTTATTCTGGAAGCAGGCGTGAAATATGACACAAACTGCTCACATTCTAGCAGACGTGCAAGGGAAGAAAGAGTTAAGGAAGAAAATTACAACCTGAACACAATGATAACTCTCAGCATACAAGATAGAAGTTCAGCCTACCCCGTGTCTCTGTGCAGTTACAACAGTCTTGCTGCTGGGTTTTGGTGTCTTCCTCTTCATCTTCGTGGTGGCAACAAAGTAGACAGCGCCCTCCAGCCTCTAAAATAGCCTCAGCAGAACACACTGTGCAGTTGGATGGACCGGGTCCCCGACACTCCAGGCAGGAACTATCACAGTCTTCACACGAGTGGCTTGAACCCTGATGAAGGACAGGGGTGACTCAGAGCTACAGCATTTTTGCATCATAACTACTGATTCTTTGCTTCCAAAAGTTTTTTTTAAAATGCTGAATAAAAGCGCAACCAGCCTCTCAGCACAGTCAATTAACATTCATCTACCTGTCCAACAATTTCAATCAACAGCTTCACAGCATGAGCTGCGAGGTTTATTTAGAAATTGTGACACAGTAATAATTTTCGCTGTGATGTTTGAGATTTCTCCTGGTGCAGTAATAACCCAGTCTGAATTACATTATGTGATACCTGGGGCCAAAGCATTCAAAGTAATTATTTTGCTGAACGACATGTACTCGTGTTTTTTTAATTTTTTAATGAAAAGTTAATATTTGTGAAATTAAAAATGCTGGTACCTTTATTATGGGATGCTGGCCTTTATCGCATATGGACTCACACCTGCCATATGACAGCAGGTAACCAGGGTAGCAGGAGTCACAGGACTCGGGAAGTTTTCCTGTAGGTACATGACAATGTAAAGGGTTAGCCTGATGATTTTCTGTGTTTTTATTACTGTCAAAAAAATGCTTAAAATGCTGTGTCAAACTTTTAATATCACCAGCCACCTTCTTTAATTTAACTTAAAGTTCAAATGTTTGCATTATTCTTTTATAAACAATTTAATCCAGGTACTCAAGGTTGAAGTAGCAAAAACTGCACTCACAGTGGTGTAAAAAAAGGTTTGCCCCCTTCTAAACCTACACGGTGCTGTGTGAAACAATGAGTTCATTTTCAGTTTCTGAAAATAAACTATGTTTCCACACCCAGGCCTGATTACTGCCACAGCTGTTCATCAAGAAATCACTAAATTAGGACCTGGTTGACAAAGTGGAGCAGATCAGAAGATTCTCAAAAGCCGGACATCATGCCGTTTGGCTGGCCCATTAAAATCACTCCACGAGCACAGCAACAACTCATTCAAGAGGTCACAAAAGATCCCAGAACACCATCTACAGAACTGCAGGGCTCACATGACTAAGGTCAGGGTTCATGGCTCCATCATATGAAAGAGACCTGGCTTAAATGGCCTGCACTGCACAGTTCAAAGACAAAAACCACTACTGAGCAAAAGGAATATAAGGGATTGTCTCTTTTGTGCCAGAAAACATCCTGATGATCCCCAAGACTTTTGGGAAAATACTCTGTGGACCTCCAAAAGTTGATTCTGTTCATCTAGACGTGGCGTTTTCAGTGGGAGAAACATTTTGTCACTCATCCAAGTGACTTCTTCAGCCTCAGCTGACTGCAGGTTTCCCCAATCTTATAAACAGTACATTTGCATAATGAGTGAAACCAGCACCACTGAAGGAACAATGGGCTGGTTGATCAACAACCACTGATCAATGGCCATGAGTACCATTCACAGAGAGCTGTGGAATGGCTGCAATCACAGCATTGTAAGATGGTGACAGATGTACCCTTAGGCCCTCTCCTCGATCCAGAGATGGTCTTTACCTTTTCACGTAAATGGCCTCCTTGACTCCGCACTCAAACCAGCTTTCCTCCCTGTCCAGGATGTGCACATCCTCATCCTTGAAAGAGTGTCCACTGGCCTGTAGGTGTAAATAGACCACAGAGTCCTGGCCTGACGAGATAGCTCTTCTGTGTTGTGCCATCCGCTTCGCCAGAGGTTGTTTGGTTTCCCTGATGTATGAATCCTGGCAATCCTCCTGGCACTTAACAGCGTACACTATGTTACTCTGTTTGTGTCGGGGGACCCGATCCTTGGGGTGGACCAGTTTTTGGCGCAGCGTGTTTTGGGGTTTAAAAGCCACAGAGACCCGGTGTTTAGAAAAAATGCATCTCAAATGCTCCGATACTCCTGACACGTACGGGATCACTACAGGTTTTCGCTTGGGCAGCAGTTGTCCTTCTCTCCTGGATCGGCTGGAGCTTTCTTTAGGCGCCTTCCCAGCTTTGACAAAAGACCAGCTGGGATAACCACATTTACTCAGGGCCTTCTTGATGTGATGTTCTGGTGTGTCTGTGGGGATGGTGTTTGCTCTGTGCTGTAGCTTAAATACTGATCCGTATGTGTAGGTTTACGGTACACAACAGCTTTTAAATGTCCCCCATTACTGATGGAAATCTCACAGTCTAAGAAGGCTAACCTGCCACTTTTCATATCCTCCCTGGTGAATTTGATGTGTCGGTCCACCGAGTTAATGTGATCCGTGAATTGCGGTAGGTCCTGAGATTTGATTTTCACCCAGGTGTCATCCACATATCTGAACCAATGACTTGGTGGTGTTCCAGGGTAGGATAGCAAAGCCCTCTTTTCCACTTCTTCCATGTACAAATTGGCCAAATGGGTGAAACTGGGGAGCCCATGGCACACCCATGTTTCTGCCTGTAGAACTGACCCTTGCATGTGAAGTAGGTGGAATGAAGACAGTTCCAAAAGCAAACACACTTGGTCAATGCTGAGACTGGTCCTGTTGTTGAGGTTTGGGTCATCCTGTAATCTCTTACACTCTGTGGACCGACAAGACAAAAATTGAACTTTTTGGAAGGTGTGTGTCCCATTCAGGTGGGGCACTTGCTATGGCATGACTTTTAAAAAACCCTGCTCGAAAACCCTCCAGCGTGGCTGAATTACGACAATCCTGCAAAGATGAGTGCGGCAAAATTCCTGCACAGCAGTCACTTGTGGTCTACGTAGGTTTGGAATGTTTCCCTTAATAATAAACACCTTATTTGTTAACTGCATTTTGTGTGTCTTTTTTTGATCTTAAACATTTAAGTGTGACAAACATAAAAAGAAAACAGGAAGGGGGCAGACACTTTTTCACACCACTGTAACTGAATGGCTGCTAATGGCTGGTTTAAGCTGTCCTTTACAGTTTTAAAAAGCATGTTTACAAATTGGCACAAAAATGTTTTTGGCCTTTCTTTTTCACAGCTGTGAGGTGTGTGAGCAGAGTGTGATTTGCATGGTGGGAGTATAAAGAAAAATATAAAAATTCCTCCTCCCCTTCTGATTTTAGTGCTGAATCTTGAAACTGCCTACAGCGCAAAAAACAATCAAATCAGAAACTGACTTTCACTCTCAGCAGTCGTGTTCCTGTGACAGAAAAGATGACACAGCGTAGGGCGAACGATCTGAGCCATTTCTGAGCCAAGCAACTTTTCAGTAAGGTGCCAAGCACTGAGTGAAAACTACCATTAACAAAATAAAAAAGAAATGATTTGGAGTGTCATGTTTTACAGGAGACTCACCCCCCCAAAGGAAAAAAAAAACCTACTACAGCTTCTTATTTAAAATGCTACACTGCAGTTATGCACCAAGGCTGGATGATTCACTCATTGAATCAATCACAGTTAAAACTTTGGTCCATGATGTTGTGAGAATTATTCACTCTCAAACTCGCGAGGGTTAATTATGGCACGTTATTATGTTTATAACAGGGATGTCAAAACAGTTTTTCATTGTCGGCCACATACAGCCCACTCTGATGTTAAGGAGACTGGACCAGTGAAGCTCTCACTGGTCCAGTCTCCTTAACAGTGTAAAGAAGAAGTATATATTTAATCCCCGAGAGAGCATAATTTAAACTGTGTAGTCATTTAATTGTAATCAAAGCTGCTAAGCTTGTGACAATACAGTTAAAAGTCCAAAATGTATACCTTCCGGCTTTCAAAAGCCAGTCAGTGGGCTGGATTAGAGTCTTTGCCTGGCTGATTCTGCCACCTGGGCCTTATTTTTGACACACATACACTAACTGCAGTAGTAAATAATTCATAGTTTAACAGGCTTCATAGTATATATGGCAACACTGGTTTCTTTACATTTTTTTACTTTATTTTTTATCATCTCACTCATTAAAAGTGATATATGATATCATTTTTAGTGGGCAGCATTTACATAGATGCTAATTACTCCTCACATTTGCTTATTGAAGTAGAGTGTCCTCTGTTGCATTTTAATGTAATTAAGTGACAAATACCATCACCTGCTGTGCAGTTAATTGTACTATTAACAAGAAGTCTGTGCTTCAGTTGTGGTGAATAAAATTCTAACATTTTATTTGTAGTCAGATTAAAAAGCAGGTGTCTGTGTCTGTGGGTGCAGCTTGCTAACCACTGCTTAAATAAACAGGTGATGTCTGGGTGGCTTTACATCTTTAATGTACAGTCTGTGATCTACAGTACTATACATCTGTCTGTAACATTTTTAATGTTACTTTCACCACATTTCATAGTCTCCAATGATTATATAGCTATTGACATGGAGAAAAAATAGTATAATCAAAATATTATGAGTGTGTGTGTGTGTGTGTGTGTGTGTGTGTGTGTGTGTGTGTGTGTATGCAATACATGAAGCTTTTCCTGACACTTGTACCTGAGCAGGTTCTGCAGCTGGCGTGGCAGTGCTCGCAGGTCCTGTGCACAGTGTCATGGTAGTATCCTTGAGGGCATGAGGCGAGACAACGGCCTTGTTTCCGCAAATAAATGAGGCCCGGAGCGCAGCTCAGGCAGCCGTTCTCCTCATCGCCAATACACTCACCACAACTGGGGTCACACTTTTCACACATTCTTGAGGCAGTGTTTCCATAGTGACTAGAGGATGGACAGATGGTCAAAAGTTATCACAGACTGCATTCAATTAAAAGAAATGAGATTAGAGCTTTGCTATTCCTCAAAGGAAATATCTTTACTCAGACTCACATTTAGCCATAGACATCTATAAATACTAACGTAATAGAGTAGAAAAAGAAAACAAATATTACTCTTGCATTGCTAGGCAATGCTGCATTGTCTGCATGCTGGTCTGTACAGTCTTTATATCCTGTTTGTGTTTTCTGAGTGAGTATTTAGCTGCATATCAGTTTAACGGTACATTAATTTGACTCCTAATCACCGCCTACTCCCTCAAAAATAAAGTATTATTAGCCTTTTATAGGCTATTTAAATGTCTGACCAAATTAGCTTGTACCTCCATATTGCACCCTGTCCATGTAATTAAAGAGCAACGGTTCAGTGTCCGTAACCTATTTGTGTGAATATGCTGATCTTTTTTCGTTAACGGCTACACTGTCTAACTGCATTTAATGTGATAATATGATGGATGAGCAGCAGAAGGACGGGGGGCAGGTTAAACTACCTGTGCTGGCAGGTCTCCACGCATTCTTTGCCCTCTCGAAATAGGTGGGCTTTACATGTGAGGCACTCGTGGTTGTGCTTTCCAACACAGGACTTACAAGAAGCGTGGCAGGGTTCGCATTTCTGCCCAGACTCCTGCTCGTAGTAGCCTGTTGGGCATTGATCCACACAGGTGCCATCTGTACCAACAAACACACGATCACGGGGGCTAAGCAAACATCGCAGATGCCTGACAAGCTTTCCAGGACACACAGCCTTGAGAGAAATCACTAGCTCTACCAAAAAAAAGAAGAAAAAAAAAGAACTCGACTCACTGAGCAGGAGATGTCTTGGGTTGCAGCTCAGGCAGTGGGTTTTGCCAGGACCCGAACACCTGTAGCAGTATTTGTGACACGGATGGCATTCCCCGTGCTGGTCTATGTACTGGTGAGGCGAGCACTTACTGGCTGATGGAATGCACTGGCTGTTACCATCCAGCATCTGACCCTCTCTGCAGCTGGTGCAGGAGCTAGCATGAGGTCCAAAGCACGTGAGACATGATGTATTGCAGTCTGGAAACAGAATTAGGAAGTAATTTAGTAGGATAGTATCAATGTTCCATCTCGACTTGATATCTATATCATTTTAATATAGTTTGACACCAAACTATAATCATATTAGGCAGAAGAATAAAAAAAAATACCATGCCAGGACTAAGTGCCAAAATATGTTTTACAAGTAAAAGTCCTGCAATGACAATGTTATATAATGTTTTACTTAAGCGTGTCTTTCCATACAGACTCAGACAAATCTGAAAAGGTTCCCCACCTCAGAATCAGATTATTTAATAAAATAACCTTATTTTAACCTTATATACATACATTAAGCCATGTATTGTACTATATATATATATATATATATATATATATATATATATATATATATACACATATGAAAAATACTGTAAATTTTTCTAAAATACAAGACCTTAGGAACTGCAGAGAGAATGGAGAGAAAACCCCAACAATCAGATGACCCTCTATGTACAAGCAGTTAGTGGCGACAGTGGGAAAGAAAAACTCCCTTTTAACAGAAAGAAACCTCAGAACCAGGCTCAGGGAGGGGCTGCCATCTGCAGAGGCAGAAGAAGCTTGGGGCTTGAGTTTGGGAGACAAATACTCTCTCTCTTTTTAAATTATGAGTAAAATGTTGCTCTTTTGTTTATTTCTCTTTTGATAAAGCTCAGAGTTATAGATCAGATGACCCTGAACCGTCCTTGAGTCTTCTCTCCTCATCTATTTGCATGCCACTGTTCTTTGTTTTTCTCTCTTGTGAAGTTCTGCTAAAGTCTGTTTGTTGTTTATCATCTCTCTGTGCTCTTCTCTCCTCTCTTCCCTTTCCCCTTACCCCCCCCCCCCCCCCACCCCCCACCCCTCCCCCCTCCAGCCGGTCACAGCAGATGGCCACCCTCCCACCCTGAGCTTGGTGCTGCTGGAGGTTTCTTCCTTTTAAAGGGACTTTTTTTTTGTTTTGTTTTTCGCCCGTCTGCCACCAAGTGCTTGCTGAAGGGGGGATTATTGGATCATTGGGTTTCTATCTATAACGCTGTTATCTTTATACTTAAAATACAGAGTGCCTTTAGATGACTAATGTCATTTAAGCTGATCTGGTGCTCTGTACATTTCATTAAATATAATGGTTTCCACATATTTGGTTCTCAAGCTACAGGATGACCCTTGAAAACATTTTCAGCAACAAAATTAAACTCTGTCCATTTCACCGCACAGCAGACACAGGTACATGCAAGTGGATGCATTTCCGTTGGCAGCTACTTTAAGCAGCAACAAAAGAGGGCATCGCCTACAACATTTTTGCACTTCTGTGTTTTTGAATAGCAAAATCAGAGCGGTGTGTCTTTCTCGAGGGAACTGTCTTTGGCATCTCTCTGCTGTTTTCAAGGTTTGACAGCTGCCTGTTAACCATCTCAGAAGCGCTGCTATTTCAGTCGGGAAACACGCTCAGGCATAGCAGAGAATATAATTGAGAAAATGTATGAAGGGCGCTCTACAGGACAGAAAATACAGCATCAACTTCAGGAGCGATGGGGTTGTCTTTGTCTTCTTATACACGGTCAGAGTGTATAAGAAGAAATAAAAACATAAAGGGGCACGACTTTATGCTGCTGAGGGGAGTCGACCAAATCAAATCAGTCCTGCTCACAAAAAACAAGACAGACGATTTGTGTTTTCTGCTGTGTGATAAATGTCGTACCTTTACAGTCTCCTGTTATACCATCCATAAAGGTATGGGAGGGACACGCTCCAAGACACGCCCCGTTGTGCAGGGTGGCCTCTGTGTCCGTGCAGGCGTCACAGTCGTTGCTGTTTGGCCCGTCGCACAAAGCGCAGTCCAGGTGGCACTGCAAACACCTCCCTTGCTCTTTGTCCTCAAAGAACCTCTCCGGACAGTCCAGCATGCACAGGCCCTCGTGGAGAAAGTGATACTCCTCACAGCCTGTGCCAAAAACACTCATAAATGCAGGAAGGATTTACTGCATGCATAAGGATCAGAGCCCTGTCATCAGTGCTGGATGTACTCTAACAGTTTTTTTTTCAACATGTGAAGACAAGCAAATCAGCAACTGTTATTCAACAGACAAAGATCAATGTTATCAGCCATGGTTTGGTCCGTATTCAACTGATTCTCCCGTTTAAGTGTTCATGTTTTGCCCGTGTTTCGTTTACACCTGTGTTCATTATTTGTACCTATTCTCTGGGTATTTATAGCCCCGCCTCTCCCTCAGTCTCATCAGTCTGTCGGCTGCTTCTATTTTTGCACGTGAGGCGCGGCACAGCTGGAATACACAAACCAGGGTCTGATGAGGACACTGCACCCACTAGTCCTTTGTGTTCACAACTCATTTTAGCCTTTTAGGGTGATCAAATGTGCGATCCAATGCCTGCCCTTCAACATCTGTTCTATGATAAAATAATTTAAAAAAGGTACATCTTGTGACATTGTGCTATGCTGTAAATTCCATTAAAAGTAGAACTGTGTTGTCATGAGCCCTGTTCATTAAACAGGAGGCTTTAACAAAACAATAGAAAGATGATGGAGCTGTGTCACATGTCAAGATTAATTGATCACTTTAAAATGATGGCTCTGACGCGAGGATGCCTCTCCTCGTGTCTCTTTCTCTCCTCCCAAATCTCTGTGAGGAGCACGAGGAGAGGAGGTGAGGAACCTGAGAAATGAGAAGAAGGCATCCACAGATACACAGAGTCTAAACCTTGTACATGTTGCCCTTAGAAAATTTGTTTGAAAAGGTTTCAAGTAAGCTTATTGTGTGCTTGAATTATTATTTTTATTTCTGACATGAGTTTAACACATCTGGGAGCAAGTCTAATTCTATCAGCCTTATTCTGTCAGGGTTGCCGCTGATGGGGTTACAGCTTTTAAGTGACACAGTCGGCATTGTTTGCCACCTTTCTTTCCTGGCATTTAATTGGCATTATAGAGCGAGATTCCTGCCTCGCTTACTGACAGCAGCACATGAAACAGACACACATTCATAGAGCTCTTAAAAAAAGAGAGAGAGAAAAAAAAATCAAACATACCGTACAGTGCTATTCCTCGCTCACATACTGCTGCTTTGGCTGCAGCCAGTGTGTTGCTTTTAATTTAGGTCTTTTGCTTACTGCCAACAGACTTTGTCCGTGGTTTGCGACTGGTCGTGCTAGCAACACTGCTTTCTTCATGTGCACAAGCTGTGCATGAGCTCACAGACAGATTTGTGCAATGGCTGAGCTGGATTGCTGGTGTTAGGGTAAGTGAAACTCTGAGTATGCTAAATTTTTTGATACAAACGATTAATCATTTGGAGTCATATTTCTGATCATCAGCTGATTAAAAGTGCAATGTACCCACATTTTTACCTCTGTTTTGGTCTCCACCATCTACTGAGTTCAGTTCTCAACAGATAACTAAACTACTTTGCTATTTAGTCAACTTTGGGGTGACTTGGTGAAATCGAAACAGCTATAAAACTCTATAGGAAAAAAAGACAATGTTGGGGTAGAGGTAATTAATGATTGTTTGTCTGAGAGATGACACAAAAACTACCTTCTATCTTCTATAAAATCAAAGGTTTTGGCAGCTGGTCTGGAGCATTCAGATGTGTGTTAACACACGACAAGCAGGAAAGTCTACAGCAACAAAAATGACCTTAGAGAAGCAATTGTTGCTGCCCATCATTCAGGGAAGGGCTGTAAAGCCCTTTCCAAACAACTTCAAGTGCATCACTCTGCATCGAGAAGGATCATTCACAAATGGAAAAAACATTCAACACAGTTGCCAATCCTCCCAGGAGTGGATGCTGCAGCAAATTTACCCTAAGGTCAGACTGTGCAACACTCAGACAAAATACAAAAAAACTTGATAGGCCATGCAACAGGACAATGATCCCAAGCACAGCGGCACATCTACAAAAAATGACTGAAAAGGATGAGAATATAAAGCACCTTGAGCTATATAAGTAAAACTGAATTGGATCCCGGTGTTGCAATAGTTCGGCCAAAAACCACATCTCAACTGAAATTTGATGACAGAAACATAAACAAACCCTAATAAATGAAAGCAACAATGTAATGTAAATTTCTCCACAACAATGTGAGAGACTGATACAGCTATATGGAAAATTATTCACTCTTTATTATGAAGTTTTTTTTAAATTATGCCCCGATAAATAAAACATTAAACTTAAAGGTGGTGCACTTTTTTTCCCATGTGATTGCACAAATCAACCTGGGGGAATTGTGACGATGTGTTTGAAATTGTACTGCACTCCAATAGTTATTTAAAGTATTGAACTAAATGGCAACCCCATAGTAATGCTTTAGGAAAAAATAAATGCTTATAGTTGTAAAGAACATGCTGTACAGGAATCATTCTCTGCGGCCTGCTGGAGCGGGAGGGCTAGGTGGAGTTGGCCGTCCGACTGCGGTCTGGAGTGTGGGGCCTCCCTGCTGCTGCGGAGTCGGGGTGGTCTGCCTCTCCCCACCGCAGGGAAAAGGGTAACACCACCTGGGTCTGGGTGCAGTTCCCCCCTCCAGGGGCAAGGGTACCTAGACCCGGTTTGTAGAGTACGCTTGGGGAGTGTGATCGTGTGTACAGCGTCTCTTTATGTCTGTCTCCACGTTGGTTGAGTGTGGAGTGAGTGCATATGAGAGCATGAGGGGGGGAATGGATGTTTGTGTCTGTGTGTGCCTGTATGTCTGTGTCTATATGTCAGGTTGGGTATCAGACGCCACCTCTCTGGGGACATCTTAGGCCCTCCAAGGTTTGGAGGCCTATCTCCACCTACCACCACTTCCCCTGCCGGTGGCGGACTCCCTCAGGTGTCGGTGCGTTGGTGGTTCTTTGTGTCTGGGGGTGGGCGTCCAGGTACACACCGGCTCACTCCTTGGCGGCCGCTTATCGGGGCCTGGAGCCTGGGGCTCGCTCGGGCCCCTTCGGGGGTGGGGTGCCCCCGGCCTCTCGGCCTGGGGCTCGGTCACTCAGGCACAGCTGGCGGCCGGCGGAGCTCACGGGCGCGTCACTGCAACTCCCCCTGGCTTCTGCTCCGCGGCTGCTGAGTGAACCCTCATCTGGGACTCTCCTCAGCTCTTACTGGAACAGTGGCGCGGCTGCCCCTCTGTTGGTCTTCCATGGTTTCTTGTGTTCTGGGGGCCTCTGGATGTCTGGAGTTTTGATCTCCTCCATACCTGCTTCACACCCTGGAGGACGGGGCTGTGGCCCCCCCACACTCCCTAGCAGATCGTTACATGGAGAAACCTTTGGAATACAAGCGCGCTGATCCACACAGGTATGCACACGGGTGTTCACTGCTCGTAGACCCAAATTACACCTTTCTTGGTTGCTACTTCGAAGCACATCTGTCCTGCGTGCTGCACAACAACATTGAATATTTAGTATTTACTGCTGTTTACACTTAGCTAGATTAATGCGATGGTGTTGTGTTTAGTATGTTGCTTTGTTTTTTGTTTTTTTTGTCTTTTTTTGCTTGTTTTCTATTCTTCTCTCAACAGGTGATCCAGGAGATTTTTATTTTTTTTTCTCCCCCCCTTTCTCACTGTCCCTCTCCCCTTCTGTTTTTCCTTTCCTTCCTCTTTCTTTCTCCCTTTCCTATCTCTCACTCATGTCTGTCCCGTCTGTAACATCTGAAAATAAAATATAATAAATAATAAAAACAAAGATCGACCAAATGGACCAATACGGCAATGCCACGATGATCCATTTGGCAAAGTAAATCCATTGGGTATCCTTGTTGGTCTTCAGACAACAATTCTGATGGCTAAAGAACCAAATGGGACAGGCGAAAGAAAAAAAAAAAAAAAAAAAAGGAATCATGCATAATGCTTGCTGTGTTGTAATGCTGCTGGTAATCATATGGAGTCAGTCATATATGCTGACAAAAGAATAGTAAAAGCACAGAAAGAGCTAAAAGCGGAAGACTGAAAAAGCTCCTACAGCTGAATTTGTCGTAGTTTGCATTGCATTTCAGTACCTGTGCAAACGCCGAGTGGGTCGCACTCCTGGCAGGCTGAGGGGCAGGGTTGGCATTCTCTCTCCTGCACAGTGTGTGCTGGAGGACACTTGTCTACACACTGGTGCTTGTGTAGGAGAAGAGGTTCTTCACAGCTGAGGCAGTGGGTAGCATTCCTCGCACAAGATGCACAGCCAGGTGCACAGCTATGACAAACCTGGCCTGCAGGAAAGCCCCTATTGGAAGCAACACAGAGCTTGATGGACAGGTAGAAAACGCAGGGCAGCACACTTAAAATATACTTTCCATTAGGTTTGTATTTATTCTGTTATTCGCTTTGTTCTTGCTGCAAACCATGTAGGAATAACATGTACTGGTAAAGGAGGCCACTTAGCAAATAGTAAAAAAAGGTCACATGGTCAGAAAGTTTAAATGAAGCTTCATAGCTTGGAGCTTCAGCAAGATCAATATAGGGTTCTGGCTTTAAGTACATAAAAAATTTAATAGAACATCACGTAGGAAATGTCAAAATCACAGGCATCTTCTGACATTTATTTTTGGCTCGCCAGAAGACGTGCCTCAAACATCTTGTGTGACATTTAGAAGATAGCAGCAATAGGATCGACCTCCTGACCTCACACACTCTTGAACACACTGCCCATCCTGTAGGAACAACTGAGCTTTGCGAGCACTCTGGCAGCGGATGCAGTGCTGAGCGTCCACACACTGCAAACAACCTGCAGGGCACGCCTCGCACACACCGCTCAGCTGACTGGCAATGAAGCCCCCCGGACACTTTAACACACATGTTTGCTGCGTGGTCAAAAATCGCCCTGAAGGACAAATAACAAAAGATGAACGTCATCATTGTTAGCTCAGAGCTCAGACAGCAAGCTGCTGAGGTCTGAAACAGCTTAAAAACAATAAACCAGTGACAAACCTTTTGCACATTTTGTACATTGGTTCTTCTCCGGTCCAGCGCAGGACTCACAGGATGGGTGGCAGTCCTCGCACTCCCCATCTGGAGGGCAACAACACTACAATCATCATAAAGTGTCATCTAACAACACAACACATAACAGACGCAAACTGACCCAGAACCAGGTGTATTTTGTTATTCTGCCCGAAAAACTTCATTCATGTACTGAAAGTGTTTGTTAACAAAATTACGTTTTAATCACTTGAAACCTCAGAGAATGGTTGCCAATCTTCTTATAGACTCATCGGACAGTTTATTAGGCTTACTCGCTAGTACTGGGCTGGACACTTGACCAGCAACAATGCTCAAACAGGCTACAGCACTTCTCAGTAATGAAGGTGAACTCAGTCTGGGACCAACAAGCATGACGCATTCAAAGTGACTTAAAACAGCTTTCTTCCCCATTCTGATGCTTAGTTTGACCTTCAGCAGGTCATCTTGACCGTCTATATATGCCTAAATCCACCGAGTTGCAGATTTGATATCTGCTTTAATAAGCAGTTACAGATATTTAAACATGTGTAGATGTGTACCTAAAAGTGGCCAACAAGTGTATGCGCTGGAAGCTAGAATATTGCGTTTAGTCTAATTCAAACAGTTTATATATTATATAAAACTTGAGCTACCAGCTTATTAGCACAACTGGGTGACTTGGTGAAACTGAAACAGCTACCATCTTTGAAGCTGGTGAGGCTAACACTGTCCAAACTCTTAAAACATCTACAAAGATGTTTTAATTCAATAGATTTTTAGGTCATGTCTGAACAGTAAAAATGTCAAAATATTACTATTTACTGTCAGTGACTTCTACAGTTCTCATCCCAATTTCCTGGAAACTTTTATACTATTTGACAGACCCAGCAAATCTGTGTTCTGTGGTCAGTTTGTATGCTTAGTAATCTTTCATAGCTTCTACTTTTGACTGAAATGCCTCGATCACAACATCCCACATAGCAAAATTGGTATGGCCCGGATCTGGACCACACAATGTGCTTACACATGGCCCACATACCGCAAAGAATGACGGCCCTTTGGTGGCCCAGATCTGGTTTGCCAGAGGTGGCCCACACATGGGCCAGCACAAGGCCAGTTGCAGAGACACTGGTGGTCCTGTGCTGGCCCATGTGTTGATTACCTCTGGCAAACCTGGTTTGGGCCACCAAAGGGCCGTCATTCTTTGCGGTATGTGGGCCATGTGTAAGTTGTGTGCAGCCACGGGCCAGTTGCAGACACACTGCTGGCCCTGTGCTGGCCCAGAACAGTTTCAGCTCTGGCCTCCGATGTCAGCCTAATGTGTACCTTAATAAAGCCATGTAATTACAACATGTGCCGGAACATAATAACGCAAAAGTAACATGACAACACTCTGTTCAGACAGTGAATGGACTGATTCTTATATAGCGCTTTCTACTCTCGTGGATTACTCAAAGTACTCTATACAACATTCACCCAATCACACACTTTGTCTAAACTGAGTGCTTCCTAACTACATTCATACATATTCACACTCTTGACATGCAGACTGAAGGAACCAGGGATTGAACCACTAAGCTTCCGATCAGTAGGTGACCTGTTCTACCTCCTGAACTACAGCCACCCAGTGGTAAACATGAGTAAACCCTCACTAGGTTTTGGATAAAGTGTACACTCAGAAACCTGCATTTGAAACGTTGGCTACTATAGCAGTATAGTATTGCAACATGGCATTTGGGTCTTCTAACTAAAATAGGAAAATAGGAACACATAGGAACATCACTGCCTGACCTGGCCCACGTCTGGTTTACACTCTGCCATGACATCAGTCAGTCAGAAGTGCCAGCTTGATGCCAGGTCCAGGCCAGACCTGTTTTCTATGAGCCTGGGCCACATAAACCAAACCACAATCGGGACAGATATGGCATGCCATCACATAAACAGTGCCATCTATGCCAGGCCTGGCCCATATCTGGATGACATACCATTTACCATGCTAGAAGTCAGCCAGAGGTGCCGGCTACAGTTCACACAAAGTGGGGAAAAACTAATTCCAACATAATCATGGATAAACCCTTACTTGTCCTTTTGCTTTTTATTTAGATTCAACAGATGATACATTACTCATCTGTCTAACTTATCTAAGCTATCGAAGACTTAAAACCTAAAACGAGTACTCATTTGAAACTTAAATTGAGCTTTGTCACTGCTCAGATTTAAAGTTTGAGAATAACTTTATTTCCCCGTGCTCGTTTTCAATCTTTGTATTAACCTATGCACTTTTCTCAGAGTTATTTAAGTTTCTAATAATTAAGATGTCTTGCCTCAAACTAATTACCATACATTGTTTAAGGTCTGTCAAACTAATTTGCGAAGGGAACAAAATGTTCAACGCACACAATCAATTATTTCTAATTCTGTGTCTGGCTGACATGCATTCTGTTTTTGGGTACTTAAGATGGTACAGAGTTCAGGGACAGTGGCACACAGACCAATTACCCTCCAAGATTTCTTTTCTGCTCCTGTGAAAGTGCCCAAATCCCTGATTCATTATGGGCAGACAGATGGATTAGTGGAATACAAGTATTAGTCTCACCGCTGAGAAAGGTCTTAATGGGACAGACCTCATGGTCAGACACACACTCTCCATTTTCTAGCGCCTTTCCCTCCTCACACAACAGACAGTCCTCGTCCTCGGGGCCGCTACATGTCACACAGTCCGAGTGACACTCCTCGCAGTTATTGGAGTCTTCATCGCCGTAGAAACCATCCGGACATTCTGAAACGCACTTCCCCTCTGAGGAAAAAAAAACGTAGCCTCTGATAAGTACTTCATGTGATCCAGGTGGGCAGGCTGCACTTTACATTAAAGCAGCCTTCAGCAGTTTCACACATCAGTTTAAAAAGTTTAGAATTACTAAAATACTAAATTACCCAAAGACAGTATCACTATGTATTAATATAATTAATATATGAAAAAACAAGTCATTTGCATTGGTTTTTAACGATTGCTCTAATAAATGACTAACCATCTGTGAGAAAAAAATTATTTTTACTGAAGACTGGGAGGACTGGTGAGGTCCAACTGGTCCTTTGTGGATTATCCATGTTATCTTAAAGCTTTTCTTTCTTTTCTAACTTTCAAAAATTCTAAAATCTGGCCATAGGTGTTTCTTTGTCACCCTGCAACAGATTGGTGACTTGTCCAGGGTGTACTCTGATTCTTGCCCTATGTCAGCTGGGATTGTCACCCTCCATCACACCATTCATGGGCCTGAGCTGGATAACCGGAAGAAAATGGATCTTATTCATCTTCCAGCTGCTCCCTTTACGAGTCACAGCAGATCACCTGCCTCTCCCTAGAATCCTCTTCTGTCAGACCAATCATCTACATAGCCTCCTTCACTATACTGGATCTAAGAAATGGATGGATATGCCATTTTTATAAAATAATATTTCAGTTTTTGTTTGCTTGTGCACTAATTGACCTATCCAGTTACTTGCCTATTATATTTTCTATCTAGATAGTTATAATACTAAAGCATTTAATGGCACGCATCACAAAAATCCATCTAATCTCATGCTTTACTCTTAAAAAATGATTTCATATGTCATTGCAAATAAAATGATGACAGGGTCTCTGTCCATGCTGATAACTTATAGCACTTCAATAACGATGATGTAAATAATCCTTTACAAACTCCAAAAATATTTATCTCCAAAATTGCTGATGTAAGTAATTTAATTACATGAAGGTTCCATATAATTCTGTTACATACTTACAATGTAAAAATGTTACATTTAATGGAATCTGGTCGAATGGGTTAGGAAAATATTCTTTGAGTGTAGCTTCACGTCTTACCCAACGAGGGCAAATTACCTAATAAGAAGAGGTCGCTCTCACACCAGTAGCACTCGTGTTCATCGCAGCTCACGCAGTTGTCGTCACACGGAATGCAGGTCATTTCTTCTTCTACGCTGTACGTCTTAGCTGGGCAGTTTTTGTAGCAGCCATCCTGGAAACTGACGACAAAAAGCAACGGTTGATGTTTGCATCACACACAAACATGAACTCTACTCTCACTGCCAGCGGAGGTCTTTTGCATTAGCTCAGAGATTAAATGAAAGAGAAAAGTGAGCCCAGAATGGCGAGATCACACACGGTGAGAGCGAGGCACACAGCCTTACTTGTAAAAGCCCTCAATGCAGGACAGACAATGCCTGGGGTTATCTGTCAAAAGCAGACAAAAAAAAAGAAAAAGAAAAATTCAGTCGCCTTTTTTTTTTTTAAGGGGACCTTAAGGGGGCGGGGACACCTTAATTTTTTTCCACTGTGGGCGACATTCATTTGGGAAAACTTTATTATGGCTACTGGGTCATGACTTACACAGGACACACTTCTTGCAGCCTTGCTCGCAGGCCATGCAGTCGTCATAATCTGGGTCTTCCACCTCACCTGAGAAAGGAGACAGAGAGCGGAGGGTGAGAGCGCGAGGTCAGTGTGGACAGGTGTGAAACAACGCTCCTTAAACACTCCTCAACATGCAACCTTGCTTACCTTCCCCACACTCCAGCTTAACACAGGATCCATCAGAGACATAGTAGGAGGCGTTACACTTCAGGCAGTGGTTGGGGCCTGTGCAGAGTCGGCAGTGGTCTACACAGGGCTCGCAGGTCCTCTGCTTGGTGTGGTAGAAAGCCTCAGGACAGGCGTCCAGACACATGCCTTTATAGAGGTAACGCTCCACCTTAAACTTATCTGGAGAATAAACAGCAATTTCACTAGAAAGCCACGTCTGTAGTTAGGTTTGAGGCCATTTCTTTAAGAGAATGGTGAATGGACTAAGCATTAATCTGTGGCTGGGGTTTGGGGAAGGCCTCAGTGAGGACTGCCTGCGGCTCACGGGGCCTCCAGATGGATTCATGAAGAGTGTGAGAAACAATAAAGACAGAGTCAGGGAGGGTGGCGCATGAAAATGAGGATGAACCCGTTTGTACACCTGTACATGGTGTGCACCATGCCTCTCACTTCATGACAGCTGGGATAGGCTCCAGCCTAAATCTCAAAGTTTTAGTGTAGCCCTTGGGGAGTTTGTGGCTTTATATTTACAAAATATAATTTTTCCTTCCTTTTCATCTTTTTAATGTCTCAGCCAGTTTTCCATTCACATACTGCACACACCACGTCACACTTACCGCGAGCTACTCATTTCGTACTCACCGGTGTCACAGCTCGTGCAGTTGGCTGGCCCCGCGTCCACACACGTGGCACAGGTGTGGTCGCACAGGTGACACCGGCCACCCGACTGGTACTTCCCACTGGCGCATCCCACCACACAGCGGCCCTCATCCAGAGCCCTGCAGCAGGCAACATCAACATCACAAAATCAACACATATGAATTATAAGTATGTAAATGAGCTGAACTCATTTAAATCCCAGCGTGTACCATATGGTGCATTTACACAGATGTAGCTGGATGTGCCGACAAAGGGAGGAGGAGAAGAAAGGGTGGGAATGTTGGCTGAAATGTGGGTAATGTGGGAGTCTTCTTTTTTTGACATTTTATCCATGAGGAGCATCAGGGAGACATCTGGTCAGCAACATGACAACAATAGCCACGAGCTGTATGCTTCATTCATGACAAGAAATGGAGTCCTTTTACAGATGCTATCTCCCTCACAGAGCTCCCTCCAATCATGGAGTCAGAACTTGGATAACAGGAACAGAAAGGGTGATAGGATGATGCTTATCATTAAGTAATTAAGTGTTAAGGTACAGTTTCCTTGAGACCATAAACGGCACATTTTGTGCTTTATTTATATTTTGCCCCAAGTGGGCAGCTTGGGTGGAGTACATCTGTAGTTTGTGAGGGCTGCCTGAACCCAGAGTTAGTCAGTTTGCAGTGGCACCTCTCAGGTTGAAGCTTTGAAACAGACACGTTCTTTTTTTGTGCTATTTTTACGTTAAAATAAAAAGAAATAATTATTTATCGAGAGGTTTGATGGGGATATATATATATATATATATATATATATATATATATATATATATATATATAAAAATCACCCTGTCATAAGTGTTTCAGCTGTATACCAAGGCTTATTTCATCGTATTACATAGAAAGAATCAATGTCGTACTAGCTTGCAAACAATGGCAATAACAATTCATCAGGGAAATATTATTTCAGGCTCACACCCAGCGAAATATCATGTATTATAGAGAAACAGTGGCATGCACTCAATCTAAAACAGTCAAGTCCAGCTCACTGTGAAGAAATACAGCTGATGCAGTCTTCGCTTTGCGGCCCTGTGCACTTCAGGCACGTTGCGTGGCACGCGTGGCACTCCCCGTTACTGTCCTGGTACTCTCCTGTTAGACAGAAAGCAGGAGAAGCACACTGACTCAGAAATGAATAACCATCTGAGGTGCAGAGGTGGTTTTCATGTGCCACGGCTGAATGACTTCTGGTTTAACAAAAAAAATCTGAATGACTCAGAGATGCGAATGCATATTTCATGCTAAACTGACACATATTAATGGATTTTGCTTCTGTGTTAAATATCATTTAAATTTATGAACCAAACGTGTCAAGAATAAAATGTGGAAGACGGCCGACCGACCGTCCGTGCACTCGGTGTCAGCAGCACACGCTCCCCTCTGCAGGCTGTGACCGCTGGAACAGCTGCTGCAGTTCCATCGGCTCGGCCCCACACAGGTGAGACAGCTGGCGTCACACCTGAAGAGAGGAGCACAGAGAGTGAACAAGTGAACCCTTCACACAAAAATCCTGACCACACAAAACACACACAGAAAAAATAACTAAACCCCACTCCATACAGGCGCACAGCAACAACAAACATGAGTGCCAAAACAAGCACAAACACACGTGGAAGCCAACCACCAGAATAAGGCCTGCCACCAGCAGATAAACAAACCTCCCACACCTGAACACACACCAGTGAGCTCACCTCCTACATATCCTGTGCCCATCAGCTATCTCTGGGTTTGGTTCTGTGGCGTAGAAGCCAGCACTGCAGGAGGACACGCACCTCCACTCCTCCATCAAGTAGCCTTCTGCACAAGTGTTGCACGCCTCAACACCTGCACCTGGTGCAGCATGAGGAGAACACACACACACACACACACACTTAACTGGATTACTGGATAAAGGACATAAAGGAGCAATGGGGCGTGAAAAGCGCTATATAAATCCAATTAGGGCTGGGCCATATTATACCGTTCACGGTAATACCGGTATAATGTTAGGCAACGATAGGAAAATGAAATATCGCGATAGAATGGGAGTAAAACGCGCATGCGCAGTGCCTTTGTTTTCATACGCACATGGCCGATTGTTGAGTGAAACAAATGAACCAGAATTGGTTTGTAAAAATGGTGCAACTTCAGTGATGTGGAACTGGTTTGGCGTTTGTCCGTCAGATACACAACAAAGCACATTTTTTGCAGAACATGCAAGCGGCCGTCGTTATTGTCGTATTTGTCGGACTAAGATGCTCTTAAATCTGGGAGTAATCTGGGTCCTAAACTCCGTACCTTCAGGTCAAACGAACACTGCAGCATCACTTAGAGTTTAAAAACTGTCTAAATTCTTTCATCTTTAATAAAACGATCAGCATTGCTGCTTTACCAGGTGTAACTATGAAGTTTAACTTCCAGGCATCCATGAAAACAAAAGTTATTACATTTAACGGAGTTAGAAGTTAGCAGGAAGCTAGCGGAAGTTAGCTCGCTAGTTTCGCTAGTTACCCAAGCATGATATAGCATGTTCTGACTGAGAGATTTCTGAATAAATTCAAACGTACAGCTCTGCTATCACTTCCAACATAAATGAAGACGGGAAACTAAACAGCAGTGACGTTTGTAGGGTTACTGAAGTTGGGCTAGCTGCTATATAATGATGTGCTACGTGATCGCTAGCGACACAACTATGTTAGCATGACATAAACAGTGAAGCTGAACACTAACACTTTTCCACTTATAAAAGTTAACGTGCCTGATAGTTAGAGACAAATGCAATCGCATGGCAGGATGCTGTAAACGGACCAAACTTCAGTCAGGAGAACAACTGAGATAATCCATAACAACTGAGATAATCCATCCACAATACGAGGTTAGTCATTAATATACTGCAACAACATGGGAATAGAGCAGCTGCCAGAGAATTCAACATTAATGAATCAATGGTACAGAAGTGGAGGAAGCAAGAAGAATGAGTTTAATAAAGTTTGACTTATCTGACTGCTTTGTTTCGCTTAATGTGCCTTATAATCCCGTGCACCTTATGGTCCGAAAAATACGTACTGCACACTGCAGTTTAATGTTGCAAAGCACCTCTTTTTAACTTCAGTGGATATTATACATGGTTATGCTCAGGATATGTCAGCCCATTTCTACTGGAAATGCCTTTTGGTTAAACTTTCAGCAAGGAATTTGTATTCGCACTGTTAAATTTTTATATAGCTTTAATGTACATAAAAACCAGCTTCTTGTTTAAGTGAAAATAAAAGGAAGGTTGTCTTTTTGCACTAGTAATGTTGTGGAGTTGTATTTTGTCTTGCATAAATTATATCGTCAGTTATATCGTTATCGCAAATTTTCAAATATATATCGTGATAAATATTTTTGGCCATATCGCCCTGCTCTAAATCCAATCCATTATTATTATTATTATTAATGCAAACGGCAGCAGTAAAAAACAAAACCAAAATGTGACTTTTGACCCCCGCTCTCACCTGCACAGGTAGCGCAGGCCTGGTGACAAGGCTTGCACGCGACTTCCTGCGGGTCATGGTAGAATCCGGCTGCGCAGCTCCGCTGGCACCGGTTCCCCTGTAGACTAGAGAGGATGGAGCGAGCATGTGGCACCGTGACACACACAGTCAATCATGTGACACCAAAACGGATGAGTCACTGCTTTCATCCCACAGCAACACCACCACAAACACTCGGTGAACTGAGTCAGTGAAAGCTTTATTCCGGAAACTTCGAACTCTTTGTCCGAGATGTTTTGTCCTTTCAAGTAGCAATACAGCAAAGCGTCGATTAAGATAAACTTATCTTTCTAGAAATGTTATGATTCTGCTGAGGGTTTGTGTGTGTGTTTGCTCGCGTGTGTGAGGAGAATCAGTATTCTCAGAGGCTTAGGGGAGAAGGAGTGGTGTTTACCGAGCAGTTAATTTGAGCATCATCAGAGAGTTTGTTTCACCTTGTGTGTGCTTTGCATTCTGTGCAGATGCTGTAGGAGGTGCACTTCAAGCAGTTTTCACTGCACTTTCTGCACATGTTTGCATCTGTGGGGAAATCAAACAATACGCATGGAGTATACACATCAGAGCCATTAATCAATCTTACTCACATACCTTCAACTGCAGTTATGTCAACTGACTATTCATTAGTGCAGCTGCATTCAAACCGCTCCTCTGTAACCCAGTCAAGGATTTTTTTTCTTCTGTCGCATTAATTTAATCACAAAAAATTTCACAAAACAGAACCAACCGTGGTCGAGGTAGTAGTTTTCCCCACAGATCGCTGTGCAGGTATTGGTCCCCTCAGTCAGGTGATGGCCAGGCTGACAGGAAGTGCACTGGTCACTCCGACTTCCAGTGCAGCTCTCACAGGAGGCGTAGCACCTCTTACAACGCCGACGGTCACCCCAGAATCCCCTGGGACATCCTGATACGCACAACCTATCGGACAGCCATGAACCAGAGGACACAGAGGACGAGAGGTGTTGCTATTGATTCGGAGTGGAAAAAATTATATTGCGGGTCAATTTTTGAGATGAGGACACACTCAAATAAAAACTATTTTTCACCCTCAATAAGCATGAAGCAATAATTTTGACTGAAATAAAACTGAAATACGTAGAATCAAAGATTTATTTATTCAAGTAATTAATAATTAAGAAAATGTGCTTGCTATAAACTGAATGTATACAAATGGAGTTATCTTAATTTGACCAGATTCCATTAAACGGAAATTTAACATTGTATTATGTAACAAAATTACATGGAAAATGTACATGGAAATAAATTAGATAATTTAATTTGAACAAATATTTGTTTTTAGTACAATGAAAAGCAAAAGTAATTCATAAAACCCCAAAACTACCAAGGACAGAATTACCAGACCCCTGATGCTCAGCCATGTGTCCTTTTTGCTGGATAACAGCCTGAAGTTTTCAGCAAATCTCACACTCCTCTCCTGAGCAACCCCAGCCCATTCTTCTTTGGCGAGTCTCTCAAGCTCCTCCAGATTTCATGATCTTGTGGCACCGACCTGGAGCTACAGATTTTCAGATCTGTCAGGCTCTGTGCAGACCAGTCAGTAACCGTCACTTTGGTCTCCTAGGGGTAGTCCTTCACCAGGCCCGACACATGTTTTGAGTCATTGTCATGTTAAAAAACAGCAATGATGCAGACCCAGTTTTGCTGCTGACTACTTGAGGTTTTCTTCCAAGATGGTCAAACATCCTTCTTTCTTTGTAACTTCTTCCACCTTGATGAGATTCCCAGTTCCAGACACACTGAAGCACCTCCTGCCACCATGTTTTAACTGTCAGGATGGTATTCTTTTGGTTGTTTGCCTCTCTTGTCTTTCTCCAAACATAAGCAACATCTATGTGGCCAAAGAGCTCAAGTATCAACTAGAGATGGCACGATACCACTTTTTTATGTCCGATACCGATACCGATATCATAAATTTGGATATCTGCCGATACCGATATGAATCCGATATAGTGTTTTTTAGTCAACAAAACTGTTTTTTAAATATCTTGCTGCATTTTGTATAAGTTCATACTCAAGTTTAAAACAACAACTACACTAAAGCTATTCTGTTATACCTGTATGCAAAAAAAAAAATTTCATAGTTCAGCAATACTGATCAATCTAATAAACTTGAACCTACACCATCCTCCCTATTCTGGTATTTTAAAGAGTACTTAGCATAAATATTAAGCAACCTAACTAATAGGGTTCCAACTCCCAGCAACAACAAAAATAAATAAATAAAAAATAGGGAACCACCCCTCACGCTCCACCTCATGATGCTTAATCGACGTAATCAACCTTAATTTGATGCAGTGTGAAAAAAAAATACACAGAAATCAATTATTTTTCAAGAAATATTAAATAGATTCAACATCTTTCTTCAACAAAATTGCAGACTGCACAGATGGTACCTTCCCAAAGGAAAAAGTACTATAGCTTACTAGGGTATTTATATTAGACTTAATAGTCACTATATACAGTAATTGACTTCTATTCATTTTACATCAAATTAAAACTTTGGGTGTCAGATAATTATTTATTAAAAGCTCGACATTTTAAATGAGAATAAGAAAGAAAAGTATGTCTTTGTGCCCCCTTTTCCCTGTTAATGCCCTATCGGCCCCCCTGGCTAAACTTTGCTAGATCCGCCCCTGCACAGTTACCAGCCGTCAGCTACGTAGAAAAAGATCCTCGAGTAGAAAGTAATATTAAATACATTCTAACAACAGCTGATCAAGCTTAAACGTGCTGCTGTTGTTCAGCCGCTGGTTTCCTCTTTCTGGTGCAAAGTGGGCCAAAAGCAAACTAGAGACACTGACTCGCACAGAAAAGCCGATCAGCTGATCGTTAAGCAGTTTCATGATTGAAGTAGCAGCAAGAAGAGGCAGTCGCTTGTTAAGCTTAACGCAGGAATGCTTTACAAACATTCAGAGATGGACTTACACACTTGCTTTACTTCTCTCGGGATAACTTTGTCGGAGATGAAATGCCGGGTTGCTAGCGAAGCTCCAAATGCTATCCAGACCACCGACAGGTCCCGCATGCCACAGCCGCTCTATCACGTGATGCATACTGCTAACGTTCTGAGGTGAGTTATGGCGTGTTGCAAGTTTTGTGAGGTGCTTTCGTGATATTTAATGGATCGGATTACATTTTTTATTTTTCTCCGATATCCGATCCAGTAATTTAGGTCAGTATCGGACCGATACCGATACGTAATATCGGATCGGTCCATCTCTAGTATCAACTCACCTGACCAAAGGATGCCCGTCCAGTATGCATAGTCTTTCTCCAGGTTGTCCTTAGCATACTTCAGTCTGGCTTGAAGGTTTCTCTTCTGCGGCAGTGAAGTTATTCTTGGTCTGCAACCTCATGGCCCACTCCCGTGCCTAGTTCTAGTCACTGTCCCTTTTGAGACTATAATTCCTGATTTGGCTATTAGTTATTGATTAGAGTCTTTGCAGTTATTCTGGAGTCTCTCGCTAGTTTTCTTTCCAGGATCTTTGAAATATTTTGTTTGCTACATCTGCCAGATGTGTGGCTCTCTTTGAATGACACTCCAGTCACTGACACTCTAGAAAGGCTGTGATAACTTTGCATATCCATAAAATTAAGCTATAAAGTTAAACCACATCAGTGGTTT
>NC_137930.1:18911406-18961406 GCF_963969265.1 Rhamphochromis sp. 'chilingali' | reverse complement strand
GTGCTGTGACTCAATGAAAAGGTCAGTTTTTCAGGGGGCTAACAAAAGAATTCATGCTTTTGAAGAAAACCAGTATGTTTAGAAATGCTCTGTCTAAAAAAAACAAAGAAAAACCTAAACTGAGAAATTTTTGACAAAAACATAAAATTTCATAAGGGGGAGGGGCATAGTAATTTTGTCCTCATGTGTAAATTACAATCATAGCCACAGAAACCTGTGAACTTCAACAACGATTTGACACAATATAAAAACCCGACTCATTTTTTAAAAGCATATTGTGTGAGCCACATACTGTGGATCTGCCAATAGCTCTGTGCTGTGTAGTCATGCTAACCTTGTGTTGTTCTTGAACTTGAGAAAAAAGTGCAAGCATGTGACACACTGCTGCGGGCCTGGCCCCTCACAGCCATCATCACTGCATTCTGGGTCGCAGGGTCCTGCAAGGGTGAACACTCGCAAAGTCACAGCAGCATCACGTCACATCACAAGAGAGAAGTTATTCAGACTGCTGATTTTATTCTGTATTTATGTAAGAGCCTGCCACATTAAGCATACACCGCATCCCAGTTCATTAAGCTGCTGACTGAGAGGCCGGAGATAGAACAAGGGAAAGCTTAGTACTATCAAGATGCAGGGTGTATGACTCACCGCTGTATTCTTCGCTATCCGTCGGAATCTCAGCTGATCTGGCTCGCTCGCGGTGCGTAGGATACGGGCGCTCCGCTGTGCCATAAATCACCAGGGACCACTTCTCCAGCACCCCTGTGAAACAGCAGAGAGATAAGAGGCTTTGTCCCGCGAGGCCCAGCCCTGTATTTTAACTGCAGCGAGCCGAGGTTCAGTGCATGTTTCATAATATTGAGACGTTACAAAGAGGAAGAGCAGACCTAGTTTGGAGCCGTCTTTCTTCTGAGAGGGAGTATCCTGGATTTTCAAAGTCCATTCCCCCGCTGCCTGCTCCCCCCAGCAGTGAGCTGTCATGAATTCCCAGTTCTGAAATCCCTCGGTGGAGTTGTCAAGAGGCCTAAACGAAAACATTACATAATCGTGCTCACGCTGCTGCTTCGTCTACTACTCGTTATATGATGATTTAAAGGATGTGTTTCCTAAAGACACAAAAGCAAAATCACCTTAATTTTTTCAGCTTTATCTGAATCAAAGATAGGAAACATGCTTCACTTCAGGAGGGCAAACCGGGTACGTGACAAATCCCTGTGTTGTGTTCTTATTCATGGCTCATAAATACATTACAGCTTCAGCTTTTTGTAAATGATTTATACATTCATATGAAAAAGCAAGCTCATCCCCTAGAAAACGCTATAGAATAAAATAGAAGCAATAAATATTCAGTCCTGTATGAAAGGGCAAATAAGAAAGATGCAGTCCTGTTTTCTAGTCATTTTCACATTTTAAAAAAATCAGTCAATCACATGGAAAAAATCTAATCGTCACAGTCCCTCTTGTCCTCCTGTGCTGACCTGTAATCCATCTTTTCTGCTTCCTGCGTGTTTTTTTCAATCTCTCCTCTCTCTGTGTATGAGTGTGGCCTTACCTGAAAAAGACTTTCAGAGCATATGTTGCTCTAAAAACCTGTATATACCTCTCAGCACTGATGGTACCTATCCAGATGTGCAACCTGCCAATTCCATAGGCGCTGATGCACACCCCATAACTATCAGAGATGCAGGCTTTTGAACTGAGCGCTGATAACAAGCTGGACGGTCTCTCGCCTCTTTAGTCCAGGGGACGCCATGTTCATGTTTTTCAAAAGGAATTTCAATTCATCTGACCACAGAGCAGTTTTCCACTTTGCCTCAGTCCATTTTAAATGAGCTTTGGCTCAGAGAAGACGGGCAACATTTCTGGATCATCTTCACATATGGTTTCTTCTTTAACGGGCATTTGTGGATGGCACAGCAAACTGTTCACAGACATCAATTTCTCCAAGTCTTCCTGAGCCCATGCAGACATTTCCATGACAGCATGATGCCCGTCTTTAATGCCGGGGGGCATCCAATGTGGATTTTGGTCCGTCTCCAGATCCCTGGGAACTTTTGATGATGTCTTCACGATTTTATGTTGAAAATGTTATGTTTATCATCCAATTGTTCCACAATTTGCCTACTAAACCACTCATCTTTACTTCTGAGAGACTGCTTCTGCCATCATGCTACTGACCATTTAGCCTAATTAGTTGTAACAGCTGTTTCTTTTTAGTACAACTTGCTTTTCCATAGTTTTGGTCTTTTTGTACCAACTTTTTTGAGACTTGTTGCTGCCATCACATTCAAAATTGCTGACATAATTCATGAAATAGTAAAATTTCTCAGTTTTAGATGTTTTCTGTGTTCAACTGTGGCTAATATGTGGACTTACAACATCTGTAAATTATTCTGTTTTTATTGAACTTGTACATGACCTCTCGCATTGTTAAAGACTGTTGATTACTTCATCTGCATTAGAGATTTCTTCTGAAAACCTTAATAGATACCTATGGTCAGGTATAAGCCAAGGTCTAAACTGTTCTGTAACACTTGGAAACACTTGGAGGAAAAAAAACTTTAACTTAACTTAAATAGATTTATAAATTATTGTACATAAATTAGTCTGTTGTCTGGAAAATCATTGTGAGGTACTAATTTGAAATAAAAAACAACACTTAATTGTTTTCGACAAGCATATAAAGAAAGACCAGGATTTTTGGAATCACATACACTTCACAGACAAATCACAGACAGAAGGCAAAAAGTGAATTCTGCTCCAGATCGTATCAGCACAGATTAGACTGGAGTCACGTCTAAATGCCCTTTGAGGAAGATTGGGAACAGACAAGTTAAGAAAGCCCTCAAATATTTTCCAATTAAAGGAATTTTGCATATAAGGCTGGTGAAAAATGCCAAAGACTGTAAACAACGACACAAACCAGCAACAAGGAGGAAATTAAGCCTGTAATGGTAAGGGTGTGTTTACTTTTTTCCATGGAATAATATTAGATCTGAGATTTTTCTGTAGTGTCAAAAAATTTGTCTAATTATTTAAGATAAAATAAGCACCATGACTGCTCCTTTATTTCCTATGATGTCACCACAGCACATGGATCCTCATTGATTTGGCACAGATAACTGCCTTGAGGTGACTGTTGTTATGATTTGTTGTTATAAAATTGAATTTTGCACAATGTGTACAAGCTTGTAACCGGGGATTTTTCACGTGTAAGGCAAACACATTAACCACTACACCATAGTCACGCTGCCCATCCATCCATCCATTGTTTTCTGCTTATCCTTGTCAGGGTCACAAGGAGGCTGGAGCCTATCCCAGCCACCATAGGGCAGGAGGCAGGGTACACCCTGGACAGGTCGAGACAGACAACCATTCACAGTCACATTCACTCCTATGGGCAATTTAGAATGACCCATTAACTTAACCCCATTAACTGAGTGTGTAAAACTTGGTTGGGTCTGTGTTTCCACAAGCCCCGCTAGTTTAGAGACTTATTCCTCATGAAGAACGCAAGACATAACAGAACAACCAACTCGCTAACGAGGGAAGTTTGGGTCAGAACCAGCTCTTGGAGCTCACGCTCCTCACCTGACTCCAGCCCAAATCCTTCCAAGAGCAGCTTCCCTCGCAGCTATTTATTGACAAACTGTTACAATACACATCACAGCAAAAGCACCCCCCTCGTAAGACCCCTCTCGGTTACAAAGACAATGTGTGTGTGTATGTGTATGCATGTGCAAGAACATGTGTGTGTGTGTGTGTGTGTGTGTGTGTGTGTGTGTGTGTGTGTGTGTGTGTGTGTGTGTTTGTCTCTGTATGCACGATTTCCTGCTCACCAAAAGGATCATAAAAGCAGGAAGCAACACCACAAGAAACTGATCTGTCAGATAGGATGTATCTGCAATAAAACCTCCCCCAGCACAGAGTGGCTGGAGAGGTGGTCAGAGACAAAGGAATGTCTTGATCCTATCGATTGAACTAAGACTTTACAAATTTAAGAAATACAATGACAACATTCAAGAATTAGACTTAACAGTTACTGTGATCATTAAATGCCATCTTATGTGCTGATTGTTCGATACCAGCTAATACCTTGATGCCGCACTAATTATTACCTTTTAGAAAACAAAGATCAAAAGCGTCATGAAAGTAGAACATGAGCAATTAAAATCATCCCTTTATTTGTATTTTTAAATGGTCGGTGAAGACTTATAGCTTAACACCTCTAGCGGTTGCACAGCAACTGGCTAAATACTCCAGTCTCCTTGCCATCCAGTCACGAACTCTCTGTCTGTTGTTTGGTGCTTCACAGGCGGTGCACTTCAGTTTTTTTTTTTTTTTTTTTTAACCTTTTCACTGAAAACAACAGCCCACTCCTGCTTGTAACTTTGCTGGTGAGAGCAGTTAATAGGAAACCAAAACAGTAAGGTTGCAAGTGGAAACCAAAAGGATGAGCTCAAAGACATCAAAATGATCAAGGGGCTGTAGATACAGTGACCACTCAAGTACTGATTACAGCAGCTTTAAATAGTATCTCAGCAAAGGTGAAGTTGATACTTTTAACAGGTGTGTTTTATATTTCGGTGTTATATATTTCAAAAAGTACCATTATTCCTTTAATTTAACAAATGTGTCAAACTCAAACATTTGGCTTTTGAAGGATTTGATGTTTATCAGGTAATCTGCAGAAACCGTCGCTCTCGGTTACCTGTTTGCCAGCAGCTGCGACGTGGTGCCCAAAGGTGACGTGAGGGTGATGGAGAGATCACCACGGCGACCGTGGCTTATGTTAACCCGGACCACGACGTGCTCCACATAAGCGACGTGCTGCGGGGCCTTGCTGGAGCAGCCTGTAGTCTCATGCACAGACATTAGCACTGAGCCCGGATGAATAAGCCTGTCATGAGAGAAAAGAGAAAAAAGAGACGCAGGGAGTAGTGGAGATAAAAGAACAGACGGAAAACAAGAAGCGCAAGAGAAAGTTACGAGGAGAGCCGCGGTAAGGAAAATGACACCCATTAAAGTACGACCGCGAATCAGTGTGAAAGAAATCAATTCCAGAAGAGAGACAGAAATAGATAACGTGCGATAAAAGGGGAGGAATCAAGGAAAGCCCTGAGTCGAAGCAGAGATCTCTGATACCTGCTCAGCTGGATGGCAGCCTCCTCCGCACATTCATGCTGTGAGGGGACTTGTTTCCAGCGCTCTGCCTCCTTCACCATGCTCTCAGCATCCAGCAGGCCAAAGCCGTACAGGTGGCTCACTAACAGACACCAGCACATCCCCAAACACACACACTGCACATTAGCCGGGGCATAGAGAAGGCACTGTAGCTTATAAATGACTTCACACACTCCCGAGACTTTGTAGGCGTTTATCGCTCTTCTGCTCACAGTACCTCATTAGTTTGTATGCTCGCTGCTTTATAGTTCCCCCAAAAAAGAGCTGAGAGGAACATTTACTAAAATATGCTTATCAAGTCAGGGGATTCTTCTTTTTTATTTATTTATTTATTTTTGGCTGGCAAATATTAAAATAGACAATGTGGAATTAGAAAATCAGCAGAGATCCGATGGGAATACCTTTGTATCCGGCTCCATTTACACGCCAGTCAGGAGCACTGAGATGATGAGCTTTTGATGTACAGACAATAATGTGCTGCAAATCCCTCCAGGTTAGCAAGGGGCTGAACGTTCAAGAGAAGGAAACCACATGCTCTCATCACCCGATTGCACAAATTGATCTGAACACGAGCTGCATGTATGGATGCTGTTATTAGAGGGCTGCTTACTTGGCTTCCAAGGTGAGAGCAATGACACCGGCAGCTACAGAGGCGGCGAGGGAAGTCCCTGACTGGGCCGTGCTGCAGCTCTGCTGTGGACCCACGGTCACCTGTGGAGGAAACCACTTATATTTATTTTTTTATATTCACCCACTATTAACATGAACAGCACAGAACTGCTCTTTTTTGTTGACTCTGCTTGACTGTATGTGTATTTTTTGCACATCAAATCATTTTGGAAAGCATTCAAATGACTGGCAAGAATTAACTAGGAGGATTCAGCATTAATGTGATCAATATTTAGGATTTAGGTTATGGATTTGCTATAAATTAGCTAATTAATCCTGTCTGGTTTCTTACCCTTCATTTCTTTATATTTTCTTGGGAAAATGGGAAATAGTGATTTATTGAAACATGTGCAAAACATGCCTGAGCTGTCCACTTGGACAGTTTCCTCAACATTTTTAAGGACATGCTGCAAACCATATGACATGTTTTCCCGTAATGGCTCTCTGAGAATCACTTCACTGGTGCAGATATTCTATTTTTATCTGAAACTCTATTATCTTTGGATTTTTAGTACTCAACTAAAGCAACAACAAAACGAAACAAAAGAGGCAACAAATTATGTGCTTAAAGATACAAGAATAAATTTGGTTTTTGCTAAGTTGCCTGTTATATAAAGACTACTTGAAAAATATTTTAAAAAATAAAATACAAATCTGGCTCCTTGGAAATGAATTGCAGCTCAGGACAGTGCTGTATATTGTAGAATATGGGCCTGGTTAACCAGCAACTGGAACACACTCACCTGTTTCCAAACACCAGTTAGGTAACATTTGTCATAAAGTAGCTTAATTTTTAAGTTTGCAGACACAAGATCACTCACAGAGACAAATGCAACAATTTAACAAAAGTGTCAGAGTGACAAAAATTAATCAAGATAATGCATTTTGTAGAAAGAAAAATTAGAAATACTGGCAAACACAGTACACATAATTAGATTTTTTTTGTTTTGTGTGTCGGTTGAGAAAACAAAATGGAAAACATGTAAGCCTGAGGCCAGAGAAGCAGCTCTCAGTCAAATTACTCTAATCAGCTACCCAACTCTGTTTACCCACAATGTCTGAAAATCACATGACATGATAGAAGTATTTGGCATTTTCCAGTTAGATAGACAAAACAAAAGAGTGAAATCTGGTTTTCACAAAACATATTTCACACAACATTAGGAAATTTTCCTCGGGCCGTTCTAGTATGTTAATATTATACTGCTGACTGAGTTCTGACGACATACACCACAGTTCTTGTAATGGCTTTTAATTAATGAAAATTAAAGCTCTAAGAATAAACATGAAAACAAAATCATTTGTTGTTGCGGGTTTGAACGAGCAGCTCCTCTCTGTGACTTCACAAGTTCAGCTTTGTTCTGCAGAGACAAAAGTTCACAGAGCCTCCGTCTTGGGCATATTTAGTTGATTGACAGGTGTCTCAGACTATCACACTCAGCAGACGTTGCATGCTCCCCACCCCCCCCAACACCACTGCCCAAAGCCAATGCTTAATATCCCAAATGTGTATTTTCTGGCTTTGAGCAGCTGGCAAGATGCCGGTGAATGTTAAATCCAACTACTCTAAGACATCCCGTGTCATCATCAGAAACAGTGCAAAAATGACTTTTAAATTAGCAGTTAATATAATTTTATTATCTAAATAACTTCATGCCCTCTGAGTGGTAAATGCCGTGCAAACATTAATGTCATAACACGACAAATATCTCGTAATCTGTGTTCAGGAGAAGCAACTGGAGTTTAGTCAGTATCACTGCATTGCATTGCTTCACTTCTTCCTCTTATTGTAAAATAATAATTGCTTTTGGAAATTTATGTCTAAAATATTAAATATTTAAAGGAATTATATAACCTCTTACAGAGAGTAGACCATTGTTTTTCTTGTTTTTCTTCTTGTCTGTAAAAAACTGCATATTTTGCATGATTTAATAGCTTGTATATCACAAGTTATCAAGTTGTCTCCACAACACCGTGAGACACGTTACCAGTTGCTCATGTTTCTGTGAAGGAATTCTGGCCTACAACATTGCTTCATTTCATTTTGGGGGGGCATTTGTTCATGCACGGCTCTTTTGAAGTCCCACCACAGCATTTCAATCCGGTTAAGGTCCGGACTTTGACTGGGCCATTGCAACACCGTGATTCTTTTCTCTCTGAGCCTTTCTATTGTAGATTTGCTGCTGTGCTTAGGATCATTGTCCTGACCCAGGAGTCCAACACACATACACACTGGACATACTGAATACTTTGTAATAAAGGAGAGTTCATGGTTGGCTCAAGGACAGCAAGGTGCCCAGAGCTCTTGTGGTTCATTGAGTTGCAACTTTTGCAAACTTCAGCCTCTGAGATTCCACAGTGCAAACTACTAATAGTTAACAGAAATGTTGCCTTTCGCAACATATTTTTTAGATTCGGCAACTTGTGTTTGTGTCTATATGAATGTTGCTTTGGATTGAGGCGAGAAAATGTTTTTCCAGCATCTGGGTAAAGCTATTTTCAACAGACTGATGGCAGGAGAGCGTGGCTGCTCACTACGGTGGAAGAAAAGAAGCTATTTTTTGAATCATGTGAATCTTAATTAAGTTCTCTGTTAGCAACACTCACCATCTCCTCTCTGTCCCATCCGCCGTACGCCGTTGCCAGCGTGGAGGGGCACGGCTCCAGGTAATCTGGCTGGCTTCCATGCTGAGTGCTGCTGCTGATAGAGATAGTGTAAATACTGTTGCTGTAGCCGTCACAGGAGCAGTAGTCACCTCTTTCCCCTCCGTTTCCTGACGGCCAAACAAAGATGGAGCCCCTCCCTTGCCGGCCCTGAGATTATTTGGGTAAAGCAGACAGAGGAGATTAATTTATTTATGATATTTACATATTGATGTTGAGGAAAAAAACAGAACAGCTCTTGCAGTAAATATACAGCCGCAGGTGGGACACAGACATAAACAAACACAGCCACACTTTTTTCTCTCACTGTTTGAACGCTGTTCTGTAAAACAAGACGAGTCAGAGGTCCAGGTCCATCCAGAGTGGCCCCGTCATCTTTTGGGCCCCAGCCGGCTAAGTAAACATCAATATACCCTGAACTGAAGCTAAGCGACTGGGCCTCCACGATGTCTGTTACATCTCCATCCAGCATTCGGATGCCTGGGGGAAAAGGATAGCACCAAAGCGATGATAAAGTTTGAATCCCCTACTGTATCTACAAAACTTTGCCTTTCACGAAGTCCTTCGGCGTGCGAGTTTCATGGCGTCACATGGACTCACCGCCTATGCGTGCGTGGAAAGAAACTCCAACGGTGCACCGAGAGCTATTTGCAGCCGCAGCAACCACCCCTGCGCACTGTGTCCCATGGCTTCGAAGAAAGGAGGAGAACATCAGAACGCGAGGTTAAATGCATATGCATGAGGAGAAGACGGGCTATTTCCGTTACATCAAGCTATGCGAAGACAGAATTTAGACTGGGGACTTTGCATATCCATACATGCATGTAATTACTGGAAAACGGAAAGGGAAAGCATGCATTAATTAGAGTTCTGGATTATGACAGGGAAGCTGCAAAGCAGGTGCAAAGACAATTCCAGAGATACAAAGTACTCACTTGTTAACAGCACTGGTAGAAGAACGATCTTGGTCTTGTCCGTTCACATCAAAGCTGGCAAAAGGATCCTAAATCAGATAGATACTAAGTAGCGGCACATAACACCATGCCAGCAGCTATCTGACTGTATTTCATCAGACAAATCACAAAGAGCATTATTCACCAGCCCACTCAACAGCTAAGTGGATCAGACGTTTAATGTCCATTCCAATACTCTTAGCTGGCCTTTCCAAACCTTTGGCCCAAAAACCCTGCTCGCAATATCTGTCTGAGCTCTTACACTAAGAGCTCTGCCAAACTGCTTATGATTAATGTCCCCTTCCCAAGAAGAGTGTCCCATCCCAGGGCACTTACATAATTTGGCTTCAGATCCGGATGCTCTCTCTCGATGCCATCATCTAGGACAGACACCACCACACCCTTCCCAGTGTACCCTCTCCTCCAGGCCGCTGCAATGTTCATGTGAGACTGGCAGGCTTTGGAGTCACTGCACTGCTGTGGAGCGAAATAGTGGGACATTCAGCTTCACCCTCAGGAGTAAAGAATAAATGTGGGTCTATTTTAGGCTCTGTCTGTCTGTCTGGGTTTGTGTGTGTTTGTGTGTCTATGTTTCAGACTTGAGCATGGCAAAGGAAAACAAAACAAAACAATCTGACTCACAATGTACCACAGGCGGTTCCACACTGGGTCGCTGAAGTCCTGCATGTGGTCGCTGGACTGATGGTGCGTAGCAGGGAGGAGCTCTCTCCTCATGGGGATAGGAGAGATATGACCGGCTCTGGAGATCCTCTTTACTCTTCTCTGGACCACCTGCTGCTTGAGCCATTCCACCTTAAAAGGAACATTTGTACAGATGTTTATGTCTACTTTTTTGGATCCATTGTGAAATATTTCAGCAGCTATATTGCATTTACTGCGCTGGCAAAAAACAATTATGTTCTCAAGAGGAGGGGCCCTGACACTGTACCTCTGGTTGATACTCTGATGACTTATCAAAGACAAAGGGCACAAACGTAATCAGTGCAAGCTAATGACTTGCACGCTCTTCGTTCAACAACAAAAAACCCACAATCCCAAATTGCTGCAACATGCAGCTGTCTCACTGAAATATAAACACATCCTGATCATTCTGTAAATTGCTCATATAACACTGTTTTAAGGTCAAAATGGTAACTTTGTTCAGTGAAGTATCACAAAGTGTGGACGCTAAACTTTTCCGCTAGGGCCTTTATGAGGCTAATATCTGCTCTTAGTTGTTAAAAGGTTTTAAATTTGGTGCAAATTCAGAAGTTTTTAATTGTTTTTATTCCTGCAAAACTAATTACATTTCGTGGTTCTGTTAATGGTTGTTAGGGTCTCTGAGTTCATTTATCAGATACGTGCTAATGTGCTCTGAAACTCCTGAACAGCTCCATGTTACAGCTGCCATTATAATCCTGCATTGATGTTAGAATCCATCCATCCATCCATCCATTCGCTTCCGCTTATCCTTTTCAGGGTCGCGGGGGGCGCTGGAGCCTATCCCAGCTGTCATACGGCGAGAGGCGGGGTACACCCTGGACAGGTCGCCAGTCTGTCGCAGGGTCAACACACAGGGACAGACAACCATTCGCACTCTCATTCACTCGCACCTAGTGGCAATTTGGATTATCCGATTAACCTATCCCCACAAGCTGCATGTCTTTGGACGGTGGGAGGAAGCCGGAGCACACAGAAAGACCTGATGGTGGAATTGAACTCAGGACCTTCTTGCTGTGCGGCAACAGTGCTAACCACCGTGCCACCGTGCTGCCCATGTTAGAATTCAGTTTTAAAAAAATACCGTGCTTAGTAAAGCTGCAAACATGGCTCCACCAAAGAAGCAGTTTCCTGTTCCTGAGCCGTTATAGGGCACTTATTGAAATTCCTGAAAATTCACAATAATACAATAATAGTGTTCGCGTTGGACACTTTTTTTTTTAACTTCTGTGATTCTTTCTCAGGAATTTTCACTGTTATGTATGATGTATCAAATCATGTTATGGTTAAAGGCTGTATTTAGCTTTACTTTTGTTGGCCAGCAGGGGGAGCCTCCTCTGTTTTGCAATAGTCCAGTTGTATAGAAGTCAACATAAAAATAACCCTTTGTCTCTTACACCACAGTAAACTCATTGCAGTTGAGTTTCTGTGTTGTGCTTTTTGTGTTTTTGAGGTTTCACTGAATACAAAATTATGTTCACTTATAAATTGTGATCTCCATTAGAATCAAAACAGATAACAAACATAGAAGGTTATGATTCTGGGCCTTTCCTTAGCGTGCCACGTTGATGTAGGAGAAGTGAGTGGTCCCTTGAATTCTTAATCAGATTCATCCTCCATTTTAAAAAAACTCAGCTTGAGGCAACATTCATCTTCAATATACAGTTCATAGGTCATACAGTCTGAATTATATTATGTTAGTGTGTTGTGATTTCAGACACTACTCGATTATACATGAACAAAAATGTTGGTACAAAGTGACATTAATGCTAAAAAGTCTGACGTACGCTAAATGTTGTGAAAAAGATGAATCCCTAGCTGTTTACTAAATGTAAACTCAAAAGCTCCTTGGATGGTTCCCTTTCCCAAGTTGGAAAAAAGTCCTCCTGGCAAACACTGACACTACTATCGACTATGTTCTTTAACTTCTGAAGGTGGAAGACAAAGAAAGTGTGATTTTGTGTGTAACCAGATAACACTGGGAGTTGCTTAGAACCTGTCTGATTGTACTATATGCCCAAGCTGCTTATTGATACTATAAGAATTTGATGCAACCCTGAACACCTTGTTGATCTTTAAGGACTTCTGACATCTTTAGGTGTTGTTAGTGTTCGTGCACACAAAGCTGTAATGTGAGGGGAGGGACCAGAACAATGAACATGTGTCCCTATGTGTACGTGGAGTGTACTGAGGGGACATGATGCTGCTGATTAATAATCCAGTAGCTTCCCCGTCCTACTCATATCTCATTACTATACCTTGGTCTCCTTGGCGACGCGATCAGTCACTTCTTTGTTGCCTATTTTGGATTGATTCGCCGTCTCGTGATGGCGAAAACTGTAATGCCTCTTCAGGTCTCCAATCTGGTGAAAACACACATCAGATCCTCGAAATGATTTTGTTTGGAGGTGGAGGCGTGCTGCTCGTTCTGCTCTGCTACTGTGCAAAGCAGCTTTTTAATTATTAAACTGCTCGTGGTGTCTTTTATTAACACGGCTACCTTATACCTCTGATAGTTTTACAGCCCAGGGCAACCTGAGCCAAAAGGTTTCAGCCACACTGCTGCTCATCTGTGTACTGGTGTAGCTGCACATACCACGTCACTGTGTGCATTCTATAATGTATGTCAGCTAATATTTTTATACAAGCGCAGTCCACTGAGTAATGACTAGTTAATAAAACACATGACAGCTCACACTATTGCAAGAGAACAACAACAAATCATGCCCTTAAATATTTCATTAATATCCTTTTAGTGAAATAATTACTTTTTGATTTTCAACCTCAGGAATATAAGATTACTGTATAGCAGTCTTTTTAGTTTGAATGGGTCTCTCTGGTTCCTATCACCTGCTGTGAAAACTGAACATCTATCCCATGTGCAATAAAGTACAGCATGCTATTTCTTTGGAGTTTAACTGTTACTTTATGAAAGTGTAGAAAAATTAGTCTGAAAGGAGTGCAACTAATGCAGCAGTGGCTCATAGAGAAGCAACTTTGGATTATGGTTGTTGGTTAAGTTCCCAGCACTAGCACTGCCTGTAGTGTGTCTTTGAGCGTGTGTGTTCTCATTGCTCATTTCTGGGCTAAATGCAGAGGTCAAATTCTTGGTGAAAAACATGCTGGTGGTCATGATTTATTTATTTATGAATGTATCTGTTCACCTGCTGCTTCTTTAAATCTTTAGCAGATATAATTCATTCGTCCCTGGACGGCTGACCAGACAGTGCAGACAGATATCAACAGCTTTTGATGCAATCCTAAAAAAATATTAGTAAAGCCATTAGTGGCTCCACAGTTAGATTTGCCCAATATTTCCAGTTTTCCAATAAATGAAACTTCCAAATGCAAGTCTGGTAATTGTGTAAATAATTGCCCTCTTCATGTTTGAGGGCACTCACCTGTCCCATGTTAGTAAATCCATATTTCTCTGCTATCCTGTTCACAGATTCGAGGTCCCCTCTTATTTTTATCGCCCAGTCGTTTGTATAAATCGTTGCGTGGCAAAGCTGGAGGAGAGTTCCCATCCACAGCGCAATAAAACGCGCCATTGCTGCTTATTTCTCTCGGTAAATAGCCGGTGCCCAGGTGTTTCACGAGCTGTCCCCGCACTCTGTTCTGCTGCAGATGCTTCTCATTGCGGGAAATCCGCTGGCTCAAAGACGCAGGATGCACCCGATGTTCTGCCGGCTGAAGTTGTGAAGACTTGACTCCTTCACTGACTACAAGCTTCTATCAAATTACTTCAATATGGAGGCCGGGGATCAGCTACAGTCTGTCCTTTATTGGGATCTGATCTGTGGGTTATACTTTACTTCTATAGATCTTTTCTTTTCTTTACTCTTTGCAAATACTGTAAAATGAATGAGCTGTCTGTATTTAAAAAAAAAAATAGAAAGCTCAAGTAATCAGACGTGATATATATTAGAGGAAAAAGACCCTGTTGGCATAAGTTTGACCTGTACTTTCATTAAGCAATAGACAGAAACATATAGAAACAACAACATCAACATTTTCACTTCATAATTGCAGGACCATCTGGGCAATGAACGATGAAATACTGGAAGTTTTTTCTGTAATTTTACACATTTATGCTCTACAGTTCAAGCCTGAAAAGTCTTGATAGATGGCCAATGATGTAAAATGACATCCTCCCTGCTCTAGGTGGTATATTTAAGTTGAATTCTTTTGTGACTTACCTGTTTGGATGATTGAGTTAGAGATATCAAGGCATAGGCAGCTCTAGCCAGCAGGTGCTGCTAGGCCTCAACTCCATTAATCCAAGCAACTGAAGTGGATCTCTCTGCTGTATTTGTGCCATTGTGAGACTTTTTACTGAATTATCTTACTAATATTATTAATTGTTCTTGATTATTTGTCTATCTTTTATTAGCCAAATTATTATGTCTGTGTGTTGCATGCATACAATTTGTGGACATAGCTTGCTAACCAAGCTAACTAGCATTACCTGAAGAATTAGCATTAACAACAGCCAAAATGTTAGTGTTGAGGGTTCAAAACAAAATGTCCAAAACTAATAGGTGATGTCAGAGTGGCTATGTACAGTACATATTTTATACTGTCTATGGCTGAGAAACAAAAGATGCATGCTGAAGAATAGGAAGGGTGGGCTTTATACAGGAAGTACTGGAGCAGGTGTCTCCATCTACCTGCTGCAGCATAGAAATATTTATTTATCATTATTAATATTTATTATTTATTTTACCTAAAATTCAGTATCAGTTTCCTACTCGTGTGCTAAATATTTAACACAGAAAAGCAGTCAGCAAGGAGCATGGACTGTAAGTTTGCAGCAATAACAAACTTACAGTCCATCGAGCCAGCCAACCACTTTGTTCATCGTGGCTGGTGCTTATCCCAGCCTTCAGGGTGAGAGGTCATCAAAAGTGGCTGAGGGGTGGCTCTAGCTCAGGAGACCAGGTCATCTACTAATTGGAAGGCTGGTCATTTGATCCCTGGCTGCTCCTTTGGCAAGATACCAACCCCAAGTTACTCTCCAATGCATCCATCAGAGAGTGAATGTGTGTGAACGTTAGATAGAAAGCACTTCACCAAAGAAGCAGTGGCTGTACGAATGGGGGAGTGAGGCATGTTGTATAAAGTTCTTAGTGGTCAGGTAGAGTAGAAAAGCCCTATATAAGATCCAGTCCACTTACCATTTACCAATCAGTTACAGCGTTAGCACACAGAGCGAGACGAGCACAACCTTATAGCTTACAGACTGACCACTCTGGGCGTGACTAGTCCTTCCAAAGAGTATCTCGGTGGCTATTTTGCTTACAGGTTGATATTTGGTTGAAGAGCAGAGAGCTCCCCTATATTTACCTCTCATGGATACCATGCTCAGTGAAAGGTACATCATGATAGGTTACATATGTTAGCCAGCTTGAAAGGAGTAGCCATAGATATAAGCTGTTTTCATTTATCAGCAGTTTGTTTAACTGTGGGCTGAGCATCTAAACCACACATAGGCAAAATATGGCCTGAGGACAGGAACCACCCAGCCAACTATCTCAATCCAGCCCACAAAACAAAACAGCCCCCCTCAAAAAAAATCAATAAGAAAGAGCAGCATACAGAGGAATCTTGAAACAAATAACTGCAACAAGTCTGCTCTGCTGTTTAACTCTATTCCAGTCCAATGTGTTTCAACAGTGACCTACACAGTGGTGAATGTGAAACACCTGAAGAGATGTAGGCTAAATGTTCTTAAAGCATTTAGGTGATATTTTTTTGAAATCACGATTTGAGTTTCTTTATGGGGTGATTGTGGCTCAAGAGTTGGCAGTCCGCCTTGTAATTGGAAGGTTGTCGGTTTGAGCCCCGGCTCCGACAGTCTCGTCGTTGTGTCCTTGGGCAAGACACTTCACCTGTTGCCTACTAGTGATGGTCAGAGGGCCCGGTGGCGCCAGTGTCCAGCAGCCTCACCTCTGTCAGTCAGTGTTGCCAACTCCTCAGTAAGGAAAATCGCTATTGGTTGTCCTAAAAGTCGCTAGAAGTCGCTAAATGACGTCATCGCCTAATTTGCATAATTGGTCATGCTAATCTAATTGTAACCTATGTTGTTGGAGAGAGAAATAACATCGTGGAAGAGACATAAAGTGAGTAAAAAACGTCCTAAATGCATTTAGAGTTTATTTAGAACTACAAATTAAATTTCTTTTAGCAATTATTGTTTTTTTAATGTCACAATTCCAACCCTGCTCCTTTACCCGGGCTTGGACCGGCAAAAGTGACCCGAAATAGGCACTCTGGTGAAGTTACTTTGTGTGTGTGTGTTTATAAGTAGTTTTAAACCTTGTGATCCACAAAACAGCATATGAGTAAAAGAGTAAAAGAACTGACTGCGTTACAGCACCCGCTGCTTGTTGAGAGTAAAAGCGATACACGTTTTCACGTCTTTTTTAGCGACTTTTTTTTAGAAAAAAAGTCGCTAAGGGGTCTGAAAACTCGCTAAATATAGCGACAAAGTCGCTAAGTTGGCAACACTGCTGTCAGTGCGCCCCAGGGCGGCTGTGGCTACAATGTAGCTTGCCATCACCAGTGTGTGAATGGGTAGATGACTGAATGTAGTGTAAAGTGCTTTGGGGTCCTTAGGGACTAAGTAAAGCGCTATACAAATACAGGCCATTTGCCATTTTTCCACCATGCAGTCCTTTTCTTGCTTTATCAAAGTCAGTGTGGCACTCTGGAAACAAAATTTTGTCTACTCCTCATCTAAACTCTTTAAGACGCCATAGTTACCTCTTCCAGCTTAAAATAAAACGTTTTCTACTTGTTTGATTTTTTTGTTTTTGAAACGCTAACCTACGCCTCTCAGTTTTTCTGTTGATGTTATCAGCCTGTTTTTGAAGCCTGTGCTAATACACCTATTTGTATCATTTGTAATGTTAACGAAGACCAGACATCAGTACTGGGACACTGATATGTTACACCTACTGGAACTGATGGCCATGGAAACCCATACAGTGAAACTCCCAGTGCACACTGTTTATGCTGATGTCAATGCCAGAGGAGGCTATGCTACATTTGCATGGCTAGGTGCTTGATTGCAGCAGCTGACATCAAAGATCAAGTCCAAGCAGAAGCTTTTTTCTCACCACCATACATAACAAAACTTTTTTTTAACTTGTTTAGTATTGAGATTAAAGTGAAGAAAATTTTGAAGAAGGAGATGAATTAACTGAAATAATCTGTGTGATCTGCAAAGTTGGATAGCTCAGTTGCCTTAGTTACATTGCAGCATACTACAGATAAAACAAATCCTCTCATCCAGAGCCAAAGTAAGCGATTATTCCATGTTTTATACTTCTACAATACTTTATTACATGAAAAAAATGCAAATGGCAGGGGATGATAGGAACCAGAGGATGATTAACAAGAATATGCGACACAGCATGTCTCAGTGTGTTCCTGTTAGTCGAATCATTATGCTTTATTTCAGAAGAGCCGGAGCCTTTTCTTGACTTACATCAGACAAAAAGCTGCTAAAAACAGCCGTCCTGCCATTCTTTTATTTTCCCACAGTCCCGCTGTTCATTTCTAACTACACAGCGTAAGTCAAATGTGCACAACACTGCTCTGTTTTACTCATGAAAACTTAAACCAAAGCTTCACAAATCCCATAAATACTCAAACTCAAACACAAATTTCAGACCATGCTTAGTGTGCTCGACAGGCAAAGATTGGACGAACGGGTGCTTCGTTTTCCACTTCACGCTATGTATTTCATACTGTGATTTTATTTTGCCTGAATGGGCTCAAGGCCAATATGCAGAGATGTTTCTATAACATCCACCGACACTCACAGTAATTCCAACTAATGCCTCGGCATCAGTCATATAATCATGTCACTAGAGACCTAGTATATGTGCAGCAGGTAGATGAGGTTCATAACAGCATGTATGCAGGATATTGTTGGAGGATGACGTACTAATTAAGAAGACGTATAGGCCTCAGCCTCTAGTTGCTGTTTTGATGCCGTGGGAAATAAAGGCAGCACAACAGCTGATCATTTCTGAAAAGGGAGCAGCTGTTCCCTTCTGCCATACTGCACTTTGTATTCATACATACTTATATACATTTCCCGTTTAAAAACCTTTATCATCCAGAGACTTTGGCAGCATTTATTTGTTCTGATTTTCTTTGAGGAATGAAAGGAAGGTCTCACAAAAAAGAAAAAAATCTTGTTAGATAAAGAAAAATATTGTCTGGAGCATCCGTTCTCTTGTGTTCCGTGTAACCTGAAGGTCATAGTAATTCTCGGACAATATCGTTGCTGCCTTCAAAATAACAACCTTAGGGAGAAAAAAAAAATAGTTAGAATGATAGATTTGATGTGCAATCAGACAAAAATTTGTAAATTACAAAATTATAATGTAATTTCATCATGGCATCTCGCTTCATGATGCTTTCAAAGTAAGAAAAAAAGAGAGAGAAAGAAATGGCACAGCTTCAAAAGACCTTCTCGGAGCTTCTTCCTCGCGTACCTACCTGTCAGAATATTTTGGTGGTTAAAGTCTCGCCCGATGCCTGTTCAGACCTTGAGCGGTAAATTACAGAGAGCAGGTCCATGATGCAACGTGGACTCACAGTCTTTATCATCTGCTGCACAATGAAATGGAAAACAAAACTAGCTGAGCAAAACAAAGGGAAAGCACCTCTTGGCAAAGCAGTCACAAGACTTTGAAGTTATCTAACATGTCTTCAGAGAGACCGACTTTGATGTTCAGAAAAGTCTTCTCAAGCAGTGACATATTCCCCTGAAAATAATTGTCAAACGTGTTCCTGAGCACACTGACTGCCCTGCAGGCAGAACAGGCGTGAACTCTTCCTCTTTGTTCAACTGTTCTTGCTGTTTTGTATGCTCTGTTGTGTGGCATCATGGGTTTTGCTGCATGACATGCCATTTTGAAGACGCGAGTGTTTGCCACTAACAGTGCGGGTACAAGCAGGGAACAAGGGAACAAGCACATCAGTAACATCGAGAGGACAAGTTTTGTGGCGTTAGCCTCCAAGAGGATGCGCGTGACTTGAAATGGAAGAACGCAAATGCAAAAGTCCAAAATCCAAATTTTTTAATGGCAAGAAAGGTGATCGGGAGAAGCAAACAGATCCAGCAAGGGAGGAAGCAAAAGCAGAAATCAAACGAGACTAAAAAAAGGAAGAAAAAAAGATGATAACTCAAAGAGCAGACAAACAGGCATGCACAAGGAAAAATAGACAGGAACTGCTCAAGGAAATGTTTGAACAGCTGGACAACAATGGCTTCATAGACAGTCTGACAAGTAGGGTGAGGCTGCGCACAGTAGCTATAAGGAAGAGCTTAGTAAAGGAGCTGGTGAAGAGGTGGTGAATGGAACTTGTGTGGAAAAGAAACAAACTAAAACTACCAAGTCTGCACGAGAGCCAATGGAAAAAAATGTAAAACAGGAAATCAGCTGAGTGATAAACATGAAAAAATCCTTTTCTCTGGCATTGTGTATAGGTTTGCATGGTTTAATGAAACCAACACATAAATCATAAATCTACATTGTTGACATCTTATGTTCAAAGATTGAAACAGGCAGACAGTTTTTATCACCATTTTTTTTTTGTTTTTATTAGTGTGAATGCTTGAAAAGCATTCACAGTATTGTTCTTCTAATCTTTATTATTATATTTTATCTATTCCGTATAGAAGAAACTGCATTCACACTGCAGTTTCTTCAGAAAATGCACTTTCTAGTTTTATTTGTTCTTTGAACCAACCTTCTAGAAATTCTTCATGCAGTTATACATTAATGTTGCATTTTATTCAAAGTAATATTAGGCTAGTGATGCACTCGAAGCCTCAACAATTCATTACACTTTTACTCCTAAAGACTTGTAAGAGAGGTCAAAAAGCACAAGGGGTCACTCTGATGAGGAGTCTCTCAGAGGCCAATTACTGTACCAGAGCCGTTCAGTGAAACAGCCAGACGTGGAGGAATGTAATGATTCAGCATCTGGTACCTTCAGAGCTACTCGCTTCTATGCTGGGGAGGAAGACCTTGCATAGTTTCACATTCTCTGTCTCAACGGGCTCACCACATGTGTAACATCTTGGATCCAGACAGTGAGGAATGCGGAATGCTCAGAAACGGATACACTTTGTGAAATGTGCACCTTGTTGTCAGGAAGGCTTCCAGAGTGACAGTGGCTTGACACATGTTAACTTGTTCTGCTGCACTCTATTGACCTCAATAAACGTCTCTGTGAAAGACATTCCTGTCTCTTGTATGTCCTTTCTGCACAAGCAAACGTCTCACATTATAAAGAAGCGTGATTGGAAATATTTTTAAAAATTCTCTCTTCAAACCTCACGGAAATGCTTTGCTACAACAGGCTTCTCTAGCCAAATGCCTAAGGGGCTCTAAAATAAGGCTAATCAATGGCAGTGGGAGCCTTTAAAAAGATAGGAAAAGCACTTCCAGCCTGCAATTTCCACTGTCCAAAATGTCATGTAAGAAACAGCACTTAAGGGGGAACTGCCGAAGACAGCCTTCAACCTTTTTGTAGGATACCCCTGCACATTTAAAAAAAAAAAATATATATATATATTTGCCACAGCGTGTGGGCAGAGTGACTCCTTTTAGATGTGGAGAAAGCTTTTTCACACAAGACTGATTATTGGCTGCAACATGACCAAGTGTCACGTACGCGAATATAAAATAAAAAAGGCATGCAAATCTCAAATGACCCCACACCGTGGCAACTCAAAGAGACATAAAAACAAGTTTCGGCCCTAAAAACCTGATATTAGTTTTACTACAACTACTAAAACCCTAGTGCAGAGGCTCCACAGTGAAGTGGTTTATGTTTTCCTATCAAATGAATGATTGCCAGTTCGATTCCGGCAGGAGGCACAAATCATTTGGGGATTGTGTCTGGTGTACAAAAAATTCTGTCAAGAAATGTGGAGCTTCTTGCTGTGGCACCCCATTGTGATTAAGGAAGCAGCTGAAAGTCGAATTCCAGTGTGTTTGATTTGTGGCATAAATATGCTCAGTCTTAAGGAAGGGGGGTTCAAAAATGCAAAGAGCTTTAAATAACACAAACTATAGAGAAAGCCATTAGAAGGGAAAGGAATTAAAACCATTTTAATGAGAACAGCTCCTACGTAGGTGTTCCTCCAAAGCTAATATTGTATACTATTGGGAAGTTGGTCTGGCTCTTCTGAACCTCCTCCAGCATGAATTCAGTCAGGGCCCCCTTGTCACATATCATCCCACTCTTTCTTAAGATCTCTGCTGCGTGTGCCTTCTCTGAGGTTTTCCTCTGAGTGGAAGATGTCCAGAACAGAGCCAAATAGATTATTAACGAATTCAGCTGGTTGGAATTTTCCTTCTTTTTTTTTTTTTTTTCCTGTTACCTCAGCGTGTGCCGAGGACATCCCATCACATTTCTCTCCACAGCTGGAAAAACCCTCGAAAACCCTTCGTGTCACAGAACCACTTTGAGTCCTTTCTCAGCCCCAGACACGGCGTGTTTATGTTACATTGCCCCCACCCTGCCTTTTTTTTTTTTTTTTTGCATCAGTGCCAGGGGAGAATTTAGCTCATATTTTATTAAACCAATATGCAGCTATCGCAGTTGACTCAGAAACTTGGCAGGTCGTCTTGAAATGGGTACTTTTTAATTCATTATTTACCATTTCCAACTGATGCATGCGCTCATAAATATAACTGTGCGTTTGTGTGTAGTGCCTCTGAAATCTACAAAGATAAGCCAGAGGATGTGCCCAGGCATTGTGTCAGTCGGTGTGTGTGTGTGTGTGTGTGTTTTAATTTGGATCCCCAGGTCCGCATTCAATCCATATTTTTCTTTTATTTGGTCACTAATGAGGCTTCTTTCTCAGTTCAAAGAAAAGAAAGTACTTTCAAGTATCATTGCAACTCTGGGGCTTGTTTATCAGCATCATTATTAAGTCATTGAGAGAAGACAGTTTATGTTGCATCATTTATTGCATTAGCCTCCAAACAATATTCGCTGCAGGACCGGCGGACAGGTTAAGGCTGCTGCACCTCTTGACTTCTCACTCTGAGTGACTGCGAAATGACCTCTTTAGTTGTAATGTGGCAAAGTAGCAGCCGAAGCTCAATGATTCATGCAGTAATAGCTTTACCGCTTCCTCTCAGCGTGTAGGGCCGGTTGTTTTCACATGCCCATTATGCATGCTTGTTGATGCCTCCAGACATGCCCCCCCACCACCACCACCCCTCCTTCATTTTCAGCCTCCTTGATGTTGCACCGAATTGCGTGAGCCAACTTTGACCCTTGATGTTTCTTTGAAGAGGCCGTTGAAATAAGCTTGTTCTCTCACATTTCTCTGCAGACAAGCCTGGACCATGACTTATATGTCAGTGTGACACACCGGCAGCCAGGGTAGCTTTCCATGTGTAGCTTTTGTGTGTGCCAGCATTCTTGAATAACACTGCAGCAGTGCTGACAAAATAGTTACCGACCTCACCTCAGAATCCTTACACACTCACTCACACACACTCACACACACACACACTCACACACACTTCCTTTCTCTTTATAGATTCAAAGCCAGTCTTCTCTGGCTCCTTTGTTCCCCACTCCAGGCTGGGCTCAGATCCTCTCTGCTCTCTGTAAGCCCGCTCCGCTCTGTCATCAGGATTACAGGCTGTGCTGTAGCAGATTAATGACTGACAACGCTACACTCCTCTCAGCATTGCACGGCACACACAGAGCTACCAGGATGGAGCGTGTGCCCGGTTGTGAGGGAGAGAGGAACAACTGCGGGGGAGATAATGCATTGTGTTGGTCTGAGAACAATATGTTAGCTGTGAGATTGGATGTGAGTGCCTGTGTGCGTGTGTGTAGTTGCGAGAATGTGTGCAGTTGCGTATGCGGCCGAGTTTGTGTTTGTGAATTTGTTGCTTATATGCACGTGCAGAGCGAGCTTTTCGGCTTCTACACGGCAGTGCAGTCATGTCAGTGAACGTTGGGGGGTAGTGATGTGCGATACTGCAGATTTTGGTGTTGATCCAATAAGTATATACAGGGCCAGTATTGGCGATACCAGTACCAATACTTTTAACTTAATAAACTTATGGGGAGAGCAGTGTGTCATGACTTATGAGATGAATCATCATCGGTTTGTAAACTCTGAACAAACTTTAATTACCACTAAACTACTGATGTGACATTTTAAATTGTATTAATACAATGTCTGGCACATGTCTGTTCACAGTAAAGGAAGAATTCCAATGAACAGGGAAACACATGACAAAAAGACCCCAAAACAAAAAATAAAAATCTTTTGGAGATCTGCTATTGTGGCTGTCTGTGAAGCACTTCTGGTTAAAATGTTTTACATTAATAAAACATTATTTAGACATTTTTCATAGTGCATGTTTTAAGTATATTTTCTTTACCCCCCCCCCCCCCCCCCCCCCCCCCCCCCCCCAAAGGAAAAAAGGAATAGAGGATAGAAACAAAGTATTGATCCTACCGCATTAGAATCGATCCAATACCAATACCACCACTGGCATTGCTACTATTGATTTGGATCAATCTGCCCACCTCTACTGGGAGTTTAAAACTGCTTAAAACAGTGTGTGTCTGCACTTATCTGTGAATATGTACATATATACTCTTGTCTTGAGCGAGTGGGGGGGAGGATGTAGCAGATACGTGTCCAGTACATAAAGAGCTGTGGACGTCCTGAAATATCCTGAAACAGCTTTCCCCTCCAATAACTCTCCCCTGCAGAAACAAAGCACAGTCTGTGTCTAACTGCTTTGTTCGAGGCAAAGTGGAAACTGCCAGTTGTTGTGCAAATCCAAACAAGCAGGCAAACAAAACTGAGAGCTAACGCTAGAACTCCGAAGTTTGGAATAAATTAGGCCAGGATCTCACACCACCTCAGAGCCTCGCAGAAGCAGCTTATGTGTGTCATGAATTACTAAGTAGTAATATTTGGGGCTTCTCACAGCCATCAAACAGCTGAGGCTTAATTTCCCGAGACTTGCCCTGGAGTGTCCACAAAAGTGGGCTGTCGGAGCTGCCATCTGAGGACTGAAGACTCGCCTCTTTTTGATGTCTTAGAAATGTTCCTAGAAGTCAACAGTGATTGTGTCATGGTCCTGGGTCTCTTGACCCAGCGTTTTAAGTTTGAGTTTATTTTGTTCATTAGGTTATCTAAGTTCATTTGGTTATTAGACTCCTTGTGTTTTCTTCCCCTGTATTTAAGCTTCCCCTCACCCTTCGTGTTTCATGCTGCGTGTCTTATGTTATCAAGTTTGTATTATTATGCCTAAGTGTTTCTAGTTATTATTTTCCCCTCGTGTTTCCAACCATGTTAAATCTCCCCTGCTCTTCATGCGTTTCATGTCTGTGTCTTACGTTGTCAAGTTCGGGTTGTCATGTCTATGTCTCATTATGTTTCCTGTTTTATTGTGAAGAGGTCTGGTGTTCTGTGTTCATCATGTTCAGTTTTACTCTCCCACTGTGACGTCATTATGTTCATGTGTGCCATCTGTTTCCTCATGTGTCTCCACTTCCCCTAATCACCTCCTGTGTATTTAAGTCCTCTGTTTTCAGTGTGTGATTGTCAGGTCGTCTGTTGTTCACGCCATGTTTCCAAGTTTCTTGTCTAGGTTTTTCTTATTGTTTGTTTAGATTTCCCAGTTTAGGTTTGTGTTAATTTTGCTTCAGTTTGCCTTGCCCTTTGTTTGTACCTTTTTACCAGCCATATTAAACGGCTCGCTTTTTGTTAACATTCAAGTTTTGTTCCCTGTTCCTTGGAGTCTGCATTTTGGGTCCTTTTTCAATTCATACAGTCTGCCCTCGCCAGACTGTGACAGATTGTTTCTTAGAAGTGAGAAATGCCTAATAATAATCAGTGATACCCATGCTCCATTTTTAAATGACTTCATTCATTTTCTCTGCTCGGCTAACACATTTAAATATTACAATTTCATTGAAATTATTTAAAAACTGGGGGTAACTAAATTAGTGAGATGTTGCATATAAAAGATACAATGCATTTCTAAAGCACAACACATAGTTGTTGTTGTTGCTGTCGTGTGTGTGTGTGTGTGTGTGTGTGTGTGTGTGTAGTAATTTATTTGTCTGGACATATATTTATATATATTTCATCTCAAAAATATGATTTTCTAGACTGAACAGAGCCTCACACATCCACATATAGCACTTTCATACAGCTACTCAGCACATCTGTATAATTGCAACACACACACACACAAATACACACATTTTCATATCTTAGTGAGGACATCTAATCATAACTCAATCGTAACCCTGACACTAGAACCAAATATGTCTTTTTCCCTCTTCTTATTCCTCTTTTTAACATAATTATTATTTATTTATTGTTGGGTTTTTGTTGGTGTTGTTGGCAGTGCTTTGTCTCCACACACCATCCTGTTGTATGTTTGTTGTTTTACAATAAAATGTAAATTTCAATTATGTTATGGCTTAAAGCTGTGCATTATTAGGGGAGTGGTGGCTTGGTGTGACAGACTGGTGCGAAAGTAAGGGGATTGTGTCAATGCCAGCAGCTTTTTTGATTCACTAAACTGGACTTCTCCACTGTCCATGTGTTTTTTGTGCCATTTGGAGCTACATTTGTTTGAGAGTCAATATGGATACCTGTCAAATTAGCAACAACAGCAGTCCCTTAACTCTGTAATGCAGTTTTTCCCTTCACGGAATAAAATTCAGTTTTTATTTTAGTTACAGAACATGTTAGCACTGATCGGGTAATTCTGTGTCTGAGTGATGCAGCTTGCTGATAAGGCACCTCTCATTCAAATATAAACTGCTGAAAAAAACTGAAGATCTCAATGGGGGAAGAAATCATGCTTGATATTTACCCAAATATGGACTGGGTAATGTGTTTGGAATGAAAGGATGTCAGATGGAATTGATTTGGTGGAAGTGGTGGAGCTGCTAGTTTTGGTATTCTATGGCAAATGCCAGTCGGGCTCCATTGTACTGGGCAGCTAACACAGAGGCTATCAGTCTGTTTCTGATTGTTTGGTCAGAGACATTGACACCTGTAGCCTGCTGGAGGTCATTTTGTATCTCTGCCATTGCTCATCCTCTCCCTCCTTACATAAGTTCGCAAATGCCAGTCTGCTGATGGGTTATAAATAGTAGTAATAGCCTGTCTCCTGGAATCTCCAGAAATCCATGCTCTTGAGACTGTGCTGGGAGACCCAGCAAACGTTCTGGCAATGTTAAATGTTGAATTATCTGATCGTACTGCAACCTGTCCAGGTATAGCCTGTAATCTAAACTGTAATCTCTGTAGAGTATCATTTTGAAACTTCAAACATATGGAGGATGTCACAGTGATGGTAATGGTAAATGGCCTGCATTTGTATAGCGCTTTTCTAGTCCATAGGACCCCAAAGCGCTTTACACTACATTCAGTCATCCACCCATTCACACACACATTCACACACTGGCGATGGCAAGCTACATTGTAGCCACAGCTGCCCTGGGGCGCACTGACAGAGGCGAGGCTGCCGGACACAGGCGCCACCGGGCCCTCTGACCACCACCAGTAGGCAAACATGGGGTTAGTATCTTGCCCAAGGATATTTGGCATGCAGCCAGGAGGCAGCCTGGGATCGAACCACCGACCTTCTGATTAGTGGCTGACCTGCTCTGCCACCTGAGCTACAGCCACCCCAGTGACTATCATTTATACACAGTCTATGACTCAACTCCCAAACCGGACACTGCTACTTACGCTAAAGTGAAAACCATACACACAATAATTCCACTGTGCACTGTGATGGGCAAAAAGCACACTGAAGTCTGAATGACAAGAGATACCAAGGAGCTGTGGTAAAATACTTTTATTTAGCAGTAATCCATATCTGAAATATAGCATCCAAGCAAAACGGCTCTGACATATACAGAACTCAACTCACCATTCTCTCAAGTCATATATGCCTTTATTTATGTAAATATGTCGATTTATTTGCTCTTCTGTGTGTTGGCATGTGTGCATGTAGACACATGTAGTGTCTTTTTTTTATTTTCATCAATTACATTATAATAAAACTTTTAAATACAGGTCATAATAATTCTCTCGCTCTCTCTTTTTTTAAATGTCTCTGGATATAAAAGCTGGTGTTCTGACCCTCATTAGTCCAGTGATGATGATAAGTCCTATTTCTCTTTATCTCTTTGCCCATAAAACTCTGTTCATTACATCATTTATAAATATGCTCCATGGTATCTGCTATACTGCCGCTCGTGCTGTGCCCCTTAGCCGCTATATATTCTTTTTATATCTCCTAATTGCTTCCTAACCGTGAGTCATATTGTGGACTGAACTTTTACTTTTATTTGACTTCAGCACTTTTTACTTCCCTGCACCGGTGTCAGACCTGTGAGTGTTGAAGAGGCATTTTAAGAGCAGTAACAACATGTGCCTCCCAGTCAAACCATTATTTTAGACTCCAGCAGAAACAGCTTAAATTGTAACCTTTGTAGCTCTTTCTCCACCCACAGTTGTACATTTGCATTTTAATCCACCCGTTCATTTAACATTTGTCCCTTTAAACAAATCTCTGCAGGTAATCTTTTTTTCTTTGTTTTTTTTTGTTTTTTTTAAGATCGTTACTCAGTGCATTATAGTATAAAAATGTCTCCATCCTCTCGGTGTTCAGAGGAACCAGAAGCACTTCTTCCGGTTCTTCTTGGTGGTGGCAGGCGGTCGCACTGGTTGTGGGGAGTCCTGTTGGTGAGGTGTCGTGGGCTGGGGTGTGGGTGTCTGTGGCGAGCCTTCTGGAGGGTCGCCCACCTTCCACGTGCGTACAACCTGCCCTTCCTGCAGGCGAAAGTCATGCTCTACACTGGAGATAGAAAGGGAAACATAGGCAGTTCAGAAAAGTGTCCGTAATTCACATTTAGACCTGCAATAACTGACTTGATGGCCATGTGGGGGCAGCAGAAACAACCAGTGAACGCAACATATGACCTCTAAAGTTGGCTGCACGACCTTGATGGCAGTTATTTGGAAACAATACATTAAGCTGAAACTCACTTGCTGAGGTTTCATAAAGCAGAGGGGAGCTTGCCCCGCCCCCCCCATGGGCTCGACCGAATGTGTTGTGCTAAATTACACAACTGGTACTTAAACCTGCTTTAAACAGCGTGATTTACCGGAAAGAACGCGTACGACAAAGCATCAAACTGAAGCAAGAAGGAGATAATGAGACCCATATCTACAACTTCCTCGCAGACAATAATGAATCTGTTGACAAAGTGAATCAAGCGCTAAAATGCTGAGGATGGCAGAAATGTCGCAGCACCAGCACTGATCCCCAGGACTGCAGTTGACACGCGCTCCAAAGGAAAAGTCAGCAAAGGTGCATTGTCAGTCACATTCAGGTCACATGACCGCGCAGCTCAGGGGCTTGACCGCGAGAATGAGACGTGAACTCTGATGCACCTCTGCAGAACTGTAAAGGTAAAGGTAAGCAATAATAAATGAATGCATGCGCAATAAAGGAATAAGGACAATATTTGCTTACTGAATTACTTTTGTCAGCAGTTACATGTTGGGTAAGCATTTCCCCAATGAACTGATTCTTTCCCCCCTCTCTCTTCTCTTCTCTTTTCTTTTTTTCCCCCCATTTTACTTTGCTGCTATTCTTGCTTATTATGCAGTGGCCTAGTTAGATGGTGTTTCTCATCACAGCACAGATGCTGGAAATAAAGAGGACTCCCTCATACATGTGGATACGATGAGAGAAGTGCTGCAGAGGAAGTGAGGAGCACTGAGCTCAGCAGCAGCAGCAGAGGCAGGAACAGCACCAGCAAGGCCAGGAGTTTCCAGGCACGAACAAAGAGGGCTATTGCATTCATATCCATCTGGCTTTGTAACTCCCACTACCGCAGTCACTCAGCCACTCCACTCTGGATGGCCCACTGGTATTCTAATGCACAGACACAAAAAAAGAAAAAAGAAAACAAAAAAAAGCCCCAAAATACAAATGAAACATCAAACTCCAGACAGGAGCACAGCGCAGGTAACGGGTGGGAGTGTGTAAAAAGAGCAGTGAAGAGGATTTCTTCCCTCGTCGATATTTACAGCAGGTAAAAAAAAAAAGTCACTTCAACTAAAGCCCTCTGCGACAGTTGGGACTGCTTCACAGCTGGAAACAAACCTCCAGAGCTATGTAAAATGAGCCACTAGTCAGTAGAAAAGTATGAGATGGAGACTATGTCTCTGTCTCTGCCAGTTTTTATTGCCCTAAAATGAACAGAGTAAATAAAATGCACCACCAACGTCTCCCTGTTTGTACCAACATACAGCTCGGCTCCCCTATAGAGCTCCCCAGTGGCTCTTGTCTTGCTTCTGCTGTGTTCCTTTCTTGTTTAAATGAATAGCCTCGGTCCACGGTTCTGCGTGATCAAGGCGCATCGTAGGGAACTGTCCACCCTCAACCTTAATTACTGTATCTGCACACTGAGCCCACAAACTGCGGCAGGCAGGAAGCTCTTTCTCCGTGCTCCTCTTCTGTCCTCCGCTCACGTCTTTGCAAATTTTTAGCTGGAGGCTGCGCCCCGCCACACCTCCAGCCCGTGGGCAATTAGGTGCGTTTTATACACCGTACGATGATGGCCACGCTTTTGAAGCAGAGCGGCAGACTGTGAGCAGAGCTGAGGGTGTTCTTATAGTTGTGGAACTGTAAGCGATAATGTGCGTGCGCCGCCACACTTGAATTTAAAGTGTCAGGAATGATGGCGATGATCAGATCTGATCAGCTTTATGGTGGTAATCACCCATATCTGAGCTCGCCACAATCTCTGGACATTTACAAAAAGATGAGAGAAGAAGCAGATTTACATATGGATGCAGTGATTTTACAGGGCATATAAAATTAGTACATAGCACTGGTCGGTATAATTGTATTACATAGATACACAAAAAACGTGTTATTCAGTAATGAATAAAGGAAAGTCTTCTTTAATATACATATACGTGAGTTAAGTAAAGAACGGTTTCATGTTTTTGTTCTTTGGGCTCTGTTCTCTAGCACATTCCTTCTGAAATACAATAATACAGCATCATAAGTGCCGTGTTTCAGCTTTAATTTGTGAAGGTTCACATCAGACAGTCTTTGTTCCAGGCTCTTTCTTTCTTTTTTCCAGCCTGACCTTTTTGTTGACCAGAGGTGTCCATGTCTGTTGTGAAACCTCGTAGGCTGTCTTCTTTTGATCATTTCCAGATAATGCGTGACTCACTGTGCAGTCATAAAGGGCTTGTGCTAATGATTCTCTGTTTTTGCTTTTTGCAAATTTGTTTTTTTTATGTTTTAAAGTCTCAATTTTATTTTTATTTGCATGGTCAGTTGAGTACTTCTTATACAATAACAATCATAGTCTTGCCTCTAACTTTGTCTCCAAACAACCTGAGCTGTCCCTCTGATGTACTCATTTCTAATTTTGTCCCTCTTGGTCATTCCCAACAAAAAATCTCCAAACCATATATCATAGCAGCTCTCACTATGTGAGATCTACAGTTTTGGTTATTCTTTTATCACTTTGGCGGTGTGTTTGAAATCATTATCATACTGAAAATTGAAGATGTTGCTAATCAGACACTTGCACAATGCATCACGGATCAAAAACCATATTGCATTGATAATTCCATACATTTTGACAAGATCCCCAATGCAACTAGCTGAAGTGGAAGCCCAAACCATGACACAGCCTCCACTGTGTTTTGCAGATAGCAATAGAAACTCATTGCTATACCTTTCTCTACATGTTGACTGGATTAAAAAAAGATCAAATTCTGATTCATAACTCTGAGACCCATTGACACTTCTTTTCAGCCCAGTTCTTGTGTAATTTGGCATGCCTCAGCCTTTCCCCTTCCTTAAGAATGGCTTCCTGAAAGCCACATTACTGCTGAGACCATTTCTGCTGAGGCTTCAGCAGAAGGATCAACTGAAGGGCCCGATGCATCTCTTCAGGTCAGGTCTTTGCTGGATTTTTTTCTGATTTCTTAAAGACATGGCTTCTTTTGCCGTCCACTTGAGGGCAAAGTTTAAGGACAAACTGAACCTTATGCGACGTTTTTGGATGATAGCTATATCATATCATGTACATATATATATACACACACACACACATATATATATATATACACACACACACATATATATACATATATATATATATATATATATATATATATATACATACACACACACACACACATATATATATATATATATATATATATATATATATATGTGTATGTATATATATACATATATATATATATATATATATATATATATATATATATATATATATATATATATATATATGTGAGTGTGAGAGGTTATTTGTCTCTATGTCTTAGCCCTGCGACAGACTGATAACCTAGAGGTGTACCCAACCACTCAACTTTTGGCAGCTGGGATAGGCTCCTGCACTCATGGAGACCCTTAAACTGGATATGGAGTTAAGTCATTGTCTAAGGAGCATCTAAAGAAAGAAAAGCTTCTGAAGTTCTTTAAGTTTCCTTGAAGACTTTTCACCTCTCATCCAAGAAGCTTCTTCAGTTCCAAGAGCAATGAATGTAATGACATTTATTAGTGACTGAAACAACAGACATCCGAGTTTCTGTGTCAACATCAAAACCCGTCGAAAGTCTACTGAGATCACGTAAAAAATATGATATTTCACATTGTTAAAGTGTAAGTATGCCGTTCATTCCCACTGAGTGACCTTACTTTGCACATGCTGGTCCAATCCTAACAGATTTATTGTAGAAACTGCCTTTTATAATCATTCAGTTTGGGAGACAGTGACCTTGCCAAAGAGCACTACCACAGCGCATCTCTACAGGGGATTGAATCAGCATATTTGTAGTTACAGAATTCAAGGTTGTTTCCATCAACTACTTGAAAAATTAACAGCAAATTAAGTAGAATGATTGAAATGCTCTTAACAATTTTATTAACACTATCAGACTATCAGTCGGATGAAATTCCAGTTGGAAAAGAAGACGATGCTTGGCTGCGTGTTTGACACTTTCTGTAAATGAGTGTGTTACGGAGTCAGGTTGAATATGATTAAAAAAACTGACAAGGTAAAAATAATATTTTATAACCACAATTTAAAAAAAAAAAATAGGCATAGAGATTGGACACTACTTCATCTCTTTTTCATCCTTCCATCTATAAAACATTCATTCAAGTGCACCAGCAGGAGATCATCATTCCTTCTCTATCTCTCCTCTGTGGTTTTGCTGAGTAGTGGTGGAGAGACATTGGGCAGAAATATAGCAGCGTAAAGGCAATCAACTCGAAATATCTTTGCAATTTTCGCTCCTATGTCCTGAATATCCCTCAAGAAAAAAGAAAGAAAAAGCCCCGAACATTTCCTTACGACAGGGTTTGATGAACAGGCAGTCTCTGTGTGAGAGCCAAGTGTTGAGCCACCACACCCACCGATGCAAAACAAAAGATAAACATATATGCACACACACATATACACTCTTACAAAACCTTGATACGCACAGATAATCTGTAATATTAGTACTCAGGAGAACAGGCTGCACCATGAGGTAATATTGTTCTGAGATGGCCTCATCATCTGCTTTGCTGTCACAGAGTGTCCCAAACTGTGGTCGTTTACTTTTAAAGGCGCCTCTTTTCCTTTTGGATTAACATTCAGATTGAACTGACTTGGTAATGGGATATAAACAGACAGAGTGTTAGGAGTGTCCAAGGCAGTTGTTTGAATCTAGCATTTCATTCTCCCTTAAGGTGGTAATTTATCCAGCCTGGTGTGATTTGTTGAGCACGTCTATTTTAGTAAACCATTAACTATGATGAGGGATCTTGAATTCAATCTTTCCCAGACACTGACCCATGTACTGCTGCTTGTATATGTATATACTTTTACAATATTGTGTTTGACCCATGTTTCTGGTGTAACTACACCACATGTCTGTTTTGGTTTTTCTCTTGAAGCAGAGAGTAACGTAATGCTTATAATTAATATAGGAACTAGAGGTGTATTAAATGGGAATATTCAGCACTGAGCAATACTGTACAAGTCATTCAAGATCTTCGAGTCAAATGAACGACAAGCACGAGTATCTAGGATCATCACTTAGAAATACTGCATAGAAAGTGCAACTGAATTTTTTCAAGGCTGTAATAAGTAAGTAAGCAAATAAGTAATAATAATAATATGATGATACCAGGTTTTTTAGCGGATGATCTAATGTTACTGGCGATGGGGCCGATGTCAGTGCCAAACACTAGATCCTAAGTTTTACTACAACTGAGATGGATGAAATCTGAATACAACCAATTAGCAATGGCAGAGAAGCATTAATTGAAGTAGGAAAGGCTGTTTCTGTTGTTGGGCTAAACAGAAAAAGCATAACGGTGTATCATCTGCATAGAAATAGTAGGCATAGAAAGAACAGGTGATACCTTTAAATCTATTTAATAGATGGCCCAAAGGTAACACATATAAACAAAAAAGAATTACGCTCTGATGAGGACAGCAGATGAGGATGAAGGATGTGTCCCACAAGTATGATGAAAACTATTTGAGACCAGTCAGTAGGAAGTCAATAGTGAAGTTTACTTAAATAGTACTTTACAATATAAAATAAGATACAACAAATACAAGTGTAAAAATATGCCTAACAAGCTCTGATCAGCTGACCTTTCAGACCTCATGGTTACATACAGATGTAGCAGCTCACCAGTATAGGTGGGCATCTGACCAGTGATCACCAGCGTTCTAGGACTATAGAAGCTTCCATGCTCAAATGTCGTCTTGGTACTGGATTTCTTCCACTAACATATGACTGTAAGTTAACTGTGTGGTTTTTATCCTTTCCAGGATAAACCATGCCTCTGGCCCCTTAACAGGCAGGATGATCTACAGCCCAGTTGTGAGCAAGGCTGTGGCGATAACTCATGTTTAAAAACAAAAGCTTGATTAGTTATCATCACAGATGCTCATCACCTCCACGTATTTGGATTTTGAGTCAAATTTGCCAGAACGAAAACAGACATAAACAAATACAACATAACAGCATTATTTCTATTGTTTTCAAATTCTCTAGAGATATTACAGTGGAGTATTTTGACCATGATCATCGTGATGTGAAAATCTGATATCGCAATCTCTGCACATGCAGACAGACAAACACATAAACACCTGCCAAAATACTGCAAACCATTTCTCACCACAGCAGGTGTCTCCGTGACCTGCCGCAGTTTGTGGGCTCAAAATGTCCAAGCCTGTTGGAGAAAAGTTTATAAAGTGTGTAGTGAGGGGTTTTACAGCCATAAAACATCTATAATAATTGTAAAAAAAATAAAGTTGGCCACTTAGCGGATTTCACTTATCGCGGGTTATTTTTAGAACCTAACTCCCGCAATGAACGAGGGACCACTGTACTTACATTTTTATTCATCTTGATGGGGTTTTAATTGTACTGAAATACCTTTGTTGTAAGTATTAATGAAATTATGCACCATGATGCGCATTTGTCATTTTGATTTTACACATTAATTAAGCAACAGCCAAAAGACAGACATGAGGCAGGATTCACATGGACATATTCCCAGCAAACATGGGTGAAACCCCAACATCATGTCCTTCGTCAAAACTGGACACAAAACAATAAAAAAACGGAACTATAGATGGACAAGTGTTGGGAAAATACAAGTTGTGTCAGACTGTCTCTCATAAAGTGAGAAAAATAGATCAGATTATTGCAAAATAAAGGAAGTAATGCATTAGTACTTTTTAACAACAAATCTGGTTGCTGACTGCTTGTGAAGGCGACGTCTTGGCTAGCTAGGTGTGTGTTTGTTCCTATAGAACAAGCTGATTATTCACCGCAATGATCAACTTCTTTGACATTTTGATGCTGAACTACAAAGGCAACCACATCGCTCTCTTAGGATATTTGTATAACATTGATTTGGTGGTGCTTCAGCTGAATTACTGATCTTCTCTTGACTTGTTCACAATAAAGCCTTACTTAAGGCACATGCCGCGGCTAACTCCTCTCCCATCCCAGAATTTCTGCAACTTCCATTCACCTCCCACCGCTGGCCACCCTTCAAACTGCTCAGCCATCGCTGGATCTGCCCTGTTGGACTTCAATTTTATCCGACCTCTCCGGTGTGCTCGCCGCTTCTGACCTGGATTGGGACCTCTGGGACTCGCGCTCAACGCAGGCACCTAAGTACGCTGAGACGCGCCTCTGTCGAGGACAAGGAGACTAAGAGCGGGATGGCATTGTTAAACACAAGATCATTGGTGAATAAAACCTTCCTCCTCCCTTTGCTTGCTTTCTTACAGATACTGTAAGTAATCTAGGTGTTTGCCTGGATAGTTCACTTTAGCTGCATAAACAGGTTTCCTCAGTGGTTAAATCTGGCTTCTTCCAATTGCGCCAAATTTCAAAGGTCAAACACTTAATACCGTACAACGATCTCGAAAAACTGATACACGCCTTTGTGACCTCCAGATTAGATTATTGTAACTCGCTCTACCCTGGACTCCAGCTCGCTCACCTCCACCGATTACAGCTCGTTCAGAATGCTGCGGCTCGTCTCCTAACCGGAACTAGAAAGTTTGACTCTATTACTCCAGTGCTCTCTGACTTACATTGGCTGCCTATTAAATTTCGTATTGATTTTAAAGTTCTGCTGCTTACTTTCAAATGCCTAAATAACCTTGCCCCTGACTATCTCATCGGCCTCCTCAGTCTCTATACCCCCAGCCGTTCTTTACGATCATCTGGTCAGTTACTTCTGGCCCAGCCCAGGCACCGTCGTGCCTTTGCCTCTGTAGCACCAAACCTCTGGAATAGTCTTCCTGCTACCATTCGTGCCTCTGACTCTATTCAATCCTTTAAAGCACGCTTGAAAACGTACCTATTCGACCTGGCTTTTCCGACTCGCTAATTCTCACCGCTCATTAATTGCTTTATCGCTACTCATTTCTCTGGATAATCATGATTTCTCCCTATCTCTACACTACTTATGCTTTTGTTTGTTCTCTGTTTCCTCTATTTTACCTTGTTTTAACGACTTACTGTTCAGTGTAATCATTTACCGTTATTCCTCACTGTGAAGCACTTTGGTGTACCCCCTGGTTTTAAACATGCTATATAAATAAAATTGTAATGTATTGTAGTGGTTATTAGTACTATCATTAGTATTATTGACCAGTTAGCCTACATTTGTAGACTAATTGCACTGTATTGTTCAAAACTGGCTGTGAGAAAAGCAGTACTATAGTTCCAAAAAGCTATCCTTACATTTATGCTTTATTTGTCTATAACTGGTACACACAATAATTTGAACCACGTATCTGCATTCACACCTTTCTCACAAGTGCAGCTAATTGAGTATGATGACATTAATATAAATTGAACATAGTACATATACAGACACTGGTTTGGTTTAGAGAGTGTCGCATTTCAATCCATAGCTCCTCTGAAGTCAGTCTCTGCATCTCAAGACATGTAATAGGGAAAATTTAAGAAATGTCTGGCATTTGAAAACAACATCTTCAAATAAGTATCTTGGGATGGAGCACTTTGAAACTAAATAAGAGCTTCAAATAATTAAGTAATGATCATGAGAAATTGTTTTACATCTAAAGATAATGAGACAATTAAGATGAGAGCTCAAGCATGACAAGCATGACTGCCAGGTTACAACCAAGTTTTGTTGTTGTCGTCAGATTCACTTTATTGACAGCTGGATGAAACATGTTTCCTCTGGAGGCCTGAACTGGGGTTGATCCCAGTGTAATCACAAAGCTATCCGAGGAGTTTTTGTATTGGACAGAAACACAGTGACACCAGTAAGTTACAGACCTTAATTTATCAAACTCAAAGAGGTCTGGAAGAAATCTAATTAAAAATCTGAAGATACAGCAGGCTTCACTAACAAGATAGCCGACTCGGGCAAGAACCAGCTGAGACGGATGCCTACAGCAGACTGAGACTGGCTCACTGAAAGGAGACTGTGTGACTGAACAAGAAATGAAAGACACTGGATACATGAATAATACCTCAGGGACACATCATCACAGATTTGTGCTGTCCATGATAGGGTTTGACTCTATAATTATGCTAATCATAGGATGCTAAATGTCTAAACGCACGCCATCAGCACTGAGATCACTTTACAGCAAAAAACGTCTTTGCAAACGACAGAGCAATATGATGTATTGAAGCTATTTGTATTTGGATATGAATGTGACTTTTTTCAAGGTCGGCACATTTGGCTGCATAACTAAGTGCTGAAGTTCTTGGCAGCAATTCAGAATAAACAAAGGCAAACCTGTTGTGGATGTTTTAACCTTGTGCAACTTTAACATAATTCTCTATCCTCTCTATAGCTTTTCTTTCACAACTCAAATAATGAATACCCAATATTTACATTTTTATAGCAATTACCCACACAGATTTGACTAATGTGACCTTATTAGAGACCGCTGGCACTTTCAAAAGTGCTTTGTTTTTCAAAAATCAACACACAGCTAATCCCAGTGAGAAAAAAGGACCCATCTCACCTTGTTTGTATTTCGCTTCATGTGCATGAATAAGTAACATAAACTGTTTTTTATTAAAAAGATGAGATAAAGTGTAAACATCTAAAATGTTTAAGTTGTTGGGTTTTTTTTAAAATCCACTGCATCTGCATGGTGTTTTAAATAAAGAGCAAGTCAGGTTAAGATTGATTGGTCAGGAAGCATAAGCTAGGGATGAAGAAATGAAAGCAGCTGCTGCCCAGGAGCTTACAGAGTTAGCCTCTATCAGCTTAAGACTTGACCCGCTACTGTAGTCTAAGTCTTAGTGCTTTGTTTACTCTGTAGAGTTCATTGTACCATGGGATGATGGTGTACAAAGTGTATAAATGAGACAAAGCTTTACATACACTAAACCATCAGCCAAGAGTGAGGCTGGCTGTCCTTTGCATTCATGGTCTGCTCTGTGGGAAAAGAGCTGCTTGCTGTGAATTCACATTCATTACTGAATTACTTTGGGAGGTCACTGTGCATGCATGCTGCTATCACCTAACTGCCTCTGTCATGAGCTGTTTTGAGCAACTCGATTATTAAATGTAGCATAACAGAGGAGGTGAACTGTAAACCAACACAGCCACCTTACAGGCAAAATGAAATGACACCAGAATTTGCTCTTTATAGAAAATGAAATTAAGTTACGCTAACTGATCCATTGTGCCTATAGATGTTATAACGTAGCCATCGCTATGTTACCCAATGGTTTGTGAAGGCCTGTTTTGAAAGTTTGAGATGAGTGTTTTCAACAACAACACTGGTGTTTTGAAACCAATTAATTATTGGCTAACAAAATTGAATTAATGTTTTATTCACTATGATGTGAAACTGATTGACCAAACTCATCAGGAAGGTCTTTACAGAGGTCAGGGCAGAAGATGTTTCCCCAGAGACAGCTGTCGTGCTCTGATAACTTTTACACATCCAGCTGATATATTCTTCAGAAACTCTTTGTTTACTCACTGAAAAACGAGTATTTGTAGCTGTGAATGCTCCTTACCATTTTCTAAAGACAAGAACAATGTCTGGTTCTGCTAAAACCACTACATATGTTGACCAGCTATAGTTGCCAAGCAAATTACATTTAAAATTACACTTTCCTATAGCTTCTATGGGCTAAGTCACTCATTTTTGGTCACACCGAGTTAGAATTAGGTCTATTTTATAAATCTTGGTCATGCCATGCTTCGTTGTATGTATCCGCACATTCATTGACTAATTACTTGTCTGTGACAATCAAACCCACCCCCATTTGTCTCATCTCAGTTCGTGAGATTACAAAGCTGCACTTCAGAAACCAATGAGTGATGTCACAGCAGCTATATCCATCTTTTATACTTTCTATTCTTCCATGGAAGTTGTGCTAGCAGCCCATTCAATTCATTTTAGTTCTGAGCAGGTATAATTATACTAAGCAATTTTCCTGAAAAGTCATGTTTACAAATGACCGTGATAACAACAGAGAGACAAAAATAATAAACGTATAAGACAGAAAACAAAAGTAATAAGTCATATAAGATGAGGGTAATTGTGGAGGGTTAGTTAAGTAATCTTATTGTTATAAGAGCAAGCAAGTCAAGCACTGCTTGCCCACTGAACTCTAAAAACACACAAAGTGAAAATAATCTCTTTCCTTTCATTTCACCCAGTGTCTTGTCCCAGTTTGCATCTGTCCTTTAAATTACTGGCATCTTATGGCTGCAGTTGGCTGTTGTCTTTAGAAGTTAGCTTGACTTTGAGTTATTGGAATCTATAGTTTCTGTCATTTTCATGGGCGTAACTCTGTCCCATTAACACAGACTTGTGTTTTGTGAGCTGAGAGACAAACGGCATTGCCTGTCATGCATATTGTGAATAAACCTCTGTTCTCTGTTCGTTTAATACACACAGACAGTTGACCAGCATATTAAACAAGCTACTTCTGGCTCTGCTTCTTTCACTGCTCTGAGATTAGTTATGATCTGTGTGTTATTATACACATGTGAAGATATGTGTGGAATGATAGTAAGCAAAAGTGAAGTAACCAAGCAAATTACTCTGTGATTGAGCATCTTAACAAGCAAGATTTGTCACGCTGATCACCTTGACCACAATGTGTGACGTAGCTGACTGTTATTAGTAGACTGTTATCATTAGATTCAAATGATGGAGAAAGGACACAGAGTTTGATAAAAAGTTGAACAGGTGCAGGGTTCATACATGTATGAGATATTACTCTATTCACCGAAAGTACCAAGTTTAACTGGCTGTTTTGCTACTGTGTCAATATACCAGTTACACTGCCACATTAAGTTTTCATTTATATTTTTAACCACGTGTAGATATTGACAGTCAGCAATGTCACATACACTATATGGACAAAAGCATTGGACCACATCTCTTAATCTTTGAACTCAGGTGTTTTCAGTCCCACTACCAAAATTATGCACCTAGCCATGCAGCTTCTTATGGCTAGGTGCTTGAGCAGTGTAAAAGTCACCATATGCCACTGAATATAAGGAAAGAAAGAATGAGTACAGCACTTTTCAAGTGTATTATACCTTAGAAGCTGGGAGAAACAAAAAAGCCATGAATTCCATCACAGACATCAGAATAAATGGATACTGGGAGTGGGGGGGGCTTTAATGGTAAATCTTTCACATGTCTGCACTTTGCCTATACAGCACCATTTCTGGACAACTGAGCAGGAAAGTTGGATGGTGGATGTCATTTCAATTCAGCCGAGCTGTAATTCTGAGTATAAGCACAGCTTCAGTGTGTAATAGTGGTTAAACACAAAGCAATGTAGATTTGTGTTGATATGAGCTGAGTGCTGGTATTGAGAAAATTGGACCAAAATTTACTGCTCAGCCTCTCTGAGCTGTTGTGGGCCAAATTTAGTGCAGCATATGTGATGAGGCGTGCTTACCCAGTCTGTCCTAACACTCAAGCCAGGATTTTTCTTCAGCACCCGCCTACAATCAATACTTATCCAGAACTCAGCAAGGTTGCACATAAAAGAACTGCAAAGTTCTCTCGTTGCTCCAAAGGTTTGTCCATAATTTACTTAGACATTACCACAACCCAGCAACTGTACAGTAAGTCAGCTGAGGGGTAATTCAAAGGCATAACGTGATAGCTGGTTGCACACAGTGCCAGTTTGTCTTCAGCACCGCTGAGGTATTGAGTGATAGCTGCTGGAGCGGAAGGCTCTGATGGATGAATGGTGATTGAGGAGATCTGAAAGATAGAGGTGTGATGGCATGGTGGCAGCTTGCCACTTGTAAAAAAAAACAACCAACTAGCAGTTAAGATCAATCCATCTTTATATCTGTCATAGCCATTCATAAACATATACTATTTTAGTAGCTTGCTCTGCATAAAGGGGTGTAGTTTTGTTGCATCAACATTTCAAGGTAATGAAAGATTGCGGCTAAGATGAGCTGAAAGATTTGTGCACAGCTGCAGCTAATATGGATTATTAGCAATGATTACTTCCCTTTTAGACAAAGAGGATTTTTATTTCGGAAAAAACAGAAATCTCAGCCATGTTTGACGTGCATAATCCATTTGTTTTATGTCTTTTAAAAGATAAAAAAGTATCAGATATTAGATTTGATGAGTATTGTAAAGCATTCCTGTTGTAAATACACTGAATTAGTCCATTCATGATGAAGTCTGTGAAAAAGGTAGGATCCTTTTTTTTTTTTTCAGAAACAGACTAAACCCAACCAAAAACTCAGGGTGTGTGTTTTATGACCAATACGGTTATTTTAAGGTTGGATGCAATTCTGATAGATTGTGTCATTTAAGGTCAGGGTTATGATATACTGAAACAGGAAAATGAAGGGTTCATTGTTCATCAACATTGCAGCAGTGTGTTTCACAAATTAAACAACAATAGAAAGTGTGAAACCACTTAATACCACACTACTGCTGGGATGCTATTCTGCTACATGGCTGCAGACAGTGCTGTAAATATTAAAGGTGGAGCACAAGTTAATGAAAGCTAATATCCCGATATAAGACATCTATCGTCCCGATAACGATATAAGTCACAAAAATTTAACATTTTCTGTAAATTCTGTGAGTCTCGGGCAGCTCGACTTGCATGAAGTGTTTCCAGCTGGGTGCCGTGTACCTGGAGTCCAGTGTTTTAACTGATGCATGAAACGATACATTTTTAGACATAAGTTTTAACGGCCACCGTTTTCTTTGTGAGTATTTATTACACAGCGTGCTGCGGGGAAAAGCCTGTTCTAACGTTTGAGTCTAAGGTTTATATTTAGGACCTGACGGCTCTTTTTTGCTTCATCCATCCATCCATTCGCTTCCGCTTATCCTTTTCAGGGTCGCTGGAGCCTATCCCAGCTGTCATGGGGCGAGAGGCGGGGTCGCCAGTCTGTTGCAGGGCCAACACACGGGACAGACAACCATTCACACCTAGTGGCAATATGGATTATCCAATCAACCTATCCCCACAAGCTGCATGTCTTTGGACGGTGGGAGGAAGCCGGAGTACCCGGAGGGAACCCACACAAACACGGGGAGAACATGCAAACTCCACACAGAAAGACCCCGGCCTGATGGTGGAATTGAACTCAGGACCTTCTTGCTGTGCGGCAACAGTGCTAACCACCGTGCCACCGTGCTGATCCTCTTTTTTGCTTCTCATCCGTAAATACTCTGCATACTCTTTCACGTGATTCGGTTTATTTTGAAAAGTCTCAACAGGATCTTGAGCTTTATTGTGAAAGGTTTATGTGGAAAATAAACAAGCGGACACGGGATGGTTTTACCGTCCTTGTTGCTAATGACAACGCATAAAAACAGGCGCTTGTCCATCCGTAGTGTGGTTATATTAAATATAAGAGAAAGAGAGAACTTTAAGAAATTAATATAGCCACTACAGTGACCAATATTGCCGCAAACGGTTTATTTTGCGACACCACGAAACAAACGATAGCGTAAAATGAAACGATAGACATTTTTATATCGTCTTCCGATATATATCATTATATCGAACAGCCCTAACATCAATACCAACATATCTGTCCTTAACCAAGATTGGCTGTTGATATATGTATGTATAAACACCTTTACACATACATCTAAGCTGCTCTTATGATTTATACTGACCCATGACCAGAGATGGGCAGTAACGCGTTAGTAATCCGATTACTTTTTTCAAGTAACGAGTAAAGTAAGGGATTACTATTGCAGAAAAGGTAATTTGATTACTGTTACTTTCCCGTAAGCACCTGCGTTACTGCATGACTAAAACCGGGCTTTTTTTGCAAGAGTATCTCATGACAATGACATAAGCAAGTGCAACGTTTGTGGCAACAGCTGTGTGCAGATCAACAATGGATAATATATCGAGTGCGGGAGAGCATATGATCGTGCAGCGTTTAAAGAGTGGAAGTACTTTGGGTTTGATTCTGTAAAAAGTGACAAAATCATTAGCGTCCGCTGCTCACTGCGTAGGAAGAAAACTTCTTTTTACAGCGAAAAAAACCCCCCTAAACTTCCAAACAAGCACCAACAGTACGCTGCCACTGGAATGTGAAATTCACAGAGAAACTCCCAGATCCTTCCACTGACCGCTGCGACACACCTGCACCAGGGCAAACCTCCGCCTGCCTGCTATACAGGTGAAAATAGAGAAACAGGACTGCTGAGTCTTTGATTTTATTTATTTTCTGCTGTGTTTTACTTGCATCTATTTGGAAGAGTGAGTGTAAACACAAATACAGTGGGGCAAAAAAGTATTTAGTCAGCCACCGATTGTGCAAGTTCCCCCACTTAAAATGATGACAGAGGTCAGTAATTTGCACCAGAGGTACACTTCAACTGTGAGAGACAGAATGTGAAAAAAAAAATCCATGAATTCACATGGTAGGATTTGTAAAGAATTTATTCGTAAATCAGGGTGGAAAATAAGTATTTGGTCACCTCAAACAAGGAAAATCTCTGGCTCTCACAGACCTGTAACGTCTTCTGTAAGAAGCTTTTCTGTCCCCCACTCGTTACCTGTATGAATGGCACCTGTTTGAACTCATCATCTGTATAAAAGACACCTGTCCACAGCCTCAAACAGTCAGACTCCAAACTCCGCCATGGCCAAGACCAAAGAGCTTTCGAAGGACACCAGGAAAAGTATTGTAGACCTGCACCAGACTGGGAAGAGTGAATCTACAATAGGCAAGCAGCTTGGTGTGGGAGCAATCATCAGAAAATGGAAGACATACAAGACCACTGATAATCTCCCTCGATCTAGGGCTCCACGCAAGATCTCATCCCGTGGGGTCAAAATGATCATGAGAACGGTGCGCAAAGATCCCAGAACCACACGGGGGGACCTGGTGAATGACCTGCAGAGAGCTGGGACCAAAGTAACAAAGGTCACCATCAGTAACACACTACAACACCAGGGAATCAAATCCCGCAGTGCCAGACGTGTTCCGCTGCTGAAGCCAGTGCATGTCCAGGCCCGTCTGAAGTTTGCCAGAGAGCACATGGATGATACAGCAGAGGATTGGGAGAATGTCATGTGGTCAGATGAAACCAAAGTAGAACTTTTTGGTATAAACTCAACTCGTCGTGTTTGGAGGAAGAGGAATACTGAGTTGCATCCCAAGAACACCATACCTACTGTGAAGCATGGGGGTGGAAACATCATGCTATGGGGCTGTTTTTCTGCCAAGGGGACAGGACGACTGATCCGTGTTAAGGACAGAATGAATGGGGCCATGTATCGTGAGATTTGAGCCAAAACCTCCTTCCATCAGTGAGAACTTTGAAGATGAAACGAGGCTGGGTCTTCCAACATGACAATGATCCAAAACACACCGCCCGGGCAACAAAGGAGTGGCTCCGTAAGAAGCATTTGAAAGTCCTGGAGTGGCCTAGCCAGTCTCCAGACCTCAACCCCATAGAAAATCTGTTGCGGGAGTTGAAAGTCCGTGTTGCTCGGCGACAGCCCCAAAACATCACTGCTCTCGAGAAGATCTGCATGGAGGAATGGGCCAAAATACCAGCTACTGTGTGTGCAAACCTGGTAAAGACCTATAGTAAACGTTTGACCTCTGTTATTGCCAACAAAGGTTATGTTACAAAGTATTGAGTTGTATTTTTGTTATTGACCAAATACTTATTTTCCACCCTGATTTACGAATAAATTCTTTACAAATCCTACCATGTGGATTCATGGATTTTTTTTTCACATTCTGTCTCTCACAGTTGAAGTGTACCTCTGGTGCAAATTACTGACCTCTGTCATCATTTTAGGTGGGGGAACTTGCACAATCGGTGGCTGACTAAATACTTTTTTGCCCCACTGTAACTATTTTATTTTATGTGCTGGAATGTGCAGAAAATAGGTTTAAATGTTAAACAAATTTCTTCCAGTCAGAGAATGGTGCATACAATTTAATGTTTGCTTGATGCTTAACGTTAAAAGATTAAAACTAATAAAACTAGTTTCAAAAAGTGACTTTTTTATTTGATTACATTTTATATGATGGATTATGCAGAAAAAATAGAATTGGCTAAAAGATCTATTGCTTTATTACCTATTCAGGTTGTAAATATTTTTTTAAAGTAACTAAGTAAGTAATTACTTTTGAAAATAAGTAATCAGTAAAGTAACAGGATTACTTTTTTGGGGAAGTAATCTGTAATTAGTTACTGATTACTTTTTTCAAGTAACTTGACCAACACTGCCCATGACTCACACTAACAAAAGTAAAGGTAACTACTGCGAGTAAAGGAAGAAGTGAGATGATTTAGGTATTGAGCCACAAAGGGCTCATGGAGACGGTTGAGGCAGATGGCTGGGTAAGCCAACACCGGATTTTATCATGGAACATAATGTTTTGTTTCCTGCTCCAAATACAAGATTTTTTTATACTGTTACTGTTATATAACTTTAGCATGTTTAACTTTGCAACCATGATGCTCAAGGTCATTTATTTATAAGAAAACCTTCACTTCTTTCTAAATCCAGTCTTCACTAGATAGTGAAGATTTGTGAAAAGCAACCTTAATGGGCATTCAGGTTGGAAGGCTTCAACCCCAACAACATGTTTAATAGACACGCTGGTCCACTGTGTCCCTTTCAGGCTTTTCCTCTCCAAAATGTGAAGTTGCAGAAGTTGCTTTAAGTTGCAGTAAGCTGCATTAATAGCAGAAGGACATTTTTTATTTCAAGTCAATCGATTCTAACGATGAAGGACCCTGGAATATACTTAATAATTTTTTTGCTCACTACCAACTTTGTGGCTTTAAATATATTATCTCCCTCTGCTGGTAATGCAGGGAGATTACCAGCAAGAGATTTACCCTGCTCGTATTGCACCAATTGCATGCACTAATGCAACTTCTGCATGCGTATCCATTTCATGTTTTAGAGAGGCAAAGTGTGAAATGGACCAGCGTGTCTATTACATGTTTTGCCGTGATACTGGGCTGAAGGATTGTTGCACTAACAGAATTGGCTGGTAGAATATGCCAGTTGATTTTACATGAAGTAAGGCTGATCAAAATGGTGAAGCTGTAGTGTTACTTTAATAAAAAATGGCTCTATAGCATTGTTTTTCATCTTGTCTTCCAGAGTTTAGTTTAGGAGACGTATAAACATATTTGTCTGTAATGAGAATGGAGATCACGATCTACTGATGTTTAATTTCTATCATGCCCCAGAGTTTATGTTGGAAGTGAAACACCAACCAAAGGGATATTCATACAAATTGCCAACTCAAAAACAACACTATAATGGGCCTATAAAACATTATACACTGACTTATTATCCTCAATCAAGCAGACAGTTACCACTTATATCACCCAAAATAAAGTGGTCCCCACGAATACTATTAGAGCAATGGAAAAAAGAATTCCAGAGTTGGCGTTTAGCATTTAATATCGCATCTATTGATCATCTCTGATAATGACAGAGGCACAGTGCCAAAGCAGGGAGAAGATTGAGAGTGGGTGCTAGTGGATGAGCTTTAGGGATCTAATTTAGCTGTGGGTGAGATTCTAGCCTGATTATTATTTATATGACACATCATCCACATTAGGCAGAGCTTCCCTGTTCCACATGCCACTCTTGATCTTCCTCTCTCCTCCCTGTTTCAAAGACATGGCACAATGGTGATGGGCACCATCTGGCACTCACTGTTGGCACAAGTTCGGTATGTGATTAGCAGCATGAACAAGGGTTTTCGCTCTCCTGTTTTTCTTGGTGTGTCTCTCACCCTTCTGTTTCACACCCAGGTTTATATTTGTCATTTCCACACACAAACAAACTCACGAGTGGATGGATACACATTTGTAAGGACATAAAACAATTTTATGGTTTCACATCTCCTCTGAATGGTCTGGGACAAACATGTTTTCAATGTATGCACTATGAACACGTCACATACCACGGTGCCTTTTCTGACCTAGCTGTAGTGCTGTCAGCAGTTCAAGATAAAAATTTAAAAAAAATAAGTATGTAGAGCCAATAATGCTCTTCATGTCTATTTTCTTGTTTTCTCACTGTGAAAATCTCGTGCTCCAGCTGGCTGAACATTTCGACTGTGTAGATTCATATGAATGAGATTGATGCCTACAGTGTGTTTTCTCCCTCTCCCCCGCGAGATGCCTGTTGATCCATGGCTCAGCCCTGAAGTAAAGATGGATTACTGCAGAAGAACTGCCTGCCTTGCCCTTTACACATTTCACACACACCACTTCTCCATTATCAGGCTCATCCACGGGGGGAAGACGTGCACATGTGCACACACATGCCCCAACATCAATACAGGTCTTAAAGCTCTGATGGGGTTGTTAGCAAAAGGTCACTGTCAAGACTCTGACAAATCTTTCTTTAGAGAGACAAAAACGTGTCATATCCAGTTACATTCGCAATATACCAGGTATCAGCTTTTTTGTTGTCTTTCTATCACTTTCCATTTACATGTCTCTCTCTGTTTCTCTCTCTAGTTTTTTCCCTCCATTTGCTTAGGTTGTACAGTAAAGAATTCATGCTTGTATGTTTGGATCAATTTCCCATGGAGTGCTCACACTCTGGATGTAGAAGACATCCATAAAAGCAAATCCAAGCTCAGTTATGGGCAGTTTAGATCGGGATACACCTGGATACTGGATGTTGACAGCTTTAGCCTCAGGATTCAGTTAAAATTGTTTTGACTGGTAACTAAATTATTTTTGAATATATCATGTCTAAGAGCTATTCTGTTTATTTTTGCTCTTGCAACAAAATGTTTGAATGCGGCGAACCTCCTCTTCTCCATCTTACATATTAGTCAAGCTGGTTAGTGAGAGAAAATTGATCCTCCTACTTTACTTGCTATTGTTTCCATACAACACAGATATGGTAACAGACCGATGAAAGTAGAGTCAGCTACAGTTTGTCTAGCATAAAAGTCTCACATCAGTTTCTCAAGTTAACCACAATGTTCATGTGTAAATAATCAGAATAAAAAGCTGCTGGCCTTCTGGCTCGCCCAACTCCAGCCTTTTTTTAAAAGGACATGGACATTTCCATAAAACTGGCAAATACTACAGATTCCAGAGGAATTGTATTAAAGCAGAGTTAAGCATGCTTCCAGAGACAATAGCCAACTGTGGCCACAAGATGGCAGTAATTTAAAAGATGGTGAAAAACACGCAATGACAGAAACAGAAACTTTATTTAGTGTGATGGAAGTGAAACATATAGGATCAAAGGATGTCACTGACTCACATATGATGGGATATAAAATATATTCGAGGGTGAGCTGTGCAAGTGGAACTAGTGCCCAGGGGTGACAAGCAAATTGCTAGATAAGTGGATGGACCTTAATTACATCTGCCTGCTGTTTGGTGATGAATAAGCAGGTGTTCATTGGGTCGTAGAGCTTTTTTTCTGAAAAAAAAGGGGGGGGTGCGTTGCAGTTGTTGACAATGCTTTGACATCACACCAGAATGTTAAAAAAAATTGTGGACCATAAAATAAAATAAACAGTAAAAAAGAAAAAACAAGCAGAAACCTGCCACTAGACTTTACAGTTTTTTACATTTAGGACCATAGGCATGTTAGCATCAGCAGAGGAAGCTCAGTCTCAGTGGAGGGTTCTTTACACCGTCTTTGAGGTCACAAATCACAGCACTAGTACTACATTGCTCCCGAAACTGTCACTGCTGCTGCACAGATGATGTCACAGGACTGGAGGAACCCCTCAAAATAAGGACCATTCACTTACAGTTTTTTCTGATTGCTTAAGCACATGTTATGTAACTATTGGCTAATTTAGCAAAACTCTACACACAAATAAAACAACCTGTCACCCAATTATCCAAACATTTTAGTTCTCTTGCAAAAGCAAACACAGCTAGATTAACTCTTCACACCTTTGTAAAAATGGTGTTTCCGTATCAAACAGTACACACAAGCCATCATCTACTAAGCACACAATGCGCCAACTGCACACCGATGGTATGAATACAAAACACATCTGGCGTTTGCCTTCCCTGTGCACAAGGTAGGCTATGTCAGTTTGAGCTCATACTTCTGTCATAGATCCATAAGCATGGAGGGATCCAAACTTCAAGTACTGGTGTTTAGTCAAACACATCAAAACAAACACAAGTGTTTATTTCCAAGTATAGGATTATTTGCAATCGCCATAATGACTATATGGGTTACGTGGTCTGCAGTGAACATGCTTCCTCTGCCCCCTCCTCGTCTTCCTCTTGCTCCTCCTTGTCCTTGTCGTCCTCTTCATCCTACTTCTTCACCTCCACGTCCTCTTCCTCGGCCTCCTCTACTTCTCACTCTTTCTGCTCCCACCATTGTACTCCGCACACACAGCTTACCTGTATTATAGTGCTTAGGCTGATTGCAAAGTGAACGAATTATCTAAGAAAGTTTTCACATGTGAAAGTGTGCCAGACAGTTGGCAAATTAGTGTTAATGATAGCCATACATGTGTATACTTTTGCTAGGAGTGTGTTGGAAATTTGGAAATTGAGTGTTGTGCAGTGAATTGTGCCTACAGTCTTGCAAAGTGTGTGTTACAAAATTGCAAACTGAGTGCAAAGCAGTTTTTGTGCTTTTAGTTTTGCACACTCAGTGAGTGGTTTTGCTATAAGTCTGACTAGTTTTAGAAATTGTGCTACAGGATTCAC
>NC_137930.1:18836891-18911206 GCF_963969265.1 Rhamphochromis sp. 'chilingali' | reverse complement strand
ATTAGTTCACACATCACTGTGTTTCAAGGGGAGCTCTGTTAAATATGTGCACATCGGGGTGCAGACTTTTTTGGGACGAGTGTCTACTGATTTGCATACTGCATGTATAGTGCAATTGTTGATTTGCCTCAGTAAACTGTGCATAGAAACATGTTGGGGTCATGGTTCATTTATCTATTGAAGGGAATCCAGTGCTGTAAGTAGCAATTGTTCCCACTAAACACCTCTCTGATGTTCCTCTCATCCTTCTTTCCTGCTGCTGCTATACCCAATCCAGAGTTGCCAGTTTGCACCACTTCACCTCATCCCCATTTAGGTGTGAAATGTATTTATATTCAAGGCGGGGAGAACGGAGAAGTGGGGGCAGAGCAGAGGAAGTGACACAAGCAATCTGTGGGAAAAGGCGCCTCTTTCTGATGCCTGTAAAATAGCATATTCGTCTGGATAAAAGCAGGACAATGAGAAGCTGTCTTGTAGCTATGGGCCACAGTTAGGAACATGTGGAGAATATTTGAATTGGACTGCTATGCCCTTCTGGGCCAGATGAGAAGGTGATTCAAAGGTGGTGGAAAGAAACGTGAGACCGAGCTGTGAAGTGGCACTCTGGCGATAGGGAAGGAGACAGAAGCATATTACAGAGGCCAAGAGTAGTATGAATGAGGGCTCTATGCAACACAGCCCACAACTCTTAACACTCACTTGAGTTCCTGAAAAGACACTATGAATTTTCTTACTAGGTTCTTCACTTTAGTGTGCTTCTCTTTATTCCCTTGTTCAGCCTTTCACAGCTTGACAGAATCACAAAAAAAGCCACATGCTGTTTAAAAAACAAACAAAAAAAACAAACAATTTGTTCTCTCAATCAATTAATTCTGTCTGAAACTCAGCTTGCATTGTGCTGCATGTTTAATCATGCAAGGCATGCAGAGCTGCTCCATCACAGAAATCCACTGGACAAGCGTCTCTGGCAATCATCCTCCACCCATATCGAGCCAACAAAGAGATGACTCCAAGTCTCCCCCGGCACTATTATTACTTTTTAAAATCTTTTAAAGCCGTTGTGATGAATTCTTGATGTGGATTAATATTTCACTGCACACAAGAGTTAGACATTTGCACAGGGGAAAAAGTAAGAGAAGAAGGGATGGGACACTTGCCAAATTTTTTTTTAAAAAAAAGGAGAAATTGAGATGCATCGAGAGTCATCCGCAATTCATCTCCCACGCCCAGTCTCCAGACTCTCTTATTCTCAGCCGACTCTCTCTGGGGTCTATCACAATCGAGGGACAGCGTGCGAATATCTGTCGTGCAATGTTGTGCCAGTGGAGCTGTGCGTCAGGAAGCGCTGATTCACGGTCGGTGTGTGGTGGGATTGGGGAGCGAAGAACTCTTACTGTAGGCACTGTCACAAAATGTTCATCTCAAATCATCCCGATGGATCAGTCTACGGCCCGATTCTTACGAGACACGCAAAAGAAATCCTCTGTCACCACCGTGCCTGGGCATGCATATGCATATCACTGATGTGAACAGGCACTCATTGACAATTGTTTAAAGAGTCTGACTAAATGAGAGCAATGGAGAGAAAACAATATGAGCGTGGAACAAGGCCACACACAAGATTGGCAACAAACACGAGTGATATCTCCGTGGATAAAAGTCAGCAAAAAGGAAAACAAGAAAGGCAGAAATGCTTCCTCAGCACTCCTTTTTCCCCTCAATTATCTGCTGTTCACTGAAGGCGACGAAGGTTTTGTTTTAAAGAAAGGAAAAAAAGAGCAAACTTTAGTAGACTCATAGTTCAGATGAAAACATATCGTCCACGGAGTCATTAATCCGTCTCAGAGTCGCGGCCCATCAAGCTCCTCCAGCGAAACGCGTGATCGAGCAATAGACAGAGCAGTTGCAGAGATAAAGCAGCAGAGTACAGATCTGATTAGGCTGCTGTCTCCGTACACTCCACGGGGATTAAGCACAACAGCTCCTTGTTAGACCTCCCTACTTCATTTCATACAGCACATTCGCCATTAGCAAAAAGAATAACAGGGAGAGAAGGGGGTGGGGATCACAAACGCATTCACTAATTAACACTCCTGCATGGCCACACAATCGAATTCACATTTTAATATGCAGTTAATGTGCCAGTGGTGCTGGATAAATAACATCAGATACATCATGCATTATTCGTCCTGTAAAATGAGACCTTAAAAAAAAGGCAGAACAAATGAAGTGTTTGTTTATGAACCGTGTTTGGGTACAAAATGCTCAGAATGTTTCTCTCTGTAGCCACTAGAATCTACATTTGCATGCTTAAAGTGTCATTAGCATTTTTATATAAGCTCTGCCGATGTCCTGAGAAACTAGAGAACAAAGCCCTGTGCGCAAACACACAAAGGCATGCTTAAATACACATGTATCATAACAACTTTGTGCTTAACATATTCATGATGTTGTTAGGTGTTTATGTTTTTTTTAAAGAGATGCTTATCATATCCAGCTTGGTGCCTGCATTAAAGTGAGGGTTAGATTTTGTCCTTTTTTTCCTCCAAGGTTTACAATCCCACTCTTACACATATCATTATGTAACATAACTTTTTCCTAGACAATAAGTTGGATGTTTTTTTCTTTTCTTTGTTATTTCTGATTGATTACGCCTCAAACTTCCCTTTGGTAACCAGTAATTAAATTTAAAAATGTCATTGTCCTGGTCACAAAAGCAAAGTCTGAAAAGAATAATATGGATTTTCTCGACCTTTGAGGCAATCAGGAGAAAAAACACTTACTACACAGGATCAAAAGCGTAGTGTAATTGCTGTGTTTGAAAACTGCAGACTCTCTACTAGAATGTATCGTTGCATTAACTCTTTCCACCTGCAAGCTGTAAGCCAAACACTGATGATTATTGTTAATTGGATTTCAGGATCACTCAGGACAAATACTGAACTGAACTGTGTCTTTCAACTCAATTTTGCTCAGCAACACCAGGTATAAGATTTAACTCAAAATCTTTCCTTAAAATTGCAATGGAAGAAAAATCAGATTAAATGTAGATGAAATCTAACACAAAAACATACTATGGTTTCAGCTTGTGTCCATACCAGAAACAGCTGTGTGGCACAGCCAAAAAAAGCACTTTGAGTGCAGTGAATCAAAAATGCAGAAAAGTCCTCTTTTCTGCCGCTGCCCTGCCAGTGCTGGCACCAGCTCTGCCTCTGTGCCTTTTAATAATCTGGTCGCATTTTAGCAGGTTTGAAACCTGAACATTACACTGCATTATGCAGTGGAGGCTGGGGGTCATTACTAGAGGAAGAAAATCATCAGGAGAAAAATCTGCATTTGTGTAGTTTCTTGCCTTAGACCCTCACAGAGCCACTGAGGTCAGTAGTTTGAACTTTGGACCCAAACGACCAAACCATCCATCCATCCATCCATCGCAAACAACCTCTGCTGGCTCCTTTTCGATGTGGCAAGCATGCAGCCACTTTTATCAAAGGCTAAGCACCAGCACCACATGCCTGAGGAACATGTACGAGCTGCCGGCCAACTAACCAAAACAACGGTTTGATTGTAGCGGTATTGACCTGCGAGCTTATCGCGACCCTTTTTATACAAGTACCTATCTGATCCGTGAAAATAAATACTCTTTATTTCGCTTTGAAATGAATCTCGGTCACATCACTCGGCTAAAATTTGTTGCGGCTGACTTGTCAATGACAAATAGTCTTGCACAAAAATTCTGAAATGGAATTCATTTTTCTGAATAAACTCCCATCTCAGCTTTTCAACTAGATTGGCAGAGTGCGGCGTGCTGAGCTGGGCTTTTCTTCGAAGACTAAGATTCCAAGAAGCTTCTTAATTGATGAAATCTGCCTTGTCAGATTTCAGGGCTTTTCCATCACTCACTTTTTCAGGCTACGCTTTATCTTCACCTTCTTCTGTACTGCTGCCAACTTCTCTTTTTCTAAACTCGGCTCTACTTGAGTCGCAGAGAAAAGAGAATCCACCCCCCCCTTTCAAAGCAGGAAAATCCTCTTGTCACACATGGAAAGAAGCATGTCGACTCGGCGGCAGATTGACTGATAAGTCCTCATCTGACCATAAAACCGAGGCTTGCGATGTCATCGGCAGGTCGCAGTATTAAGTCAAATATTTCAGAACTGCTACCCGAGAGAAAAAAAACTGCGAAGAACATCCCAGAGTGATAACTTTTGAATCTCTCTTCTTTTTTTTACTTTAACATTAGGAAGTGTCGCTGCTTCAGACATTCCTGAGGAGTAATGTGGCAATATTTCAAGATGAACCCCTATTTAGCTTCCAACTCAATCACTTTTCTTATAGGCCTCTTCTCCCTCTTTTCATCTTTCATTTTAAATCTCTCTTTTCTCTTAGATCTCTCTGTTTTTTATTTTCTTTTTTGCTTTCTTGTCCTCAACTGTCGCCCCCACTGTCTTTTCCATGTGTTTTGACAGAGGGGCTCTCCACACACACAGTATAAATAAATTACTGAACACAATCAGATTAGGATAATAGTTTGATTGAATCATTTATGTGGTTTACAGTAACTAAGCTTCAGTTATAATGCCATTTGCTTGATAATGGAGTTAAGGTCGAGGATACGTCGCAGCTACAGGAAACACCTTATTAATAAAATAATAAGCAAAATAATAAATAACAAACGAGCGAGTGGGCACGGAATCGAATCACTGGAAGTAATCAGTCTGAGGTGAATGTATGTCACTTTTCGCCGCTCCAGACCACAATTAAAAAGACTGATGATGAATTTTGTCTCCTTAATTGAGTTATTCGTTCGCAGATTTATGAAATAATTTCTTAGCCCCCATCCGAGGTGTTTAAATGAAAGTTTTAATAATCAGAGTACTGCTTTAATCCTGCCATAATCAAATTACATCCACGCATGCAAGCACTCTTGTCACCCCTCCTATTCTATCATGGGTTTCATTTCTCCTCTTGTCTCCTCTCTGAAGGACCCCCTCCCCTCCCCCACAGTTTTTGACATGTACAAGCAGGAGACACGGATTTCAATTTTGTCACAATCCCCACTTTTCTGTTCTTTTTTCACCCTCTCACAAAGTGTGAAATCCTGTTTGTTAATTGACTGATTTTAATTCAAATCTCAGAGCAGAATGATTCTGGAGTCACTCTATGTGTGTGTGAGTGCCTGTGTGTGTCTAAAAGAGAGATGACGAGAGTTGAAAAATGAGAGGAGCAAAAAGGGGAGAGGGAGGGGGAAAAAGTGGTTTGAACACAGGTGCATGACTTAAGTCTGTGTTTCTTGTTTAGCCTATTAATTTAGAGGAGGAGCAGGAGAATGATTGCGATTAATGCAGCTCTTATAAATGCGTTCAGTGATCAAAACTGGCAGCGGTGTTTATGCAACGAGTGGCCATACTCAGAGTGCTTCATATCCGTCCGTGCTGTCACACAGAGCAGAATGGCAATCCTACCAAGCCATAAAACTGAACTTCTGATGTGACTCAAAGTGACAGCGTGATGCACATAACTGTGCACCGACACAAGCTCTGTGCTCTCGGTGCTCACGTGTGATGCAAGCAATAAACAGTCAGATTTCCAAATACGTATACATCCACATACCTGTAGATGATGCACGCGCAGTCCCTGCAGGTCCCACAGTTCTCGATGTCCTGTCCGGTTCTGTAGGAATGTCTTCTGTTGAGAAGCGCAGAGATGACATATCAGGGGAACAAAATAAAAGAGGAATGGTTTTGTGTTTGTGTGAGCCCACAAAGACATATTGAGGTTATCATTTTTCCCTCGCTGAGTCGAATTTTTGGCACACGAAGTCCTGAATATAAACCAATCTCCTCCCTGAAATCACCCCTGATCATTTTTTAATGAACGATACCCCTTCCAACGGGCTCGGTCGGTTACGTAAACCATGAGTCACTATATCACTCCAGGCATAAAATAATGCTTATGAGGTAGAAGTCAAGTCTGCGTGCACAAGGCCGGGGACTGAATTTAAATACTGGAACATGCAAGATGTGTCACTTTATGAGACAGTAGGCTGTTCAGTCACATGTTCAGATGTCTTCAAAGGGCTGGCATTAGTGTTAACACTGTGATTTGGATTACGCTGCTCAGACATCAGTCAAGTCTTTCCATGGATTCACAGACACGCATCCCTTCCTGTGTATCCATGATTTTTCTTTCGCGTCCCCCCCGCAAACATGTACTATTTTGGAATGATAAGGCAGAAGAAATTACTAAGCTGCTTACAATGTAGGAAGCAGATTAATTAAAGACTTGATGAGAATGGCTTTACACTAAAGAGGCATGGAGCATCTGAAACCACTTGATGACAATCTCTCCCGCCTGCTGCATACATGCATGAGGAACAAGGCTTCGCGAAATAGGTGCGCCCAAACTCCCATAAGCCTCCCCGTGGTCTGACATGAGATCAGTTCCTCAGCATATTGAGAGCTGACACTTGCCTGACTGACATGAGACGTCGTAAAAATAACTACAGATGCTCCCCTGCTTTCTGCTGCTGCTCAATCTGGTGTTGCGTTTTCCTCTTTCTGTCGCTCAACCTGCCGTTTTAGCTTTTGCCTTTTTCACTCTGACCAAATTTATATTGTGTTCTGTCCACAGAGCTTTGTATTGACACTGTGTGCAGTAGGGGGATTGGCTATAAATAGAGGAGCTTCATCACAGCAAGGCTTAGGCGCAACAACCATCTATCTGTAATATTCAGAGCACACGATGCTGGAAAGTTATTACTGCTGGGCTGTGGATATTCCCTTTTTGGTGAAGAATAATCTGTCTACAACAACCCACTTGTCTGCTCCGTTCCATGAGAGAAGAGACAGTCTATTAGTGCAAAGCGCTGTTATGTCTGGCTTTGATATCTATCCATCTTTCTAAATTTAATAAAGGCTGAGCGATTGACTGTTAAAAATTAACAGATGGCTTCTCACACTGTGCTTGGAACTGTGCTGCAAGGCTCTGGTAGCCTTGGGTTTACAGTTCCATTAGCCCAAGGGTTGCAGTCATTTCATATTTACAGCTTCAGTTGTGGGATAGCTCCTCTTTTAGCCCAGGGCTTTCACACTACTTTTAAAACCAAACAAGCCCTTTTGAGGCTCTTGATTTAACCCCAGGCAGCAGCACCTTTCACACTACTGGTAACACTACCTTTGGAAACCACCTTGGGCACGTGGTGCCAAAGAACAATGGTGTGATCCGGGGCCATCTTCACTAGTGTGTGAAATTTCTAGAATTAAATTCCAGACTGTGTGATTTTTTTAAAAAGGCCAACAGCCTTTTTTAATAGCAAGCTCAGGAAATGAGCTCTACTTGCGGAACAGTCCAGCAAACTATTAAAATGTGCTGACCCTGCTGTCATGTAAGATTTGCGCATGTATGCTGTCAGGCCAACCAACAGCAGGGGAGCTGAGGGAGGTGAGAATAGAGCCGACGAGTTGAATCTGTTTTTCAATAGATTCGACACCACAGTGTCTGCTCCCACCCCCACAACCTCACCTGCAGTCAGCCTGGAATCCAGAGCCACACCACTGTGCCAGCCTCTCTCGTCACATGTTGCCTCCTGTGAGATTCCTGACACCCCTCCCCCACCCATCACCTTCACTCAATACCAGGTTGAGATGCAAATGAGGAGACTTCACTCAGGCAAGTCTGCTGGACCAGACGGAGTGAGTCCCCTTGTCCTCAAGGCCTGTGCCCCCCAGCTGTGTGGAGTCTTTCATAAACTGTTTATGCTGAGTCTGAGTCTGCAGAGGGTCCCGGTGATGTGGAAGACATCATGCCTCGTCCCTGTACCAAAGACGCCTCGTCCCAGTGGCCCCCAGGATTACAGGCCCGTGGCACTGACCTCCCACATCATGAAGACCCTGGAAAGGCTCATCCTGGACCAGCTGCGACCCATAGTAAGACCACATCTGGATCCCCTTCAGTTCGCTTATCAGCCTCGTCTCGGAACAGAGGACGCCATCATCTACCTGCTCAATCGTGTCTACACCCATCTGGACCAGCCGGCGAGCACTGTGAGGGTCATGTTTTTTGACTTTTCCAGTGCTTTCAACACCATCAGGCCGACCCTCCTGGGTGATAAGTTAGCAGCGATGCAGGTGGATGCTTCTCTGGTGTCCTGGATTGTTGATTACCTGACAGGAAGACCACAATATGTACGTCTCCCACAGTGTGTGTCTGACAAGGTGATTAGCAACACAGGGGCACCACAGGGGACTGTCCTCTCCCCCTTCCTCTTCACCCTCTACACCACAGACTTCAGCCACTGCACAGAGACCTGCCATCTTCAGAAGTTTTCTGATGACTCTGCGGTGGTTGGATGCATCAGCAGGGATGATGAGACAGAGTACCGGGCTGTGGTCGACTCCTTTGTCACGTGGTGTGAGCAGAATCATCTGCAGCTCAACGTGGCAAAGACCAAGGAACTGATCGTGGACTTCAGGAAGACCAGGAAACACTTGACCCCTGTTTCAATCCAGGGGGTCAGTGTTGACATTGTGGAGGACTATAAATACCTTGGAGTACACATTGACAATAAACTGGACTGGGCTAAAAACACCACAGCACTTTACAGGAAGGGCCAGAGTCGTCTCTATTTTTTGAGGCGACTGAGGTCCTTCAACATCTGCCAGAAAATGCTGAGGATTTTCTATGAGTCTGTGGTGGCCAGTGCGATCCTCTATGCTGTTGCATGCTGGGGGAGCAGGCTGAGGGTCGCAGATGCCAACAGACTTAATAAACTGATCCGTAAGGCCAGCAATGTTGTGGGGATGGAGCTGGACTCCCTCAAGGTGGTGTCGGAGAGGCGGATGCTGTCCAAGATAAAGACAATGTTGGATAACACCTCCCACCCACTCCATGACATGTTGGTCAGTCACAGGAGCTCGTTCAGTGAGAGACTGAGATTACCGAAAAGCACCACTGAACGACACAGGAAATCATTCCTGCCTGTGGCCATCTCCCTGTACAACGCATCCACTTAACACACTGTTTGCTGCTACAACTACACATGTTTCTTTTCCAAATATTTATTTATAAGTGACTTATGTATGTATGTATGTATATATATGTATATATTGTACTATTCTTAGTTAGCGTATTGTCTGTCTTGTCTTAATGTTGGTTTAAAATGGAGCACTGTAACAAAAAATAATTTCCCCCAGGGATCAATAAAGTATTCTGATTCTGATTCTGATTGCATATTTTTTGAGTTTGGGCTCAACAAGCTTCGGTTGTTCCCAGTTGCTTTGGCTCAATTCTTCAATAACAGTCCAAACTGTCACACACAATATCTGAAAACCTTCAGCTTTAAATGTATGCACATCAAAGAGAGTATTTCTCTTTGTTATCGTCTGTTATTTAGCATTTGCTAATATCTTTTAGGACATTTAAGCAAATAGCTAACAACCTTGGCATGTCTTTGTAATTAAAAGCAGACTTTTTTGTGTTTGGTGGTGGTCAGAAGGCCCGGTGGCGCCAGTGTTCGGCAGCCTCGCCTCTGTCAGTGCGCCCCAGGGTGGCTGTGGCTACAATGTAGCTTGCCATCACCAGTGTGTGAATGTGTGTGTGAATGGGTGGATGACTGAATGTGTAAAGCGCTTTGGGGTCCTTAGGGACTAGTAAAGCGCTATTATAAATACAGGCCATTTACCATTTTTTAAAAAATAGTTTTGCACTTTATTATGTATGTCATTAAATGCAGAATAGTCCACCAGAAAACCAAAATCTGGTGATCCAGGTGTATGTATATATTTTATAGAGCTTGAGAGCAACAGAGTTACAACAGTTTGTTAACACTGAAGAGCCAACTCATTTTATAGGGCAAGCAGCCTGCCATGAATGTAAGAAGATCCAGGAGAGTGCAGAGGACGGATGCGGCATTCAATGGTTCTTTCTCTTTTACACTGAAAGCGAACACATTAGGTGTGAGGTGGCTGAGAATCTGTGGCCAACAGAGTAACAGGATGTCCAGTGATTCCAGCACTGTTTATTGATGTAGAATACTAGAAAACCGTGTCTTGTTTCCACGCTATGTGCTTAAAGCGATGACAATCTATGTGGTGGTGGTGGTGGTGGTGGTGGTGGTGGTGGTGGGGGGGGGTCTTTGCAATTATGTTTACATTTTACGGTCTGTTTACTGCAATTTACTATGTTGTATGATAATTGCAGGAAATTTTTATTCATCACATTACATGCTAATGTATGTGTACTTTTGCTCTACAAAGTATGCAATAAACACTGCATGATAAATCATCTGAATTCACTTTGATACACAACAGCACTCAGTTATCATCAGGAAAATAATAGAAACACTGTCAATAGAAACATGTAGAACAAAACTTTTTAGGGAAATTAGAAGATGAGGAAATCACTTGTAGAGTTATTTCGACCAAATACCGAAACATTCTGATGACTCTGGTTTACACAGTGTCAAATGAGCTTGTCATTTTTTGGCAGGAGTAACTTATTCATTGAGACAAAAGCCTATTCTGAAAGGTTCGGGTCACGTTACAGTCTTTTGCAGGTTAACTATGGTGTTTTTTCTATGTTTGAGAGAAACTGTAAAATGTCAATTATCAGTTGTTATTGTGGCAAAAAAATACAGCCAGTAGATCATCAACAAATAGGCTTAGTAGTACATTATTGCTTTATAAATCAGATGAACCCAGGTGCATATGAGACTTGTGCTTTCTCTTTGTTTTCTATTACTGTTGATATGAAGTTTATTGTTGACTGGTTGTTTGGTTATGTTATAGTAATCCCCAAAGTCACCAAAGTCTCAAGTGAAGCACTTAAAGATCATAGTTTTAATTTAAACAGACTTGTTCATAATAATCACAATTTAGAAGTCTCAGTTTTCTGTCTTACCAGGGTGAAACGTACACTGGAGAGTTTATGTGTTATTCATGTGGCTTACATAAAAGTCACTTTCTGTCAACCAGTGATCAGAAAGAATGATACTGCACCTCCTGGCTTACTAGTGGGTACAGCAGGGTGCGCGTGATCTGTGGGTGACAACTGATAACAGTCATTTAATTGTCTAATAACATTCAAAGCAGGTTCACTTTTTCATTATGTAAATTGTCTCACTGAAATTAAATATAGCCTCACCCATCTCTCTCAGCTTCCTTCTTCTCAAGGTCTTGAATGACATCCAGCAGGACCTTAATGGTGTTCTGGCTGGTCTCCAGGACCCCCTCCAGGCTGTGAAGTTGAGTCTGCAAGCTACGAATATCATGCAGAGGGCCATTGGGACTCAAGAGCTTTTCTGTCACCCTGGATGGGTCCAATTTACACCTGGCCCCAGACACCAACCCTCCCAGAATTTCCTGGACCTGTCTCAGAGTATCAGCCTGGGTGGCAGTCAGGGGCCCAGCTGTAGGCCGCCCCCCAGAAGCAGAGCAGCCCCTGGATCCAGAGCATCCCTGCTGATTTGGAGGGAGAGCGTGTTGGCTGTTGGGGGTGTTCGGCCTGACGTTGGCTCCTGAGCAGAGCATTTTGTGTAGCGCCCCAAGCTGAGCCTGGGCTGAGCTAAGACAGCTGGGCTTAAAACAGGCCTTGGCAGGAGAGGAGGAGGAGGAGGAGGACTGCTTCTCTCCCTTCATCACAGCAACTGGAGGAGTTTGAGCTCTGTGCTTCAGAGAGCTGGCTCTCTCACAGAGCTTTGGTGAGTCTTTTATATCCTCCTTTTTTTCCTTCTCTCTATCTTTATCTTTGTTGCTGACCTTGCTGTCTGCCCTGAGCATGGGTGTTCGGACTGCAGGACCTGGCGGATCATTTCCCTTTTTTCGTGGTGTGTATGGTGGAGGCGGTGGAGGAGGAGGTGGAAGTCGAATGCCCCTCTTATCCTGAGCATTGTACGGGGTCTGAGAAGGGGGGGTGTACGGTGGTGCAGCACGAAATGTGGAAGAGTACAGAGGAATGGCTTTAGTTGGTGTTGCACATTGTTGAACATTTGCAAGAGTGGACACATAGGTTTTCACAAGCGGAGGCGGAGAAGTGCAAGATTTCAGTTTTGGGACGGGGGAGGAATAAGGGGTTATGCCTGTGCAAGCAGAAGAGGTATTTTGCAAAGTTTGACATGGGATGTTGCAATGAGAGACAGTTTGAATAACTGTGGCATAAGAAGGTGCAGTTGGGTTCAAGTGAGGTGCATGGGGACCAACTGCATGTGTAGTTGTGTAATATGATATGGATGTGCAAGATATGGCAGTTTGAGTAACAAATGTACAGGGAGTTACATTTGATGAAGGTGTAGCATTTGATGCTGCTGATGGTGGTTGATGTATTACATTTGGGGCAGGGGTTGGCTGTTTGGTGGGATCAGCAGGAGTTACAATGGGTGTTATAGTTGGGGTAGAGGTGGAGTGGGTTAACTGAGGGAATGACACCACGTTTGACATAAGGGGGGTGCAGTTTTGGGTGGGGCATGGCGATGCAGCTGAAGAAGCACTGGAGCAGACTGCGGCTGTGCTGGGTGTTGTTGGTGGGGACACAACAGTGTAATAGGGGACTGGGAGTTGGGTAACAGTAGGTACAGAAGTGGCGCAAGGAATGGAAAGTGCTTTGGGAGGAGGTGGGGCTGTGGAAGCTAACTTGGCTGGAGAAGTACAAGGTAGCTTTGTGCAGTGCTCAGGAGTTTGTATTGGTGCACTTGTAGGTGGGGGAGATGTACAATAAGGCACAGTAGTTGTTTGGGTAGTAGGAGGGTCTGGAGTCACTGTTGGGGATATAGGCTTGCACAGAATTTGCACTGAGCTGGGTGATGGTATTAAAGGTGGGGAAGCAAACGGGCTTTTAGTTTGTGTCTGTGTAGTGGAAAGTTTACGATCAGGAGAAGAGTGACTGGGAGAGCTTGTTTGTATTTGAGCGGTACACTGTTGAGCATTCAGAGGTAGGGTTGGATTGGTACTGGTGGTCTGAATTTGGGTTGTGCATTGTTCCTCACTTGAAGGTGGAGAATGGTGATTTTCAGTTTGACTCTGGGCGGTGCTGTACCTTGAACTTAAAGGAGGGGGTGGGCTCTCAGTCTGAACTTGAGTGGTACAGAGTTTGGTATTTGAAGGGGGTGGGGATGGACGGGGACTTTCAGTCTGTGTGGGAGTGGTGCAGTAGTGCACTTCCTTTCCAGGATCACTCGTTGTCCTATTTAGACGCTTTCTCCTCCTGATCGCTGAGGGAGTAATGCTTCCCTGACGTTTGGGGCCATCTCGGCAGGATACAGAGGAACAGTGGTATGGCTCAGCATTTTGAAGGACTAAAGGGGGGCAGCTGTGCCTTGAGGGTTTTACAGCAGACTTAATTTCGGTTCTTGATACTTTAGACCTTCGTTCCACCACAGTTCGCTCCCCTGGGCCAGGAGGGCCGTTCTGATCTTTGGACGCAGGTAACAACACATGGTTGTGAGTAAGGAACTCGTCTTGAGAGTCATGTTCGTCATCCCCATCCACCCCAACTGAGTCCCCAAGGCTGTGGCTACGAGTGTGGGAGGAAGGGAGAGATTGGGGCTTTTTCAGGCATGGGGAGGTCTGAATGGCTGTGCTGGTGCTTGTACTCGGCCTGCGTGTCATTGGCAAGGTTAGGGAGTTAGCCTGCGGTGGTGCCCAGGTTCGACGTGTAGGACCAGGTGTCAATGGATGAGGAGGCGCTCGAGCTAAAAAGGCAGCCACCACCTCTATAGTGCTCGCCATGTCACCACGCACAGCCCCAACCACAGAGGTTTGGCCAGGTAGATCCTTGGTCTGTGGCCTGTCCCTGTCAGTCCATGGCAGGGGGGACCTGCTGCTGTGTTTGCGAAGAGGATGTGGACTGTCACAGTCTTTGACAGGCTTCTGATGGCTATTGTTTTCCCCTGTTCCACTATTGCCACTGCTGCTGCTACCATCCTCCAGGTCTTTGAAGCGGACCTGGTGGGTGCGGTTGCGGCGCCGCTTGAGGCGACTTTCGATATCGGGGGAGTCTCGATTGAGAAGCACAGAGCGCACGGTCATTGTCCCAGGTAACTTGTCTGCCAAGCTGCTCTTGCCATTGGTCTGGCCTGTGAGCAAGTGGTCAGGCTCTTTGCTCACCATTTCTCCAGCCTCTGTCGCTCCCACAACATCCACACACTGTGAAGGCAGGTTGCTGTTGTGGAGAATCTCTTGTGTTAGTGTGTCAACAAGGAAAGCGATCGCTCCATCACTATATATTCAGTGTAACAGTGAGAGATCTATACGATTGACTGACTACGTTTCACTTTCATCCCAGAAAATACTGTAGATGTAGCAGTCTCTATACAGTATTGCATTTAGCTGCTCAGCTCATCTGTACACCAAGGACTTCCTTTGCAAATAAGATTGTCCTCAAGAAAAGATGGATTACCATTTTCCCAATTCAAGGTATAGTATAGATATCTGTGAGAAAACTTGTCTTAAACTTCCCTTTAAAATCTTATATAAAAATAAATATATGCAGCATCAAATATTCTTTAAAATGTCCATGCTGTTTCATGTCTTCTGAAGTTGTACATGTATTTTTTTGCCTCTTATTCACATTTCTCTTTAACGTTCCAGCAAGAAGAACTCTTGCAGAGGCCAGGGAGGTTACCTGCAGATAAGTGGAGAGGAAGGGAATGCAGCCTATCCTTTGTCTGTCCATCACATTGGCTGGTCTACTTGGCAGCCTGTCCTTCTCCACCTGCTTTGTCCCCTGGGCCCTCAGGAGATTGGATGGCCAAAGTACGGGATTGGCTTGACTGCGTTCCCATAATGATCTGGTCTTTTTAAACTTTTTTTTTGGTCTCTTCTGCTTCCTTTTTTAAATTTTTTTTTATCACTTTCTTTTTCTCTCTCTGCTTCTTTCTTTTCTCAGCTCTTCTCTCCGTGACTCATTCTCTCATGGTCGAAGGCAGCATGAGTTCCTAAAGAGAGGAGAAAGATAAAGAGAGAGACGAATAAGAGACTGTAATTGTTTCCATATTATTGTGCTTCAGTTTCCATCGAAACACAATGTGCTCGTTCCTCCCGATAATGAAGAAGATGTAAGATAGGCAGCTATTTTGAAATGCATGAGAGCGGGGGTCAACACAGAATGGGAAAAGGAGACATGAATTCAGAAAAAGTGCTGAAAGGATGGAGGTTGGAAAAGAGAGAGAAAAAAAGGCTCGGTGTATCATCAGCAGTGGAGAAATGTAAACTGAAAACAAGTGAAAAGAGATTGTAATTAAGGCCTATTCACACTGGCCAAGGGGGGTGTATAATGTTTCATTCCTTTTTTACGCTCTTTCCTCTCAGTATTGTTAAAAGTAGCCGTGTTTTAGTGACAGCAATAATTTTTGCATTGAGTATCACTTCTGCTCATGGGCACACAGTACGACTGTTGTCGTATTCCTTGGATTTCTCTTTTTCCTCCATGTTTTACAGTCTGTTGCCCTGTTATCAGTTCTTGATGATCTGCCATGGTGACATCCTCTCTGATTCATCTGGTCATTTTGTGACAGTCTGTCCACCATGCTGCAGTTAGTAGTATGTTCTCGTCACCCCGATTCCGTGCTCTGTTTTTGACGATCTATGGCCTTGATACATGCAGTATATATCACTTCATTTCCTGTCTGCGAAACAGGCAGCCGGGCGTGATGCTGTCATTTGCCTTACACGATCTATGGATCTGTTCCTCGTTATCTCCCCGTGATAGCCTCTGACACTGACAGGCTCGGGCTAATTCTGTTGTGCGAGTGTGACTGGCTGTTACTCTGTTCCCCTCACCCCACCCACCCTCCCATCTTCTGTGGGAGGGGTAATTAGTGACTCCTTCACAGCTCCCAGGTTATTTAGGGAGAGAGATACCCGAGGGGCTGCCACTTTTATTTACATCCACTGTTTTCCTCGCTTTCCTCTCTTTTCTTTCCACTGAAGAGGAGGATCTTTGGCACAACTGCCCCCACCCTCCTCCCTCCCTCCCTCCCTCCCTCCCGTCAACCTCTTTAAAAACATGGTTATTTGGATTAATCATGATTAAAGTCACAGCAGATAGAGCCTTGAGGGGAAATATCAACCATGCACACTGTGATATATTAATGGATTTAGAAACAAACCGCGGGATTCCTTCTCATTTTACTTTCTTATCGCCGCCATGTATACAGATGAGCCGCTTAACTATGAATCACCCGGAAAAAACAAATGACTCTGAGTTGAGGCACACATTTTTTCAAATGCGGGCGTGGGTGATGGTGCACTACGGAGGCTCAAGAACACAAGCTACGGTTCATCTATAGCATAGAAACTTCTGTTCATTTGACCTTGATGGTGATTTCTCCTTTCCTCACTTCTCCCTGGATAAATTAGTGGTTCCACCCTTCCTGTGTTTTTCATTAATATCCAATTTCACTCCGGTCGATGGTCTACCCATTTCTTGTACGAAGCAGCCTTTCAACCTTCACCCTGACAGATTTCCCTCTACGTATCATAGGGCCATTACCCTTACTCATTCTGGACGTGTCACCCTGAGCACACCTTCCTTTCATCTTTCTCCCATCTGGCCGTTCTCCTTTTTTTACCCACTCTCAGCTCTATCTTTCTATCTTTATTTCCCAATCTACCGAATGCTTTGCAGCAATCTCTTCTGCTGCCTCTTTTTGTCTAGTGCTTTCCACAGTTCATCCCCCTCACTCTGCAAACTACCCTCGGATCAAAATTTACGCTGACAGTTTAATGAATCCCCCTCTTAATGCTGCATGGGCTTACCGCTAGGGCTGAGGGCAGCTCTTTTGCACATGTGACATTTCCATGTTGAGCTTTATTGGCAGACAAGAGATAAATCACCAGGGAAGAGGTGGAAGGTGTGCAGTGGCATAATCCTAGCAAGGGTCGTAACTCTTAGCAGTTATTGTTTAGGATGTACCATAGTCTCTTTGCAAAGGTTTTGCTCCTATTCTCTTTCCTGTGTGTGTGTGTGTGTGTGTGTGTGTGTGTGTGTGTGTGTGTGTGTGTGTGTGTGTGTGTGTGTGTGTGCGCGCATCATGAAAATGCTAAGGTCACATCTGATCATCCCGTGCTAAGCTGTTGTGACTCTTAGAAACGCATCTGAACATTCAAAATAGAAGAAGTCAAGATTGGTTCCACAGATATAATAACATTCTGATGATTTCAAGGATACCGAGAACTGTATCCATGCCAGTAGCACACTTTTGGGTCCAACTATGCAGAGGGGATGGGAGGTGTCATGGATTGGATTGTTATGTAAAGACATGTCAGATCAGATTGTCTAGGCACGCTTAAAATTTGTCAGAGAGGACTGCGATGAAGAGGAGGCAGAAAGAGGAAGAGGAAGGAGAGGAGGTAGACATGCTGGGATATATTTAGAGATGCTATGAGACACATAGCAAAGCAAGAGGAGTAGGAATTGGAATAAGTAGGAGGGAGGAAGAGGCGGAGGGAGACAGACAGGCAGAGGGGGGGCAAAAGCAGGAGGAAGCAACCCCTGGCAGCAGAGGAAATGTCATGGTTAGGGTTCAGTGAAGTGGTAAATCAGGAGCATCAGCGTGTCAGGGCATTTAAGGGAGAAGTGGAGAGGAACTAAGAAAAGCTATATGATCAGCTATCGGTCCTGTAAGCACACGGAGGTTAAGAGTTATACCTGTGCTTTGTCACAGAAATTTACACCACGGTCGGCTCAGAGACGAGATGCAAAATGCATAAGCCGTTTTGGTGTTTGTGTTCTTGTCCAAAGAGATTTCCAATTCAAGAGCAGCTCCTTGGGAGTTGCCTGCAGATGACTACTTTGTTAGGTAAGCACTGAGTGTAGTACAGCTCAGCAATCTCACAAACAAAGGGATGTTCAGTTTTATCTAATACAATAAAACCAGCAAGTGCATTTAAAAATGCAAATAAAAGGCTTTTGCATGCACGCGCAAATCAACAGCCTAGAATTATATATAGGTTTAACATATTATTATTATTAGAAGCAAGGGAGTATATGAAGTAAAGCAAGTAAAAGTATTGTCCTCGGTGCTGGTACTTAAATTAGAAAACGGTACTACTGCTGTAGCTGCCTCTCACCGCTGAAAGTCTTGAGCCAGATTATGCTTAACAGCAAATTAAATTAAACAAACACAAATTAAATTATGATTCTTAATTCATTAGATACCCAACGCAACACGGCGAACACAGCCATTGTCATTCCTGTCAGACACTTGTGTAATAGCGTCTAAATGTAAATGCTGGTTTGTTTGATTATGACTATGTAGGCTACTGGCATTCCAATTTGACCAGCTTCAATCTTGGCAAGCTGTTTTTCAGCAAGCTCTAGCTGCAAAGGAAGTTTTATATAATCAAGCAGTATAAAATAAAGCTATTGCCCAAGTGGTAACCACCGTGGCTGAGAATGAAAGAAGTTTAGCCTCTGGATGTTAACCGCCATGCATTAAAAAGATGGTCTTGTGCAGTTTACTGGTGCTGATGGCTGCATGTGTCTCTTGTTCAACGAATCTCTAACGAAACTATCATAAAATTACATTATTTCCAATGACCTGTAGGGGGAGACTCCTCCGGCTGCAACTTGATTTATGAACTCAGCAGGCACTTTCCTAAATAGTTTACAGTTTAAATGACTAGTGGAAAAGCTTTCTTAGTATAGTAAGGTGCTCATTTGATAAACTACAGTGAAATTTAAAGTTTAATGAGAAAGCAGACCCTGTTATATCATCTATTTATATGATCACTACCATATAAGCTAATGGTGCTTTTGGCTTGCTGGTCTGATTGACCTCTTATTCACGACATCTAATCCCAAAACCTGGACGACCATGGTTAAAATGTCAAATTTAAAGTTTCAGAATGTTAGGACGAAAACCTGGTAGCTAGCATTTCAGTCCAACAAACACACCCTTCTTTTCCCTCCAGTTTATTCTAATTGTGAGCATTCGTTACTGTACTGAAGAAGGCTTAAACTAAGCAACTCCACCAATAAGGTTTTGTGCTTGGCTTGGTTTGTTTTTCAGAATGATCAGTCTAAAGAAAGTCATGGACAGATCTGCACAAACAATTATTTATCTCTGGGCAAAAAGTTCCCACTATATCGTCACAAAAAACATTAGACTGATGGAAGAGAAAATGGGTAATGCTGTCTTGATCTTCGAGACAATACTTAAAACTAGCCTAGATGGAGCTAGCCTTTTGGATGCAGAGACTGGAAATTTTCCACTTCATCAGGAGTATGCAGTCTTTGATTGTTCTTGTTGCAAAGTGTTTAATGAAAGTCACAAATCAGATGATTTATAATATAGTTATTTTCATATAGGTTTCTATACAATCTCACTGCTTGTTTGTAACCAGAGGAGTCTCCCCCTGCTGGTCATTATAACAAATTAAAGACACTTTTTGCATTGCCTCTGCTTTTCAGACCCGAAGGCCAAGCTGTGCTTACTACATGCTTCTGCTGTTCCCAAGCGACAAGAAAACAATCATTATTCACCTCACAGTGTTTGGCATAACCATGAGATTCTGGCCTGGTAATACCGTTAGCCCCCCCATCACCACCACCACACACACATACACACACGTCTTAATTTGGAAAAGCAGGTTTGTTTTGAAGCAGTAAGTCTTTGAATTTGTGTCATAAATGGAACATTTTTGAGTTTCAGTGCAGAACACTCTTAAAATTGTATTTAATAACAGATCTGTACCACAGTGATTTAAAGTGCTTTATTGCGATGCTCTGCACACCTCAGGTGGCAAATACTTTCGCTTCTCCTGACGCCTTCATGACTTTAAAAAGTCATTCAAACATGCATAATATGTTATCTCGCAAAGTTTCTCACCAGCTTCTTACTAAAGAGGACACTCTACTTGTTCCAGCTTTCTTCAAGGATGGCTGGATTACCTCTATCTTTCCGAGCGCGAGTGCCAGAAATGATTTGTTCCATCTGTCCTCTTTTAACCAAAATCCTCTGCCTAATATGAAATCCCTATATGTAGGCCAGTGGATGGTGATAAGCATACTTAGCCAACTGTGAGCAAATTTGAGAATGTTTGGGTGTCTGTGAAAGAAAGCCAGAGTAAACATTGTTCTTCCTTGTGCTCATTCTGCAAGCCCAATTGTCTTGCTTCGCTGGCTGCTTCAGTTTGTTTCTTCTACTGTTCACGTCTCCTCGCCACTCTGTGCCACAGATTTCCAAGGTTCCCAAGGTCTCTGTGTGAATTCAGCAACATGTAACACTTCTGGAGTCGTTACAGTATACTAGGACCAGTTAGGTTCGACTACTAGAGCAGTAATGAGCGTAGCATGTAATAAAGACCACAGACCAGTAAATACGTTTAAATTGCCGGCTTATTATTTTGTGAAGACAGAGAATAGACAGTTATAGACACATTACATAAAACATTCAACATCACACATTTAAGGAAAACAAGATGTTTTCTTTCCCCTTCTTAGTTCAGTATGTTCTGTTAGTTCATCCTATTTATCTCAAAACCTTTTATTTGGCTTTAGAAGGATGTTATTCTCAACCTAGGTTATTGTTTTATTTATTTCAAGTTCTAAGTTCAAGTTTATCCTTTGATCTATTTGCATTAACACTGTGTTATTTTAAATCAAGTTCAGTTCTTTAGGCCCAAGATTTAATTTAATCTTGGTCTAGGTTCACCTTTAAATTCTCAACCAGTTCTTATTTTGTTTTAACCCAACAAAATTATTTACACTTCCATTAACACCATTACAGCATTAAAATGTAAGGTTGACCAAAATAAATTACAAAAATAAATAAATAAATGTAAAACTGAAAACAATTCAGCAAAAGGCTGAATAAATCCCTTAAACAAACAAAAGAAAGTTTTCTTTGTGTCCTTTAACTATTAATCCTGGAATTGCTCCGAATGATTATCCAGTGCTTTGAAAAGTCCGCTGTTCTTTTGCAGAGGTGTATGGATTAATCCTACCAGTTTTATCAGCGAAAGAGCTCAACGTCCAGCAGGGGGCGTTTTCCTTTTTCCTGCTCGGTACAGTTCAATGGGTCCGTGGGCGGCTCGCCATCTTGTTTCTCGCTCAGCGGATCAAACTCCGATTCTAGCTCAGCATTTCCCGATCCAAACCTTAATGGCCTACCATAACAACAAAATAAAGTGCATAAACATTCGAAAATAACACACGGGTAGCCCTTAAATAACAGTAAAAGTCCGTTTTTTCTAGCTTATTTAGCCGTAAATGAGGTGATGCCAATATGGCGCGCTGAAACACCGTCAAAGGCCTTTGAACTGCAGCCTGTGTGTCGTTTAAGCACGAATCCACCGTTTTTAACATAAAACAACATAAATCTGCTACCTTGGCTCTCCATTTGCATGAAATGAGCAATATAATACAACAAAAATTTCTTGCATGAAATAAAAGACAATTTCTGAACTCACCAAGTCCCGTTCGGTTATGTTCACAACGTCACCAAGGCAAGGACAGGTCGGAAAAACAAAAATACATTCTCCAGAGTACAAAAATGGCTTTAAGTAGATTTTTGGCTTATTTTTTACCATTTTTTCACTCATTTAAGCAGCAGCTCTGCAAGGACTGTCTGCATTTCTCCCTCTCGAGCATCAAAAAGAAGGAACAACCCGATTGGGTGTGGCTAATCACAGGAGTCACGCTGCAGCGTGCCCTTTCACAATAAGAGTCTCAACACATATTTTAGCCATTTTACCTGAATTAACATAAAACACCATGAATTAGCAAGTTCTGTACCCTTTTAACATGTTTTTAAACACAAATGAAATCCTATACCATGAATTATATCATTGCTGATGTTTTTAATGAATTTTCTAACCATTATGATCTATTTATTGACTATTTATCACCTGTAATATATTTCTTATGACTGTTTTTACTAACAGGCTTTTATTTGTTGTTAGCTATGTTAACCAGGGTTACACCCTCCCCTCTTAAATGTATGCAAGTCCCTTTGCATAATGCATACTCAGACTACCTGGATATCATGGATTTCAATAGAGCCTGTGACAGCTTCACTTAAGCTTTGGAACAAAGACTGAACTATGCCAACAAGAGGGTTGCCTAATTGAGGGTATGTTAAGTGCTTGGGCTTTGTTCTCTCTCGGGATGATCTTCTGACTGATTGCTCTGCTTCGGGGTCATTTCTTTCAGTTTCATTGTTTACAGGTTCAGTTTCATTCACGTGAGTTTGAGTTGCTTCCTCATCATTAGTTTTCGTTGAATCCGATGCATTGTCCTTTTCATTTGGTGGAGTTATTTGAGCTCCTTCCTTTGCAGGTTCAGGCAAGTTTTCCATTTCAGGTGGTTTCTCCATTTCAGGTATTTTGTCATTTTCAGGTAAGTTTTCCATATCCGGTAGGTTTCCACAATCAGGTAAATTTACAGTTTCCGTCATGTCCATGTGCTCTTGAGCAATATCAGGCACTGTCACATCTTCTGAGACTTGAGAATTGTCTGATTTGGGTTGCTCATTAGCATGGTTTGACTTAGCCTTGGGAGGAAAAACTACCTCGTATTCCTCAATCGACCTTGAGATCTCCTTGGGAGGAAGTGGAGGGTAATACAGAGGGTAGTTATCCTCCTCAGAGTGGTATTCAAGTTCAGGTTCATCAGGATCAGTTGTTGGGTGTTGACGTGTTCTTGGCCGATGAGGCTTTACTTGGACTGCTGGAGGATTTTCAGGGGCAGTTGGCAAAAACCCACAAGGTAACAAAAGGTCTCTGTGGAGAGTTCTAGTGGAACCTTGGTGATGCTCGGGTTTGACTGTGTATACTGGGAGGTTGTCTTTTTGGCTTACAACCACGTGGACGACGGACTCCCACTTATCAGCCAATTTGTTTTTTCCCCTAATCCGAACATTCCTTACAAGCACGCGATCTCCGACACCTAAGACAGATTCGGTTACATGTTTGTCATATCTAGTTTTGTTACGTTCAGCAACTTTGCTTACATTTTTGGTAGCCAGTTGGTAGCTCTCCTGAAGGTGAGATTTGAGGGCTTTAACATACTGTGAGTGAGATTGCTGCTGGCGATGGTTCAGGGGGACATTGAAGGCAAGATCAATGGGTAACCTAGGCTGTCTGCCAAACATTAACTCGTACGGCGTAAACCCTGTACTTTCATGTTTGGTGCAGTTATACGCGTGAACGAGTGGCTTAACAAAGTCACGCCAATGTTTCTTGTCTTCGTCTTTGAGTGTACCCAACATGTTTAGCAGGGTTCTATTAAACCTCTCCACAGGGTTTCCCCTGGGATGGTAGGGTGAAGTTCTGACCTTCTGAATCCCAGCTAGGTCGCATAACTCTTTGATAGTTTTTGACTCAAAGTCTGCTCCCTGATCGCTATGCAACTTCTCGGGAAAACCGTAGTGGATTATAAAGTTTTCCCACAGGGCCTTGGCTACAGTTTTAGCCTTTTGGTTGGGAGTTGTCATTGCTACAGCATACTTCGTAAAGAAATCTGTAATAACTAAGACATCTTTAGTGTTGCTGCGATCTGGTTCAATTGTCAAGAAATCAATACACACCAACTCTAGAGGTCTGGTGACTTGAATGTTTACTAGGGGCGCCGCCCTCTCTGGCAGGGTCTTTCTGCAAACACACCTGCTACAGCTTTTGATCTTTTGCTCTATGTCTGAGGCCATTTTTGGCCAGAAAAATCTGGTTCTGGTTAAATCAAGGGTCCGGTCAAGACCAAAATGACCCATGTCATCGTGAAGGCTTTTGAAAACCATAGATCTTAGACTTTCAGGAAGAACCAGCTGGTACTGTGTCTCTTCACCTACTTGTCTTTTTCTGTACAAAATCCCGTTCTGCAACTCAAGTTTGTTTAACTCACGCAGAAGGATGCTAAGTTGTGGGATCTCGTTGCGTACAGTAGGAGGAGATGTTTCACCTGTTTCAAGCTGGTGTATGATTTCACTGATAGCAGGATCGTTTGTTTGACTTTGTCTTATCTCTTCTTCTGACAAGCTTGGAATGACAGGAAAAGCATCACACTGGTCGAAACTGTCGGGAACAGCATCAACGGACGTAGACAGTGAAGTTACGAGTGGGCAGGCGAGAGCATGGTCTGTGTCAAGAGACTGGACTAGATGTTTCTCACATATTGCACTGACAGCTTGAGTGGGAACGTGAGTGAAAGGATCGGTGCCAGGCAAGTGGTGTTGCACAAACTGACGGATCCGCTCCTGTTCCTTCAGGGAGACAAGGTCATTTAATGGCTCGAGATGCGGACGACGAGATAGGCCATCTGCGTCCATGTTTTGTTTGCCTGCTCTGTACCTAAGCTGGAACTCGAAAGAGGACAGGGCGGACAACCAGCGATAGCTCGTCGCGTCTAACTTAGCGGTGGTCAAAATGTAAGTTAGGGGGTTGCTGTCAGTTATTACTGTGAAAGGACTGCCATACAAGTAATCACAAAACTTTTCCGTTACAGCCCATTTGAGGGCAAGAAACTCAAGCTTATGAGCAGGATAACGGCTTTCGCTTTTGGATAGTCCTCTACTTGCGTATGCAATTACTCGCAACTCTCCCTCCTGCTCTTGATAAAGAGCTGCCCCTAACCCGATTGTGCTTGCATCTGTATGTAATACATAAGGCAACTTGGGATCGGCAAAGCCTAGAATTGGGGCAGAAGTCAGTTTGTCTATAATAGTCTCAAACGCTTTCTGACAACTCTCTGTCCATCTCTCCCCGAAAGGAGCTTTTGGCTGAAAGTATTGGACGTAGTTGGACTTAGAGCTATTGTTTTTTCGCAGTGGGGGGTATCCAGCAGTTAGGTTGGTAAGGGGTTTTACGATCTTAGAAAAGTCCTTAATAAACCGCCTATAATACCCTGCAAACCCTAAGAAGGAGCGGAGTTCTTTCAAGTTCTTGGGACTTGGCCATGTTTTTAACGCTGCTACTTTCTCGGGGTCTGTTTCTACACCGTTTTGGGAGACAATGTGCCCCAAGTACCGAACTGACGTCTGAAAAAACATACATTTTTCAGGCGATAGCTTCAGACCGTATTCTTTGAGACGATTAAGCACATGGAGAAGGCGGGTCTCGTGTTGTTCGAGGGTTTCGGAGTAAACTATAAGGTCGTCTAGATAGACCAGGACTTCCTTAAGGTGGATGTCGCCCATACATTTCTCCATCAGCCTTTGAAATGTGCTGGGAGCGTTTGTTATGCCTTGAGGCATCCGGTTGAACTCAAAGAACCCCATCGGACATACGAAGGCTGTTTTGTGCTTATCTGCCTCATCGACCTCAATCTGGTAGTACCCACTTTTGAGGTCAAGGACCGAGAACCACTTCGATCCTGTCAAGGCGGAGAACGCTTCTTCCAAGTTAGGAAGCGCGTAGGCGTCTTTGATGGTGTTCAGATTCAACTTACGGTAATCTACACAGAGTCTTACGTCTCCATTCTTCTTCCTTACCACCACTATCAGTGAGGAAAATGGCGACTCGGATTCGCGAATGACACCTGCATCGCTTAGCTCCTGCAAATGCCTCCGTACGGCGTCAAGATCTTGTGGTCGTACGGGACGGGGTCTGTGCTTAAAAGGGGTTTCATCGCTCAGTTTGATTTGGTGTTTTACTTTGTTAGTGCAACCAAAGTCTGTATCGTGTAGTGCAAAAACCTCCGACATAGCACTTAACTTTTGTGTGATTCGTTCTTTCCATTCAGCAGGGACTGGAGAATCAGCAAAGTTAAGATTAAGCTCAGCAGGGTTTGAGCTGGGAGTCTGTTTGGACTGCTCTGTGATCTGACTGTTTGGTATGATCTCTTGAATAGCATGCATTTCAGCAATGACACTTTTCGCAGGGATAACTATGTCATGCTTACTTTCATTTCGCAGGACCACTGGAAGCTTTTGTGAGGGTTTCTCAGCAAGGGTAAGTAGACAGTTGGTGACCAAGACTCCACCTGGCAAGGAGGATGTAGAGGGGGTCTCGACTACTACCCACCCGCCTGAGTGTTCAGTTTTTGCGTGGACTAAACCCTCTAAGACTCGACTTTGGCCTGCAGGAATGACTTCAGGCTCTTTCCCTGACAAAGTGACAAGACCAAGGCTGTCGTCCTCTTTTTGCTTGTGTCTTTGTTGTAACACGCTTAGCACTACTCTATAACCATAAGGCAGGATACTGAGGTCTGTATTAGCCAAGGAGAGGCTTTCAAAGACAAGGTCAAGAGTGTTAGTGCCAATTAAGAGAGAAGACTGAACACTAGAGCGTGTGTCTGGAACAATTAATGCAAGAGAAGACACAGTAAGTTCAGTACCAAAACAGTTCTTTGGAAAGGTAATGTCGACACAAATATAGCCTGAATATGGAACATTCTGACCATTTGCAGCTTCGACTTCTAGCAGGTCCTGTATTGGATGGATTTCAAGGTCTGCAAGATTGTTTTCATAGAACGATCGGGACACTGTGGTCACTTGCGATCCGGTATCAAGAAGGCAGTTGCAAGCTTGATCATTGATTTTCACTTGAGCAGTGTACTTAGCTCCAATTAGACCCTTGGGTAGTTTCACAGTGGCTGATTTATTGTTTGAGAATCGTTTTTTGGGTTTATGTGAAGGTTCGGTGGGACTAGTTTTGTCCGTAGCACCCATTTGTCCCGCAATGAGGGCTCCCTTTAGTTTAAAGGCTGTGTTTGCTTGTTTTGTCTATCCCACAGCAACTGTTTTTCTTTCAACTGTTTCCTTTTGTCAGTGACTAAAGACGGGTTTGGGTCATTTGGGCACACAGAGGCAATATGGCCGTCTTCGCCGCACTGGTAGCAGTAACCAGGCCTGGGCCTACTCTTCGCAGCTTGGGATGTCAAAAGGGTTCGTTCGGGTACTTGAGAGTTGGTCTTAGCAGTAGCTTTTGGAGGGTTAGACTTTTTCCTAGGAGGGTTCGGGGTTAATGTTGCGAGATGGCTTTGAAGCTGACTGATTTGTGCCTTTAATTCTGTGACCAAATCCTTTTGAGCATCTACTGGTGGGTCTACTTTCTGGGGTTTCAATCTTGTCAGTTCACTCTGCAGCGCAGTTATTTGTGTTCGCATTTCAGTGAGATCGTCTTGCATGGTGAGCGCAGGAAAGTCAGCATTTGCAGCAATAGAGTGAGAGGCTACTTTTGGCCTGGTGGCAGCAAAATGTTTTTTCATTCGGCTTTCTTTTGCAGTATGCTTGTCCTCTTCCACTCTCAACTGTAGCAGCAGCTCGGTGAATGAGGGGGGTTTATCTTTTTTCTTTTCGAGCTGAAGATCTGTTAACAAGGCATTATCCCAACACCCCCGACAGAATTGACGCAGAAGGTGTCGGTCTGCTTCACTAGCTATGACACCGCCTCTTTTCAGAGCTTTTGAGAGAGCTGTTTGCAAGCGATGGAGGTAGTGTGAAGGCTTTTCACCTGCATCTTGTAATGTGTTGAGGAATTTGGCGAAAAGCTCGTCGCCATCCTCCACAGTGCCAAAAGCTGAATGGAGTAGTTCAAGATAAGCTGAGGGCAAGGCTTCAGGGCCCAGAGGTTTCACCACGTTGGCAGCAGGCGGTACAAGACTGTGTACGATTTTCCGTGAGCGTTGCAAGTCAGACAGATTGGGATCGTGAAGTATGAGCTCTACACTGTGGCGCCATGTATCAAAGTCCACCTCATGACTAGGACAGGGCAGTTTGCCTGAAAAATTTCTGAGGCGGAAGGAGGCGCTCACTGGTGAGACAAGAGCTTCACTTCGCACTATGTGCTCTACTACAACCTTTTGCACATCAGGGTGTGTTATAAAGCTCTGTGGAATGGTAGTTTGTAGATCTGGTTGTGTCTGGTTGACTGACTCAGAATCGCTGATGCATATATAGCTTTGATCAGTTCTGCAGTTTCACTTTGGATAGGTTGGTCATTTGCTTGTACTTGGGTTGTTAGTTCACTATGTGCATCTGGGGTAGGAGCTTCTGTGCTGTGTGTGACTGACTGAGCACATTGGGAAAGGTGTTCATGCAGAACAGCTTCAAAAGATTTGCCACTAAGTCTAGCAATGCTTTGCAGTTCATTGAAAAAACTGTTGGTGGCGACGTTGGTAACAGCTGCGATGTACTCAGGTGACAGGGCTCGTATCTGATAAGTGACTTCATTCGGACATTCAAGTGTGTAGGGTAGTAAGGGTTCAAGTGTCGACAGAGCAGATCCACTCTCATACTCTACAATAGCATTTTTGTGGTAAGAAGACTTAGGGTCATCTATCTTAAGGGTTCTTGCTGTTCGACCATATCTGCTTAAAAAGTCTTTTAAAGCTTCATCAGCGTCTGTGCCTGTAATCCCACTAACAATAACTGAGTTTGGGATTTTAACATTTTCTCTGTCAACTATTTCCATTTTGCCGGACTTGGCCTATTTTTGAGGTCTGGGTCAGAAAAAAAACTTGAGGGATCAATTACTGCTCCTGGCTGGCTCGCCACTTCTGTAACACTTCTGGAGTCGTTACAGTATACTAGGACCAGTTAGGTTCGACTACTAGAGCAGTAATGAGCGTAGCATGTAATAAAGACCACAGACCAGTAAATACGTTTAAATTGCCGGCTTATTATTTTGTGAAGACAGAGAATAGACAGTTATAGACACATTACATAAAACATTCAACATCACACATTTAAGGAAAACAAGATGTTTTCTTTCCCCTTCTTAGTTCAGTATGTTCTGTTAGTTCATCCTATTTATCTCAAAACCTTTTATTTGGCTTTAGAAGGATGTTATTCTCAACCTAGGTTATTGTTTTATTTATTTCAAGTTCTAAGTTCAAGTTTATCCTTTGATCTATTTGCATTAACACTGTGTTATTTTAAATCAAGTTCAGTTCTTTAGGCCCAAGATTTAATTTAATCTTGGTCTAGGTTCACCTTTAAATTCTCAACCAGTTCTTATTTTGTTTTAACCCAACAAAATTATTTACACTTCCATTAACACCATTACAGCATTAAAATGTAAGGTTGACCAAAATAAATTACAAAAATAAATAAATAAATGTAAAACTGAAAACAATTCAGCAAAAGGCTGAATAAATCCCTTAAACAAACAAAAGAAAGTTTTCTTTGTGTCCTTTAACTATTAATCCTGGAATTGCTCCGAATGATTATCCAGTGCTTTGAAAAGTCCGCTGTTCTTTTGCAGAGGTGTATGGATTAATCCTACCAGTTTTATCAGCGAAAGAGCTCAACGTCCAGCAGGGGGCGTTTTCCTTTTTCCTGCTCGGTACAGTTCAATGGGTCCGTGGGCGGCTCGCCATCTTGTTTCTCGCTCAGCGGATCAAACTCCGATTCTAGCTCAGCATTTCCCGATCCAAACCTTAATGGCCTACCATAACAACAAAATAAAGTGCATAAACATTCGAAAATAACACACGGGTAGCCCTTAAATAACAGTAAAAGTCCGTTTTTTCTAGCTTATTTAGCCGTAAATGAGGTGATGCCAATATGGCGCGCTGAAACACCGTCAAAGGCCTTTGAACTGCAGCCTGTGTGTCGTTTAAGCACGAATCCACCGTTTTTAACATAAAACAACATAAATCTGCTACCTTGGCTCTCCATTTGCATGAAATGAGCAATATAATACAACAAAAATTTCTTGCATGAAATAAAAGACAATTTCTGAACTCACCAAGTCCCGTTCGGTTATGTTCACAACGTCACCAAGGCAAGGACAGGTCGGAAAAACAAAAATACATTCTCCAGAGTACAAAAATGGCTTTAAGTAGATTTTTGGCTTATTTTTTACTATTTTTTCACTCATTTAAGCAGCAGCTCTGCAAGGAATGTCTGCATTTCTCCCTCTCGAGCATCAAAAAGAAGGAACAACCCGATTGGGTGTGGCTAATCACAGGAGTCACGCTGCAGCGTGCCCTTTCACAATAAGAGTCTCAACACATATTTTAGCCATTTTACCTGAATTAACATAAAACACCATGAATTAGCAAGTTCTGTACCCTTTTAACATGTTTTTAAACACAAATGAAATCCTATACCATGAATTATATCATTGCTGATGTTTTTAATGAATTTTCTAACCATTATGATCTATTTATTGACTATTTATCACCTGTAATATATTTCTTATGACTGTTTTTACTAACAGGCTTTTATTTGTTGTTAGCTATGTTAACCAGGGTTACAAACACCTCGTAACTCGTGGTCAGACGGACATGTCCAGTGCACAGCAGCATGTTACACGTATGCAGCACAGTCCACTCCCCTGGGGGGGTTACTCTCTGCCAGGCTGCGACGTTGCTGTCCAAACTAATGTCCCAAGAGTACATCATAGTGTGTTACCTATGAAGCCAGCATGCTGTCAGTCCAGTGGAAACACCTGGCCCGCAGATAGGCATATTCTCCAAGTGCATAAATGAAATTAAGAATAAAAGAAAAGGACACGTTAACTTCTCCTGGGCAAAGACAGAAAATGAAGTGACGCAGATAGATGACAGATTCTTTCTTTTAAAAGCAATGTGCTAAAAGAAAAAAAAAAGTGCTAGACGGAAGAGCTGAGAGACAGCAATATCTGACCTCTTTAGAGATGAGAGATGAGATGAAAGGGAGCGATACAGTGGTGCAGCGCAGAAGGAGGGAGAGAACAAGGGGGAAAGAGTTGCGCGACAACAGTCGGGATTAACAGCACAGCGTTTCTTCACACAGGAAAAAGCGGGCGCACGAATCTGCACCTGCGCACGTGCACGTGGAGGTGTGTGTGTGTGTGTGTGCGCACCCACGCGAAAGAGTACGTGTACGGCTGGGATTGTTTCATGCGCGCCAGTGACAAGATTGCGCCAGTGACAAGATTGCTTCAGTGACGGATGCAAACACATATGCAAACTATGAGAAACAATTACTCTCACATGTGTGAGAAGATTACTGAAGCATGTTAATATGATTGAAATTGAAATGCTCATGTTGCCAGAGCAGCACACACACGCGTGTACGCGTGCATAAATAAACACACACACACACACACACAGATCCATACAAATGGAATTCCCCCATTCAGAGCCTCCTCCTTAAACTTTCTGTGCATAGCTCCAAACACTCACACACTCACACATGCACACACACACACACACAATCCTGCTCATGACAAATGTGCAATGAAAGCACGCTGCTGGAACCTGCAACGCCACACCACCGACAAACCAATCTGAGCTTCTCACTCTGTAAGCTTCTCATAAAGCTGCCCAGTATCAGTAAATGACTCCCACACCTGCAGTAAAGCAAAAATCCAGAAATCACTAGATTTCTCACACACACTCACACTCACAAATCAGCAGGGGCACACCCCCACTGCTGGAATATGTGCACACACACACACACACACACACACACACACACCTGCCGAGTATGTAAACAAAATGTATGCAGGCACGTGTGTGCACGCATGCGAGGACCATTCAGCGGGCTGATGGGAGCCAAAACAAAACAATAAGTCAAATATGTCCTCGCTGCCAACGTCCACTGCACGCAATCAACACAGACACTTGTACGCTGCTTTTTAAATCTCACCTCTTCTCTGATTTGCCTAACTCTCCATCTCTATGGTGATGCTGCAAGAAGGCTGCTGATGAGATTGCTGTACTATCTTCCATCAGGACACAGAACTGAGTCACACATACCTCATCTCTCTCTCTCTCTTCCTGTTTTCCTTCTGTGTTGTCTTCCCACAAGTGCTCGCTCCCTCTTCCCAAGCTATTCCTTCACGTCGCTTCCTCCCATTCTTCCATCCCTCTGGCATTCATGTTTGCTTTTTTTTTTTTTTAATTCCCACCTCTGTCACTGCTTCTCAGTGAGCTTCGCACCGTTCCCCTTCCTCTGTGCAGAGTCCATCTGCTCCTCTCTTGTCTCCCTTTCCTCTCCAGCTCACCTCTTTCTCTCTCTCTCTCTCTCTCTCTCTCTCTCCTCCTCCTCCTCTCTGGTTGTGTCTTCCTCTATTTCACCCTCCTCTTTTCTCGTAGATTCATGCCTTTCACGTGGGAACCCTTTTATCCATCCCTCACAGCTTTCAGCTCCGCTGTGCCTACCTAGTTGTCTGAGCGTTTGTTCTGTGTGTGGAAGTGAAAGGACAGGAGGGGGAGTAAGAAGGCAAGAGTGAGCAAACAGGCAGTTATCGTCTCAGATGCTCCTCTCAGTTCTCCCCGTCCTGCTCCTTTTTTGCTCTCTCGCCTTTTCTCTCTGCATCTCTTCATCATGACCTCCTCTCCATGTCGCCATGCAAGCCCCCTGTCTCCTTGTAAGCAAAAGGAGGGAGGGGAGCGAAGAGAGGCTGGGGGAGAAGGAGTGTGGGATGGAGAGTAGGAGGTAGGGGGAGGTGGAGCTAGTGAGTCGGTCTAATTAAAAAGCAGAGTATGTACGGCTGCAGAGAGCGAAGAGAGGAGACAGTGAGAGGAGGAGAGGGGAGGAGAGAGGGAAGGAAAGTGATCTAGGGGGCGGATCTAAGGGACATGGAGGAAAGAAGCAAAAGAAGCAGTCAGTGGGGGGTAGAAATGAAGAGCATGGGGTTGTTTAAGGGGGCGGTGGTACGTAGAGGCTAGTAGTGCGAGATGGAGGAAAGGAACGATCTGACAGGACACCAAGGTCAGCTGGAGAGGAACGCAGAAAGGTCATTCATGGAGAGGGGGAGGAAGGAGGGGGAGAGAAGCAGGGAGAAGGCGATAGAAACAGACAGGTAGAATTATTCTACAGATATCTCCCATATGAGCGGGGGCAGCAGAGCAGGGGGGAACCGTGACCAGCAGGATAATAGAGACACATGGACAATGGCCCTCAAAGGCAGAGGAAGCTCCGTAGTCAATGAAGGTTAAACTGCTCCCATGGTTTCAGGCCTCTGGATTAACATGCATAAGTGCCGTGCATGCAAATTAAAAAGGAAAAAACACCGACCTGTATTACATCAATCGCAGATTTTTTCTTTTCACCTCATTTTCTTTCCTGCCTAAAGTTCCAAGCTCACTTTTTGTTTTTCGGTGGGGCGAGGGGGTGCTGACCAACTGATGTACATCGAAACTATCATCGCTATACTGGCTGTTATTACCTGAGGCTAGGCAGCAGAAACCACTGTACTCTGCAGAGATAGAGAGATAAAGTCTACACCTAAATGCCTTCAGGGCTGAGACACCTCATCCCATTTTATCAGCTCTGATCACTTATCTTGTCCCATCTCCTCCGTCTCGATCAGACTTACATTAACATCCCAGCAAATCTTGTTGGGGTTTTTTTTTCCTAATGTCTAAGATGTTCTGTTTTTTGTTTTTCTAGAACTGTATGGATTTAAAGTGCAATCACATGCATAAAGTGCATAATGACTCCCAGTGATTTTAGAGCAAGTGGAGCTGAATGGAGAGGCACTCCCCTGCAACATACATACAGAACAGGATATAATATACTATAATGCATGGGTACATGTGAATACTAAGGCTTGCAGCTACATGCACTACTACAGATACTGCATTTAACTTCCTGGCAGACAGACTAATATATAAAAAATATATATTTTTGCTTTCCCTGGAAATTGCCACTCAACATCTGCATCCCAGTACTTAAGCAGAGTGACACAGTGTTTGAAAGGATCACCCAGGGTCGCACGCTGGATTGAGAGCTTCAATTTGCACGACCGAAGCCACTTTGACTCCTTTGAGAGTTAAAAGAGCTCGTAATGTTAGAATCAATGTCTGTGGCTGTCAGCGTGGTGGAACGGCAGATGGAGCAGCGGAGGATGATGACAGGAGGACAGACTCAGTGAGGCATCTAAACAGACAGAGCAGGCTGCTGATTAAAGCGAGGACCTTGAGTTTACGGACAACAAAGAGCTTCTGCTGGCGGAGCTTCAGGTGGTGTTTAGCGTACTGTCCATTAAATTTTGATGACGTTTGAGGCTCTCTACAGTCTCATGCGCTTCACTGTGGATTATGAGTTGCGTGAGGGTCAAGCCATTTTTAGGAGATCTTAAAAGCAGCTCTTTATAGCTTCAGAGACTTTCAGATATGGAGGCCGTGCGCACACTGCTTTATGAAGAGCCACATTTTTTTGGTGCTAGTCCACAACTTCAAATTCCACTGTGGTGATCCTTTGACTTTTTCCATCTAGTGCTAATATGAAGCAGAATTTCACTTTATTCAAATACTTTGGTTTGTGACCAAGCACAGCCACACAAAGCTACAAGTTTATATTCTGCACAGAGCTGTCATTTTAAACCCTTTGCTTGGCTTTCTCTGGCTTTGTGCTGCCCACGGTTACCATGCACTTGGGTGAGACGGGGGATTGTAATTATTATTTAAACTAATCCAACGGTGGCCTGCTTGCACTCAGTCAGATCTTGTTTTCAGAGAGCACCTACAGAGCCACCAAAGGAACACCACTAGTTTCCCGTGGCACTCATTAATCAGCCTTTGTGTGTCTGCAGACAAAAAAAAAGACTTTTAAGCAGATCCTATGATGTACACTCAGATCAAGTCATCAATCACAGCCTAATACAAGGTTTGAGGCAAGGGGGCATGTCTAATGGTGATATCTAACTGTAGCCATTACCTGAAAAGCTTTTATTATTTTTGCTATCTTCTTTTCAAACATGATGGATGAACGAGGTAGCGAGTCATTTGCCGGACCTGAGTACAGTTGGCATCTCCCTCTTTGATCTGAGCCATGCCCAGGACAGTGTCAGATATCTTTAGTTGCTTTGATGGATGAGGAGAACTTTTCCCGCTTTGTTTCTGGGCTGAATAATGACTTTCCGTGTCTGTCCCCTCGTCTCGAAACAAGGCTGGAGGTCAGAAGGGAAAATGCTTTTTGGCAACATAATAGATGGGTGAGAAGATGGACTGTGAAAATCGAGAGGTTTCTGGCTACTGCTGTTGCCCTAACAAAACATTGCATCATCCCTAATGCCGGGGCCTCACGTCCACCCTCAAATAATAAGTCTTGGAAAGTGATTTACAAAACAGTTTAGAGGCTCTAAACCAGTTTTACTTGGATCAATGAAATGCCGCGCAGCATGTGGCGGCTCTAGCTTTAATAGAGGTAAATAAAATTGCCTCGGGACGTGGTGCTTTTTAAGGCCTCTTTCCACCAGGTGGGGATGTTGTTCATAAAGTGTTGGGCAGTGTTGCGTCACAATACACTTTTCCAAATGATTCAGGAAAAGAAAAGCAAATCTATTTCACCAAAATGCTCTTTTAACTCATTGGACACTCAAGGGCTTTATGTTTGCTAAATTAGAAACTACTAGCAACTATCAGAATAAACGTGATGATCATGGTTATTTTTTCCTTTTCTTGCACGACTGTGCGCATCCTCCTGTGATGAATGAAATCCAGCAGAGCCTCTGTACCGCCAAGCGTCTTAAAGAAATGTCGCAGAAACAGATGAATCACTGGCCATGGGGTTTATTTGATGCAGAGCAGAAAACAGAAAAATCTGACACACGTTCCTGATTTAATTCATTCAAACTTTTTCCCCCTTTCCCTCTTTCCCTTATGTTCCAGGTACATGTAGCTGATAAAGTGATGATGCAGCAACCATGAACGCCCTGATCTGCTTTGGTCCGTTTCATTTGATGTTTTTAAGGCGCACATCAAAGACGACTCTCCAGGATGTTCAGCTTGCCAAAGATTAAAAAGGGAGGACGTTAGAAGTGTTTTTTAGAGTTGAGCAATGACCTTATCTTAGAGACCTATGAAGCTGTGATTTTATCATAGAAAAAAAAAATGCAATAATTATAACAGATGTGCCAGTATTTGAAAATATTTTAGTTTGGTTATAGATAATATCAAACAGCAGACATTTTGCATGAGCCTCCTTAGGCTGAAATGTGAAAGCTGTAACACAAATCAAAGATACATATTTTAAAAGTGTGTGCGTGTGCCATTACTTTCATGTACTCTATCATTAGTTAGAAACAAAGGCAGATCTTATTGTTTCCCTGCATTCTCTCTGTTGCCTTTAGCCTGCAGTATTATTTTGGGCTTGTGGAAATAACAGGTGGGCACTTTATGGGGTTGCTGTTGTTGTAGCTTGGAGATTATAAAAGTGGACTAGTTGCCTGAAAGATGCTGGTTTGATGGCAGATGCTGTCATGTCTTCCTCCTCGTGTTTTTCGCACACAATCCCTGACAAAAAAAATAAGCATAATCCATAAAACCTTAGTCCACAGACTTGCATCGTTCCAGACTCAAACCAAAACAGGTTTGTGTGTCATTTTTCACAAGCAGTGGGGGCATATTTAGACTGTTTGCACAGTCTGAGTTCATTCAGTGCAGTGGAGGGGACTGCCTGCTTCAGAGTAGTCTGATTAAATAGCCAAGATACACTTTTGGGTTGTAAAGACTATGTAGCTATGACGGCTCTGGGATTTAGAGGAGACAAAGAGTCATTTAATGCTTTATTGTATACTACAGCCCTGTAAAAAGTAAGTACACCACATGATTCAGTAGCTGTAGACAAACCTTTAGGTTCTGTTCTTTTTCAGACATTCTTTGACTCTTGAATACTTTGTAGAGAAACAATCCCCAATCATCATTTCTCCACCACTGTGCTTGACATGTATTATGACGTGTTTGTGCTAAAATGCTTTGTCTGCTTTGGTACTGTGCATTATGGCTAAACATCTCCAGTTTGGTCTCATCTGTCCAAAGGACATTTTTCCAGAAGTCTTGTGGTTTGTTCAGATGCAGCTTTTCAAATCTGAGCTGTGCCACCATGTTTGTTTTTTTTTAAAGAGGCTTTCTCCTGATAACCCCTCCAAACAAGCCGTACTTGTTCAGTCTTCTTCTAACTGGGGCCTGTAGAGTTTGAGATGTAGCTCTTGGGTTTTTTGAGGAGTCTCTGAGCATTTCAGTCTGACCTTGGGATGAATTTGCTGCGATGTTCACTCCGGGGAAGACTGTGGCATTTTGTCAACACACACCTGAACACTACAGAGTGGCCAAAGCGTCTGTTTTGATAGAGGTCCTCACACATGATGATGATCAATTAAGCAACTGCATTTGATTTGCAGCACGCTCTTAATTCCTCTGGTAGCAGTAAAAATGTATGTAGTTTTTATTCGTAATGCGCAGAATCGCATGATTACATATGGTAATTTAACACTGTTTAGGTCTTTTGGTTGAATTATTTTAAGTTGCTAAAGATCTAAAGTATCTGTAGTAACCACAGAGGTAAACTGATCAGAAGCTGACTTTATTGGCACACACTGGGCAAATTAGAGTATAGAAAACTACAATGAAGAGTCAGAGGAGCAAATAACTACAACTCAGACACCATCACATCTATCACACATTTCAAAGCCCTGAGGTCTTCTCTACCACTAACTGTGGGTGCAAGAAAAGAACAAATGGATAAAACATATCAATAGCCTGGATTATTTTAATAGAAAGGAAGAAATGATGAAAAAAATAAAAGAGAATAAATAAGAAGGATAGTGTCCCCTTAAAATGAAATAACCTATAACCCATTGTAAACTCAAAGAGCTCTGTGAAAATTAAGAATGTCCACTCACTCTTCATGCTGTTTGTCATTCACATCTGCCAAACAGCAAGAAAGCTCCTGGTTCAAACCCTGGCTGGGGCCTTTGTACAGTTTCTACACGCAGTAATTGTTGATTCTAAATGGAGTGTGGATGCAATGTAAATAAAGTGCTTACAGCGTAAAGAAGAAAGCATTGTGACCTGTAGTCTAAACCACTTGGTCAGTAAGAATATAAAAGCACTATATAAATTCCAGTCATTTCCTACAATGCAGTACGCTCTCATTAAAAATCTGCATTATTATAATGGCTGAGTAAGCGGATTTTTTTAAACCAACAGCAGCACTTAATGCAAAATACTAAAAGATTTACAAAATGCCTACAAATGATGCATATCTGTACGCGTGGGAAGGAAGAAAGGAAACGCCTTTGCATGTCTGTGCCAATTGGCCCATTGTCCTATAATCCATCCATGAATCAAACAAATAAACTGCTCTCGTGCAGAATTAAGGTGATATAAATATAAATCTCCAGAGGAATGTAAGAGCCTGTTCCCAGAACCAAGAAAAGTATACTTAATCATCTTTTACAAAGTAAAACAATAATTAAAAGTATTTGCTTTGAGAGAGTCTCAAAGCATGACACGCTGACATGAAGAACAGGCCTACAATTCAGCTTACTGAAATGAGGTGCTGTGCAAAAGTTTAGACCTTTATCCATCACAATAGCTAAAGTGTCCCATAAATGAGTGCAAATATACAGACAGAGGCTGAATTTAAGCCACAAGAAGAGCAAGGAGTTTTGCAACAGATGGAATCACCCCCCGGAGTCCGTTTTGGGCATCGTGAAGTCACTGTGGGCTTACATGAAGAGGCAGAAGTAATCCACAGAAAAACCGTGGCATCCAAGATGCTGTCAAGTACTATCTAACTCTAAATACACTGCTAATGGAGACACTACTAGTTAACTTTGTCTAATAATAAAAAAATGAAAAATGTAATTGGAACAAATATACATAAAGAAAACATGAAGGGGGCTAACACTTTTTCACTGTATTTCTGTATCTAAGTGTTGATAAAAATCTACTACAAAGTACTTTTAGAAAATGTAATGCATTACTTTCAGTATTTAGTCCCTCTAGAAAGTCATTTGCTCCATTAATCTTTAAAATTTACAACAAAGCCAACATGGGTAGAATTTCCACCTGTAACGATACTAGACTGTTGACCTCTGCCCATTTACAATCAAGTGTTGGCTGGTTGATTGGCATCGCCATCAGTTTAAGTATTTATTCAAGCACTTTGATTCCAGAGGTCAATCACTACTTGCTTTGTGTTAACATAACAGACTGCGGTCTTGGGCTTTCAGCTCATTGTGGCCCATTGAGTTGATACAATGTTGCATCCACGTCCATCTGTCCACAGTTTACAAGACCTGCTACTCCTACAGTATCGATCAGAGTTTAGTGACTCTTGCACACAGTGATCACCCAGTGGCTCTTTACTATTACCCACACTGTGCTCAAGGCCAATATCATATTTGTTGTTTTACAGTCATTAACACATAAAATGTTTTACTTTTGTTCATTCTCCCTGTAAATAATTGCTAGTGCTGTACGATATTGCAAATGTTGGTATTGATCAGATACCAATAAATACACAACAATAGCCATGCCAATGCTAACAATAGTTCAACATATGCAGAGCAGAGTAATGGGGCACAACTTATGAGAAGATTATTATTATTTTATATATTAGGATTGTGGGTCAACTTCTGTTGTTTAAATACTTGTGTTGGCAATACATAAAATAGATGTACACAAAAGTTTCAGACATTTTCTTTACAGCGCATGTTTGAGGTATATTTTTTCATTTCAAAAAAAAAAGAATTAATTTAATCCAATTCAGTGGGTTACATACTGAACCTAGAGGATAGAAACAAAGTATCAATCTTATCTTGTAGTATCGATCCAGTACCCACACCAGCGTCGGTATAGATACTAATTACCTAGTAACTGCTCTTAACAGATCATTAATGGTGTGAATGGTGGGTGCAATTTGAATAGGTGCTCAGGACTATCTATCCATCTATGTGTGATGTTAAGCTGCACAGTCTGTTTGTTTACCTCTTCCTTCTTGACACGTGGGAAAGCGGAGAGGGAGGGGGTGCGCGCGGGGAAGGGAGGGCACGGGGAGCGGATTAGCGCTGCGTCGGTGTCATTTTTAGACTACACAACAACGCAGAGTGACTGAGGGTAACGTGTACAGGGTAGAGACCGGTTTTGCACCTGCTTGTCCTCCTGGGTCAGTGTCAGCATCTCTCCGAGCTCTTTCTCCAGCCTCTCCCCAGCGTTCAAACATGTCTCTGTCCGGCTCGCAGACGCCAGAGGACGGACTCTACGGTGAGTGATGGTGGCACATGGACCAGGCCGTTGTTTCTTTGTTACGTCATCACTGTTAACTATTTGCCTTTTAATAGCGTGTCTGTAGCCGATTGTTGCATACCTTAAACAGGCTGTAAATTAATTTTGCGTGCGCACGGGTCGATTTATACTCCAATTTCACGATGCAAATGTCAACAGTGTGTGGGCAAAACATTTCAGGCAATGAGAACATTCATTCCCTCAGTGTGTTTGAATGAAGAGCTAGCCAGCCGTGGCTGCTTATCAATGGAGACAAGATACTAACAGCCTGTCAGACTCTGAGAGCAGGTGTGAGAAGAGGCCACAGACGGAAACAAGGCACAGGCAGTTTTATAGTTGTCATTGTCGTTGCTACTGTCATTGTGTAAATGGATTCCCTGACTCACCTGTTTGTATCTCTGTAAGCCAATTAAGCTGCGGAGATTTTCTGATACTTATAGCTCCACTTAGCTGGCTGCACATTGCTTGGAACAGAGGATGCTGGGTAAAACATGTGGATCACTGTGAGCTGTATCATTGGGAGCTGTACAGTGGAAATCACTGATGTGCAGGTTGTTTACTAAATAAATAAATAAATAATAAAAGATCAGTTTGACAAATATTTGATTTCAGCCCAAAACTGAAAACCCATCGCTGATATGTCATCTGATAGTTTCTTGCTAAACAAGAAACTATCAGATGGTAATTTCAAAATCCAATAATCCAATATATCCACCAGCATTTTTTTACTTTCACACACACAAAACATAAACAGATTTCCCTCACATTTGTTGCTAACAGGGAAGGTAGAGTGGGTTGTCTACCAATTGGAAGCTTGGTGGTTCGATCCCTGACTACTTGAGTCCGCATGCTGATGAGTTGTCCACAATGAATCCATTGGACTGTGAGTGTGTGTCAATTTTAAACAAGGTGCATAGATATGTAAAAGTGCTTGTATGAATGTGTGTGTGATTGGTTGTAGTAAAAAAGCATTTTGAGTACTCGATTAGGGTAGAAAAGTGTTATATAAGTACCAGTCCGTGTCTTCACATTTCGTTAATAGTTAGCTAGCTAGGTATTGATCTTCTTTTTCCCACTTTATTTCAGGGTCTCCATGCCCGTTTCTATCACAGCCTTTTTAAATGTAAAAAGAATCACAATTATTGTCTGTATCAATACATTAAAAATATAAATGCAACCATATTTTCATATTTTATTTATCTTTTTTTTATTTTTACATCCACATGAATAGGACACAGCTGCTTTAAAGGTAACTTTATATTCAATTCTAGAAAGACAAACAAAATCTGAATCTCCCGTGCTGTCCAAAAATAATCTGATTGCCCTGCAGCCATTCTTTCAAACTGCACCTCACACCCTAATTTTTGTTTCTTTTTCTTGGCCCTAAAATGGAAACAGTCATTCTCATCCTAGCAGAGCACAAATTAATCTGTTGTGCTGCAGTTCATTGAGTCTTTTCACATCCTGGCTCCACATTACATAAAGCTGATTTGGCAGCGGCACAGATGAATGTGTACAGGACTGCGCCATAGAAACTGATTTAGTGCTGCAGAGTGGCATCACATAGATAAGGCAGCCAACAAGGCAGCTGTTATGTCACAACTCCCCTCTGTAGGAAAATAACTAGGGCAATGGCACAGTTTCCTCTGCCCTCCCTTCCCCCCATTACTTGCTTCCACCCCCTTCAGCACTGTGCCCGCTCATGCATCCACCGCCTCTTGTTATAAAGCGTCATAAACCAGGTAAAGTGACAGTCAGAGAGGTCAGATGAGGAAGGATACTTTGGTAGGTAAATGAGGGGAGCTGTTTTGTAAGTGCTGCCTCTGTCCGAGAGATGTGGGGCAGCATGACAAGGGAGAAACAGCTAGAGGAAGGGAGAGGGTGAATGGCTAATCTCTCACAGAAATAAGTTCTTGCGTAAGCAAGCATGCTGTCAGGCTGAGTTAGCCCTGCCCCACTGTTTAGCTGTGGGAGCGCACACACCATACAACATGCGAGCATGCATATGTGTATATGCGTGCATGTGTAAATCCCTTTCTGCTCCTGTGCCCGATCACCAAACCCCGCCCCCGTGTCCATTCATTCATATGCAGTTTATCTTTTCAGCACTCATTGATGGGAAGAAGCAGGCACACTCTGCCTTGCTCTCACTGTTTATATATGATAATATGTGTGTTTTTTGGACGCGGCTCAGCGTGTCTCCATCCAGCCACGAGCTCTGTGATTCTGAGGTCATTGCGTGTCATGTCAGGACAGCCGCAGGGCAGCTTCTAAATCTCCACATGCCAGTGGACAACAACACACACCTGTCCATTCACTGCCCACTCGGCGCTAAAGAGATTAGAGTTCTAGGAAGGACCTAAAAACGTGCATCAGTAATGCAGTGTGAAATTTGCTCTGACAATGTTTCGGAACCGGGTTAGGATCAGTTACTTGGCAGTAAAAATAATCTGAATATGTCATTATGACAATAAAGCTGAAGTAATCTGCATAACATAGTTGGGTAATCAAATGACTTAAGTCACGTTAATGGCAAGTATAAATAAAAGAATCAGGAGAAAGTGTGGGCTAACTGCATCATTGCATAGAACATTAAAAATGAGTTTTTCACATGTAAAACTATGCACAACACGGTTACTTTGGACCTTTCTGGGATCACACAGACTTCAAAATGAAATATGTACAGTTGTAATTATAGTAAGATTATAAACAAGACAACAAAATGCCCATAAATGTTAAAAGCTCCATAAAATGGCTTCTGTTTGTTTACTTTCCACATCATGACTCCTTCTTGGCTTATTAGAAATCTAATATAGGTGTACTGAGAAGCATTGTTTTTTTTCCCCTTCTTACCGACACCTAAGCGTCAGCACAAACTCAGCTTGCCCTCCTTTTTTCTTGTCAGGCTCCTGGGTCGAGCTGGAGGAGCTGATTGCAGCCGTGAGCCGCAGAGAGAGCCTGACAGGGCCGCAGGACAGCGTTTCCACCGCCCTGCAGGGGGAGCTGGAGAGGATCCTCCTGGAGGCACAGCTGGAGTGCGAGCGGAGTAGAGACAGGTAATGATGCAGTTTGTTGGCACGAACTTGTTTTGTTTGGGGAGTTTGGGGCGGGCGAGCTGCACAGTGAGGTGTAGAAGTGATTTGCACAGTAATGAGGTTTGTTTTGTGCTCAGAGGAACTTTGCTTGTTTTCCACGGCGTGTTTACTTTTTCTGTTCTTGTTTGTTGGGCTGTAAAATTATCACGCTGCAGCTTGATTGTTTCTCCAGACCGCACCCACCTCGTACAAGTTCACTTGTTTGTTTGTTTTTAATCCACAGTCCTCCACAGGCCACGACTCCACAGTCCACCGGCTCACCAAGACCCACCAGTGAGCACGACAGTGACTGTGTCACTATACAGGTGCTGGTTTTCATTTGAACACAGAGACATGGTTAATATTTATCAGATAAAGACATCAAAAAAATATATAATTTTTTCAAATTATTCAACATCATCTGATTCTTGTTGCGTTCAGGAGGATGGTGAGCGACGGGTGGACACTGACTGGGTGTGGGATTGGTCCAGTAGACCTGAAAACATGCCACCGAAGTAAGCCTAGCTCCTTTGAATGTTACTGTTATTTATTCCTGCTGTGATGATTTACTCCAGCAGGCAAGTAGCTTAGTTTGGCTTAAAGACTGACAGCAGGTGACTCGAGGCCCGCGCCTCCAGAGGTACATAATTAAAAGATTCTTTCTAGTTTAAAAAAATAATACATTTTAGAAAAAATGAATTGTAACACGAACCAGCCAAGATTCATGACGTCACCCTGGCAGTATGCCCTCTAAATATGCATACAAGTATAAGTAAACAAAAATAAGCTTTTTGTTTGTTTGTTTTGGTTTGTTTGTGTGTTTATAAAAAGCCTGTTTTACTCACAAAACATTCAATAGCACATTGTTTTTGTCTTTTTTTGTTTTTTTTAATTTAGTTGGATTATACCTTTGAAGCCCATGAATCGCTTTCATTTTTATTTATGCTGCCGCACTTGACATTTAATCTCCTGCAATAAAATAAGCCTGTTTGACAGGTAGCAGTTCTCAGGCTCTCGGTTTCTTTCTTGTATTCTCAGGCTTCTCTCTTGTGCTCTCATTATCTCTGTTTTTTGTTTTTTTTTTCCCCCCCGCCTTTCAATCTCCGTGCTTCCGCATCTCTTATCTCCGACGCCTCTCTCTTCCTTCTCTGCAGAGAGTTTGTGTTTCAGCACCCAAAGCAGCAGAGCTCCCTCAGTGTCAGAAAGACAGAGGTGATGAAGAGAGGCATCTTCTCCTCCGATGTTCTCCTCATTCTTGTTCCCTCGCTGCTGGCTTCACACCTTCTCACGCTTGGAGTCGGGTGAGATTCATTCACATAAACTTGACATTCTTGGTAATACTTGGGGAAAAAATAACTGGATGCTTTTCATCCTGGTAGAATTTGGAAAGTGTGCAAATTAAGAAAGCGATCAAAGAGTTGACCCCTGTGTGCCCTTCTAAGTGGTTTTAAAATGATGTTGCTGATGTGCAGCTGAAGCTATAGATGTAAGAAAAACAAGCTTGAGACAAGTTAACGGTAGGGAGGGTCTACCTTTTCACTGACAAGTTGCTACCTTATGATAATGCAGTGCCCTTAGTTTCTGAGTTATAGCCTTCACTTATTTGATACATCGGGTGTCAAAAAATCCATATACTACAGCCGGTTGGTTTGTGAGTTACTAGGAAAATTTAGTCACAAAGAAGATGCTGCACCAAAACCTTTCTGTGATTGCTTTGGTTGCTAGCAGATTACCATGGTCTCCTGTAGTTTGCATGGAAGATGCTGATTTGTCTGCACACACTGAAACAATGTGATGCAAACTGGAAACAAATAACTTTCAAAGAACCATTTTTCCCTTTTGCTGAAACCAAAATGTTTCAAAAGGCACATTTTTTTTTGTATTTTAAAGGGTTTCTGTCCCTTTCTGTCACAGTTTTTGCAGTTCCACTGTTACTGATTGGTTAGTTAGCAAATGTTTGCAGATAAGTCGGCATCATACATGCAAAATAAAATATGTTAGCAACCAAAGCAATCACAGGGAGGTTTTCTCTTTGCAACCAAATTTACCTAGCAGTATTCTGCAACTTCCCCCAATCACTTTCCAACATGTTGGGGAATACATATTTTATCCTCATGATCAGCAGTTGCAAAGTGCTTGATTAACAGTCTCCCCGCCTGTGTGACTGGGGTCCAAGGGCTATAGCAAAGGATCAATCATTGATTCCTGTTTTTTTTTTTTGTTTTTTTTCCTTTTTAGGATCTACATAGGAAAGCGATTGGCTGCATCCACCACCAGTACGCTGTGACAGCAACTATACGCCAGTGCCCCTATTTGCTAACAGTGTGGCCAATAAGGTCAAAGTCCACCCTCTGTAATGCACTAATTTGCCTCCTTTCTTTGTCACCTGTCTCTCTATCTATCCAGCAGTACTCTGTCTTTTCTGTCAGCCTCTTTGTTGTCTGTGCATTTCATAGGGCCCTGGGAGCAGATGGCTGCTGACCAGTGAGTCAGACTGAGGTCACTTTTACTCTCCCGCAAAGTAACACTGATCTCAACCAGCTAATCAGGAGTGTAATCCGAGGGGGGGTAGTTTTCCTGACACAAAAGAAGAGAGGGAAAGAGAATTCTACTCAGCTAGAATAATAAATCCCTTTGATGGGAGGAGATGAAAACTGTTTGTTGGGAACGGTGTGTTCCAACAAAATGAAAAGGATAATGTGCGATACCCATTCACCCAACCTCTGAAAAAGCAAAATGTCTGTCATTTGTCAGAAGCAATGATCCTCTGTAAGACTGAGCTGCTTAAAGCGGTTCTTAGCTCTTTCCTTTTTTCTTTTTTTGGTCGGCCTGATGGTGAATCTAATGTAGGGACTTCTAGTTGGCTGAGTGAATGTAGGAGAGGCTCTGGTTGTGCTTTTTGTCCCGTAAACCCATTAAATATTTGACCTCCGACAAAGGCAATCACGATCCCATTAAACTTCACTCCTCCAAACCTTAATGTGTCTCTCGGGTCTTTTATTCCTCTCCTCTGCTCTCACCCTGACAGCATGTATTGTACACATGCTCGTCTTTTCTAATACATGTGGGGAAAGTGAAGAATTTTTAGCCAGCAAAGCACAGAGATGTGCTGAAGTAAGCGTTGGCCACTGTATGTGTACATTTCTATGCTTTGCTAGTCTGGAGATTACTTGCAGGCATGCAGAGACAACAGCAGCAGCAACAACAACAAAAAGACTTTTAAAACATACTGTGATGTTAACAACCTGCAAATGAACCGCAGCATCTGTTTAAAATTGATTCCTGTTTTCATATGAGGTAAATCACTGCTAATGACTTTGTTTGTTTGTCCTGATGAGCTCTTTGGTGTGTATGCCACCGGTGCTCCTTAAGCACATTGTTCCCCTGTGAGCACTCTTTCTCTTGTCTAACCGAAACCTTCCAGGAGCCTTATGACATCTGCCTTTGTCATTCTTACCTCACATAAGTCACCCTCTTCCCTATATTTTTTAACAAGTTGCTGCTTTGACTTGAATCTAGGATTTGACATTTTATTGCCTTCCCATATACTAAAAAGCTGTTTCCTCTTAACATGTTGTAAAAATAGCTGGCTTGGATTTTGAATGGTGGGGTGGGGCTGGGACTGAGAAGCCACCAGGGTTTTGCACGGTTGCCTTGGACATAAACGTGCCCCATTTGTTTTCTGTCCAGCCTGACCAAGCACAATTACTTTATCAGCCATTAGCAGAGCGTTTGATGTGAGGGGTCCTGCTGTGCTAATGAGCACAGCAAGCAACTTCTAGACACACCAAGCTGACGATGCATCAACAGGCCTGCTTTGGCAGAGCACAAGAGCACCTGGTTTCCATTCACAGACCCCAACACATAACACGCCCAAGCAATCTATGGGTAGTTACTGGTGCATGTTTTGGCACCAGTTTTACTCAACAGCGCAAAAGGAAACGCTTAGTTCATGAACGAGGTGAATGCACGTGCTCCGGAAATGCCCATTCATCATCTTTGACATAAATGAATTTGTCACACAGCATAGTAATTCAAGTGTGTTGGAGCTTGTATAAATAGAAAAGCAAGTTGAAATTTTTGTTCTATCCGTCGTGGTAAATGAAATGAGCTGTACTTAATACATTAGCAGCAAGTAATAATATAACTATGAAAAGAGCTCATTTCACAACAGCAAATTATAATTCTGGGCTGAAATTATTCATGCAAAAAACCATTATAATAGAGCTTGCAAAGGCTCCCAGTGGTTGAAGGCTATTTCTTAGTGCCACGTGCATCGTGAATGTAACCAAATCACCGCTCAAGCAACAACAAAACAACAGCAGCAAAAGGTAAGTCAAATGTGCACCAAAACTGTTCAGTCTGTAGAGCTGATACTTTCCTTCATGACAACTGTAGAAGGATCGAATTGTTCCTATTACAGTTCTCTAAATTGTATTAAGGTCTAAATTTAGCATTATTAGGGGCGTGGTCACTATGCTGCCATAGCTGTGTCACTCTCTGAGGTCTAAGTGGTCACACAAACCCTAAAAGCCTTTACACACCAGACACGTAAAATCAGCTAATATTACTTGGGTCAAAAATATTTTTCACCTATTCTAATTGCAGCTTTTAACAGTGACCATGTAATTTCATCTGACGAATTTGTGACATTTTTTTTTAACCAAGCCCAAGTTTTCCTATATTTTGAATCAAAATAACCAGATCTAAGAGTCCAATCGCTGGATTTGGCAACACGTGAAATACTAGTGGAACTGGTGCAATACCTCAGACAAACTGCCTCCTCAGATTTGGTCCCAACTCTCCGAACAAGAGCTCAAACTGCCCCCACTGACATCCTGAAATATATATAAAGCTGCTGTGATACAGCTCCGACTGCTGGATCACACAATCAGATTCTCCCTGCTGAGGTCTTCTTCTGAAGATTGGATGCATCCAGAATCTGTTTCTTCCTGTTCTTCCATCACGGTGCCTTCTTTATCTCTTCTACGCATAAGATCAGTAAAATCTTAAACAGATTACACAGTTTGATGTATTTTATTGGTAGGTTTCTGTTTTGGGGGGGTTCTTTTTTGAGTCAGGACACTGGAGAGAAGATGGAGAAAACACATGGCAGATTCTCTCCAATAACCTCCTGGCTTTAGCTCAGCAACCAGGAGGTCTATATTTTAATCTGAAATTAAAGTAAACAAAATGCAGTAGAGTAAAAAGGTGAAATACTTTAACACAAAGTAACACAAAATACATCCATGTCTGCACAAAATCGTATTATGTGGATAATGTCTGTATGAACCTATGTGGGTGACTGACCAAGAGCATGTCCCTCAGGGTGGGAGAGATTTAGATAAGGCTTCTAAACTATTGGCTCCTTTGCAACCCACATAATTGTTTCTTGCCTTGTCAGATGACATCAAACGATACAAAACTCTGTGAAAAGAAGAAAATCAGAGGAGTGGCACACCTGAACTGTTCTTTAGACTGTTAATTTAGTCCTGTGAATTGTCCCTGGTTCAACCCCCTAAGCCGTTTATCTTGTTATTTGGACAAACAAGCAGCCACAGGTGGCACTGGCTGTTGTAAATCACCGTGTTCCCACACAGCTTCATCTTATTTTGGTGTGATCCTCCATGGCTTCTTTATAGGACAGGACTGCGTTAAGATCTGCCAGCCCTGTAATATCCTCCCTCAAGATGGTAACAATTACAACTACTATCAAAGAAGTAAAATAAAAATCACCATTTTCCCCACATCGTTTCTTTAAAGATATTACTAGACAATGAGATTTATGCTGAATAGGGTTATAGATATGACTTTGAGCTTTTGGTGTTACGAAAGAAAATCCAAATCCTGTTCTTGAAGTGAGAGGAGACTGAGGCCCAGACAGAATATGGGAGAAATCTGTTCATTTCCTGGACCACACTTCAGAGATCAGACATCTGTCTTTCTGGGAAATCCATTATATCCTCCTCCTATACAGCTAGACAGGAAATAGAGAGTCCAGTTTCGAAGAGTTTGGACACAACAAAAGAATCCAGTTGAACTGGCACGGCGTTTGCGCCTTAACTTTAAAACAAGGTCACTAATTTGAGCCTCCATCTCAAGTAACATCGCTTTACCACATGTGGCCCACTTCCCCCTCATGCGCCACTCATAATGAGGGACAGTAGGTTATAATTCCACAGAACACAATGACGTAGTCAAATAGCAGACACATAACCACACACAGCTTACCGGACCGTGAACACTCCCACACAGGAATGAAAAAATGAAAAACCCTTTTTTCTGTTTGCATTGTGTGGGCTTAAATAGTTACACTCATGTGGAATAAACACATTCATCTCCAATATTTGATATTTGCTACACTGAGTGTTTGTAGAAGGGAGTCGCTGCGTCTCTCTTCAGATGTAATTTGGCATTCAGTAGGCACGATGAATGCATTGACGGCAACGTTTTTGTTTTGAGTTTTATGCATTTTTCCATTCTTCCTGTCACTCTTGAGCAAATAGAAGCAATTTGTCTAATAAGCCTGAAATGTGACAAGCGTTCGATGTGGAACAGAGTGAGTGAAAGAAGCTCTTTTGTGTGCGAGCAGAATTTGTTTTCTTTCTACCTGTCATGTACCCAAACACACGTGTTCGCCTTGTGCTCGTATCTGCTGGGCCAGACTGCGCACCAGGAAGAGGCAATAATTGCTTCCATGTGCTGGCTTCCCTCTCCACCTCATGTGTGCGTCCTTCTTTCCTCCGTGCAGCGCTCAATCAAACCAGGTGAGCGCGGCCTGGGTGTGGACGTGAACTGAACCCAGTGTGCTCTCCACTCGAGTGCTTTTTTTCTTTCCCACAGCAAGGTGGACCTTTCTAGCCCAGACATGCTTGGTCTCCGTGCACCAGATGTGTGAAGGATTAGATGAGAGCACCCGGAATAAGACTCAGTGAAGCACAATGTGTCACTGCTCATGCTGTGTAAACAAACCAACTCAATTTTTAAGTGTACACGTGCGCTGTCCTGACATGCCAAGAGAACCGTCCCGTTCGTGTTTTGCTGAGTTGAGTAGAAGATTAGGATAGGTGGATTAAGATGTGTGCCTCCAGCATATGCTTCCTCAGATCAAATATCTTTAAAAAATTCCCTTTCCCATAAGTCTTGCTGACATCAAATGGGTCTGTGTTGACCGTTAGCCTTTAATTTGCTGAGATTCACCAGCTGTTCGGAGGTGAAAAAGGAAGCTTCTCCTGACAGCAATCCTCCACCAGTGATTGCCTTGTAGGCCAAACTGTCTAAAAACATGTTCTTATCTTTATATTTAAAGCATAATCCTCTGCATGAGAGCTATAAGCTTGATTCAGATTTTGGATTTAAAGAAGAAGAATTCTGTGGTTGTCTGTCCTGCTAGTGTTGTTTCTACCTCACCCTCGGCCGATGTGTTGCTGCTCTATTACTCTATTGCAGAACTCGGTTTGTCTGGACATGCAGTTCTCATATTTCAGCTAAAACAACTCATTTACTGCTATCTCAGATTTTAAGCTAAGTATGTGAAGTTACGTTGGACACTAGTGACTGGTGTCTGTTGTCCTGTTGTCTATATTGTGAACAAAGAAAATATTGTTAAAGGCAGAGTGTCTTTTTTCATGTATTTGGCAATGGTTGGCTTTGCTCTGACTTTGTATAATAGCAGACAAGACACACACACACATACTCGGTTCATTGAGTGCATCCTTACACACAAAGCTGAGGAACATTAATGACAACTTAAGCTTTGGAAAATAATACTGAATGCAAAACAAATAAGGCTTTACTTCACACAGAGTGCCCCTGTCTGAGATCACACACTCCAAAAAAAAGAAAAAGAAAAAAAATTCTGGCTCCTTTTAGATGGTAAATATTTAATCCTGCTTATTTCTTGTGTTAAGTCTACACGTATAAATCAGTGTACTGCTTCAGTCTATAACAAGTTCACTTTACTCAGTCAAATGCAGTAAGATAAAGATTTGTAAAACCAAATAGGGCTCTGTTGGTTTCATTTACGCAAATGCAGCATTTTTTCACTCTGGAGGATCTGCGAAGTGTTCTTTACTGAAAGCTTTTCAAATGTTTCTGAATTTGGTAAGTAAGCACAAGTTCATTGCCATGTCGCTTTGTGTTACAATTGCAAAACTATTCATTCTAGCAGCAAGCTACATGTTTTAAAAGTTTCTCTGTAGCTAGCTAGCTAAGGGTAGATGCAGAGTGGGCTAAAATACTGTTTCCATTACAAGCTTGAGTATTATTTGTAATTTTTTAAGGGAGTAAATTAGGCACAAAACTCTTAGCAGAACATTCCTTTTGAATATGGACACATGAAAGTGAGGGGGTACTGTGTGTAATGGCAGTGATGCTAAAATGACTGGATGCACCAGTAAGAAGAGGGTAGCTTTATATCCCATGTAGTGGAACAAATACACAATTTATACATAATTTAATCGTTGACATCCACTGATGTAAAGTGCACTCATAGGACACTAATTACACCTTACTAATATTGGGTCCGACCCCGTTTGCCTTCAGAACTGCCTTAAATCTTCCTGGCACAGAGAAGGTGCTGGAAACAGTTGCGCACCTATTATGCGATTCACCCGTTCCACCACATCCCAAAGAAATAATTTCTACTTTACATGGCTGGTTGTCCTTCTGGAAGTAGCCATCAGAAGACGGATGCACTGAGGACACAGTTAACAACAATATTCAGGTAGGCTGTGGTGTTTAAATAATAGGTAGTACTAACAGGCCCCCACATCATTACACCACCAACAGCAATCTGAAGTTATTGGCCAACATTCTTCTCATTCAATTTTGATGAGCCTGTGCAATTTTCAGCCTTGGTTTCCTGATTTAGCTGACAGGAATGGCACCTGGTGTAATTTTCTGCCTCTGTAGCCCATCTGCTTCAAGGTTTATTGTGTTCTGCCTTCAAAGATGCTTTTCTGTATACCTTAACAGTAAGAAGTATAAATTTGAGTTGCCTTCCTATCATCTCGTCCTCTGACCTGTCAAAGTGTGCCTTCGTCCAATTGATGTAAAGATTGGTAGCACTGGAGAAAAAGTTAGAGACTTATCAAAGTCTGTAAAATTCCTTCTCTGGCGAACATAAATGTCTGTATCAGTTTTCATGGCAGTCCATCCGGTACTCAGTGAGATGTCTGAACCAAGGCAAAGGTAATGTCTTTTAAAGTTGTGCTGCTAGCATGGCTAAAAATAAAAACAGTCAAAAACTGTCAGAAAAACAGGAAAAGGTTGCATCGGGGTGGTTTGTATGAAAAACAGAAAGAAAGGAAATGCACAGCCTAGCTGACTGGGTGTCGAGAAACTAAAGCAGTGATTTACAGCAGTCTCCATCTACAGAGTGAGGTGTGTAGGTGTAGGCGAAACATCCACTCAGTTGGAGTGAATGAGTCTGAACGCATCCAGCTGGTGCGAGTGACTGAAAGAGCAGCTGTATAGTCTGAAATGATCCGAGAATGAACTCACAGTTTACACATGGCAAAACCATCAACCATAACTTCTAACGCTGACTTTGCGGGGGCTTTCATTAATACCCTTGCATAATACTGAGTAATCTAGCGAGACACTAAGGCCGCATTGTTGTTTTAAAAACGGTATTTTCCCTTATTGCACGGAGAATATCTTTGTGCACCTTTCATCAATCTTCTAACATAATAGCTATGTTTTTCCAACAAGAGCAGGTTCACGTTACAGTGTCCATAACTGACGCCGCCTTGAGCGATTTTACAGGGATATGAAGTTGGGCAATTTGGTCAGGTAAATAAAAGTAAAGAGGAAAAAAAGCAGCAACAGTTTAATCGGTATTCTGTTATTTCTAAGTTTTAGACAAGTCCAACTTCAGCTCGAATACCTCAAGGCCTGGTACTAATTGAATCTACAACAGTAATAAGTTTTGCCTCATTTCTACACATTTTTTTGTACCATATTACTTCTACAACATTTGATGTATAATTTGTATTCATGTCCTCTGCGCCGAGTTCGACGATTCCAGGAAACTCGGCGGCGTTATCCACCATGACATACCAATTTGGCTCAAGAATTTGCAGACTAAATATGCTGCAGGATGTGGGTCCATTTATTAGGCCTCTGCCTTGAGTTCAGAGCTACAGTCTGCCTAACACCAAAAATTCAGGCAATTTAATGCTGTAATTTCAGGTTTGGAGTGAGTCCTCTCCACCAGACTGGGGTGAGGTTTCGATAGAAGCGACAGATTTAATGAGGTGTTGGCTCAGACCCCTGTGACTTGCCGACTGGCTGCTGTTACATAACTTCATCAGGTAAGACAGTGCAGTGCCTGTTAAGGCTCTACATCCTACAGCGTAATGAGCCCTTAACCACTCAGCGCAGTAGCAAGGAGACTTATGGTCACCTCCAGCTGTGTCTGTAAAAGTCTGTCCGTTCTTCAGACCTCCTAATGTAAGTCGTTTTATGAAAGAGCTTCTTATGAGGAATGTAATTATTATTTTCTTTAATAGTGTAGTTTCCCTGACATAAAAAAAAACACTTTCCCCAAAGTCTGTACCTGTAAATCATTTCAGTTATGCCAGAAAATGTCACATTGACCAGATAAACTTAGTAACTGTACAGGATTTTCTTGTGTGTGCCGTGTGAATAATATGATTCAGAACTAGGGTGAAAAGTTACAAACAGACACACACACGCACAAACTTCTGCACAATCCAAACAGCTTGATCTCACACCAGAGGAAGGAAAACAGCAATTACGTCTCCTGATTGCAAAAATAATGCTATAGACACACTAGGGAAACCAGTGGTTGGATACTGCGACACGACCAGTATTATTCGGATTATTCGGATACACGATGGCTTTGAAATGGTTCCTTCTTAGACATGGACCAGGTGTGTGACATTTAGCAGTCAGCTGCAGTCTTCAACGCGACTATTGTGCGTCAGGATGTCAACAAAACAAAGTCAGCCTGCTGTCAGCCTACAAATGAATGGGGTTAAGGTGGCAATGTTTGTGATAATACAGCGATTAACTGTGAAATCAGTGAAAAATCACAAATCTGTTGCCATGTACATATGCAGAAATTCACCTTAAATAGAAATGTGAAATAATTTTTCTACATCTTCCACAAAAGGAGTGATGTAGTTAGAACTACAGGAGTGGTGTAGTCTAGAAGAACAATTCAGCTGCAGAAAAACATATAACATTATACCAGAACACAACCAGCTGGCAACCAGTTGTTCATTTCTGCTATTGCAAAGAGTTACATTGAAGGACAAGCTCCAAACTGGCTCAGATCGATTGCAATGTGTTGGCAATCTCTTCGAGAATGATTGCATTAAGTCAGTGTCAGACTGCCATTGTTTGGAGACAGGTTACCTCCCACCAGGTGATCCAGCATATGAATAAAAGTATCTGCCCGAAATTTTGAGGCTGTTGAATACCTCTCGCTGCAGATATTTGCAATCAGACATCAAGTTCGAAAAAAATCAATGTAGTTGATTCATTTCAATTTTATTTTATTTATATAGCACCAAATCACAACAACAATTACATCAAGGTGCTTTATATTGCAAGACAAAGACCCTACAATCATGCAGATGACCCCCTACGGGAAAGCACTAGGCAACAGTGGGAAGGAAAAACTACCTTTTAAGAGGAAGAAACCTCTGACAGAACCAGGCTCAGGAAGGGGCAGGCATCCAGTTTTTACTCTAGTGTGACAGAACCACAAACCAGTTCATTATGAGTTAAGAAAAATGTTGAGTTTAATTAAAAAAAAACCCAAAAAAACATCTTAAATAAAAAAACATAAAAGGTGAATCTGATTAAAATTAAATGTGATCATAAAATATCTGTAGTTTCTTCATTTTTCCTACAATAAAACATCTTTTGCTTTGCTGTTAATGCCTCACCTGCCTCCTATTATGGACATTTAATCACTCTTGTTTTTTGACCTGTTTGTCTTGTCTTTGTTTTGAGTTGAAAGGTTTTAAAAAATGCAAATTGTCAGACCTCCTCTGAGCGAGGGAACAGCTCTCAGTGTTGTTTTATGTTCCGTAAAGCCGTAACTTGAAGTCGGCTACGTAGTACTTATTGGTAACACAGTACGTTTTGTTGTTTTTGGAGTTGCAGCAGTGTTGTAATCTTTAATGTCTGTTACACGTCATGTAAGTTGAGTTACAGAAATCTGTTCATTTCCTGGACCACATAGTGTGGGTATGAGGGTCTCGGGATTTGGTTGTATCGATGTCACAAATAAAAATAGTCAGGCGATGGTGTCAGACACATTTGGGCTTTAGTTTTATCTCTGAGCCAGCTGCAGCGCTCACTGTCTGACCTCATCAACCGCACCATGATGTGAGTCAGTCCAGGGCCTCCAGCAAACTGATGTGGTCTGTTGAGCTCCTGGCTTGGGCTGCCGACCACGCATGGAGGTCTGTGGAGCTTTCTGTCATCCAGAACCCCGACGCCTGCAAAGCATCATTCTAAAAGCCAATCAGAGGGCAGATAAAACTCTGAGCGCCCTGCTGCTGACTGAATGGAGTCTGTAACAGTTCACAAGCATGAAAAAACCCCCAAAAAACAGTGCGGCTGTATTCTGGATAACCACAAGGAGCACCTGTATTGGCGTATGGAAACTGTGACTCATTTGGTGTTGTTTGTTGCTATAGGTACTCGTGTTTATGCTTTTAAGTGGGAACATCATCTTGTAGCCACTAAGACTTGAAAGAGTACAACATAATTAATACAGGTTCTGTGGTAACATGGAATTAGGCTGGAGGAACTTACTTAAAAACATAAAATGGAACAGTGAAAGAAAGAGGGAAAAACAAGCAAAGCATAACTCTGACCTGAGCTTCCTCACCTCTACCAACTGTGGCCGGTCACGCGGTGCCAGACATGCTGACGACCCGGAGGCCATGTGAGCCAGCAGCCTGTCTGAAGCTCTACTGGCCGCTTAACGCGGCTTGTTGAGGCACGAGCAGCAGAGCGCTTGTTTCCTGACCTTGCCCAGGGATGGAAGTGGCAACCAGGGGCAGATAGGAAAGGTGTTACATCTGATCCCTGTAAGGAAAGTTAAAAAAAATCTGTCTTTTAGTTTTTTCAGGCAGAGTGTTAATAAATACTAGAAGTCTGTTTGCTGGAAGTGGGAAACACATTTTCAGAAATTCACCCCAAGCTTGAACTCAAGAGTCTAAAAATATTCTGACTCCGGTCTGGTTTGAAACGTGTTTTTGGTGGCCAAACGTGGGTTCCTAGACTCTAAAGGGAGCAAACCGTGTACAGCAGATTTGTGAAGGCGCCTGTGGGAATTGGTAGCAGCCAGCAGGCACCTATTTGCCAAAAGAAAGAGTTTTCCCAGGTCACTCCTTCTCTGCATGGGGCCGCCTGAGGAGGGTTTTAAAAGCAGGTTCTGGCCCTGTTGCTCCTCCCTCAATAAGACTCCTACAATCCCTTCTTCACACACTCTCCCTCTCTCTCACACACACACACACACATAAAAGCAGTCAGCACCCTCTATTAGGCTTAACATGACAGTTTTGCCTCATTTTTGATTCAGAAAGGAAGACAAGTACACAGATACGCCTCAACGGGGGGAAACTGCTGGAGTTTCAGACACATTTAAGTAGCTACAAAGAGAACTGCAGATCTGGGACCAGTTGGAAGGACAAAATGAACGTGTGGACGGCCCTCACACTGGCCTTGCAGCTGCTATTAAAAATGTGCTTACACGTGGAAGCACAGGCTTTGGGTGAGTGTCTTTTTTTCTTTTTTTGAAGTGTTTTGAGTCGCTTTTATGTCAGTTATTTAAATGTCACTGCATTTTTTTTTATTTGGATTATATGGTTGCTGCTTGGGATGACAAAAAAATCAAGAAGTGGAAAAACATCTTTCCTTTTTTTAGGTTTACACAAACACACATAAGGAACGATGTCTTTAAGGTTTCTTTTTTCTTTTTTATTTCTGACACCCTGCCTGCAATGTAATCGTCCATTTTCATTAGCTGTCAGAAAAGATTCAATGGCTCCACCTCTCAGTATTTTAACACACTTATGTATGAGTTTTAATGCATTATGGATGAAGCAGACACTGTGAAAGAGAATATGATATGCAGGCCCAAACACAAAAAGATCAGACAATGTGTGTGATACTCGCTGAGGTGCGAATAAAATGCTAAATATCCCAGTGAGTTGTAGAAGATATGGGGCAGTCAAATGCTTTTATTTGGGCTGGGTGTGTGTGTTTCTGACAGGAAGCAGGCAAAGATAAGAAAAAAATATTAAAAGTAGACAAAAGTTTGAGTATTAAATCCCACCATCTTTCCGCTGAAGTAAAGACATCCTGATTTTGATATCCATCTAGCCAGATCTGCTTGATTACTTCGGCTCGGGAGATTCAGCTTCCTGGCTCGTTTTAATTTAAAGAAAATCCCAGCTGGGTCACACACATGGGAATAATCAGAGATGATCTGGGTGCAGTACTGAAGTTCAAGACTCTCTTCTCTCTCACACTGTCTGACACGCGCTTGCAGTCACACACGCACGCGCCCGCATTTATTCAAGGTCACACACAAACTCGGGGCTACGCGACGCATAGAAATGTTGGCGTTTAGAGTTTATCGCCCTTCTTGCAAACCCCACCAGGTGATTGATGGCATACCTTTAAAATGCCCATTAATCCCTGGAGTCTTTTGGCAAATAGGTGCCTGATGGTATGTATAAAACAAGTCCAGATTAATGGAGTTTGTCATCTATCATTTCTCAGGCTCATTGTCTGCGTGACCACAAAACAAGGAGTGAGATCCATTTAAACCAGCCAAGTCTGGTTTTAGGTGCTCAAAAATGACATTCCATAAGCGTTATCTATGTTATTGATTAATATTAACATCTCAAGGATGGCTCACTGAGAGATGATATTACTGAAGTTTAAAGCGGACTCTCTTTCCTCTGGGCCATCCTCCAGGCCGAGCTATATCAAACTTTAAAATGAGGTAAAAGGGGGGAATATCCAGCTCTGCTTATCTTTGCAGAGTTTATGGTGAGTCTTAACTCACTGTTTAGCTCAGCTGACAAGTTCAGTTCAATTCAGTTTTTACTTATATAGTAAAGGTGCATTATATTGTAAAAAAAAACAAAACCCTACATTAATAGAGCAAAAAACCAAACAATCAAATGCCCCTCTACAAGCAAGTAACTGGCGACAGTGGGAAGGAAAAACTCCCTTTTAACAGGAGGAAACCTCCGGGACAAACCAATAAGGAGTCCACCACAACTAGTTGGGGTTGAGAGGAGGGGGACAGGACGAAAGACACGCTGTAGAAGAGAGGGGGAATTAATGATAACAGGTGGCAGAAAGTCAAAGCCAGCAACTTTTTTCCATTCATTTTTCTTCCGCTTACAATTCAAATGTCAGCGTGGATCTAAGAACAAAGCTGAAAGTAAACGTAACCTAAATCAGTGATAATGACAATAACACATAGAGTTTCTGTGTTTACGTGAATATATCTTTCTGTAAATGTACACACGGCTAGCTGATTCATTGATTCACGTAGGCTGCACTCATCCAACAGAATATATTTCATTCAGTTTATTTAGTTTCACTTTTTAAGAATAGACACAGTGTCAGCGCAGAATCATGATGGTCTCCTGGAGAAATACACATTACAGAATACTGCTCTGTGTTTACAGTGGGGGGAAAAAGCTTTTGGACACTGCTCAATGTGTGCTTTGTTCTTGTTTGAAGCTGCGACATCAGTGCAGTGGGTTTCTGGGTTTATGACAACTCCCCATGTCAGCACAGACCATGTGATCTGCTTTCCAACATTATCGCACCGTAATGTTAAAGATCGAGGGTATTAACAAGTAAATCAATTAAAAACACATACAGCAATGCAAAAATAGCAAGAGAAATGCTGAAAGCACGTTTTTACTTAGTTTATACTTATTTTAGTTTAGTTTTTACTCAAGTTTATTCAAGACTTAATGGAAGCCAAAAGGAAAGCTAGTGTCAGAAGTAAAGTAGGAGTGCACGTGTAGTTACATTTGTAAACACTTACACATCTTAAAAGTGACAATATGCCATGTGATGTTTAAAAATGTCTAAAAAAATACACATAAAAGCCTAATATTGTTTGAATATCATGGTTTTGGTCCTGGGTAGCTAGATGACTCTTGGCTAAATGTGACTTTGCTTCTTCTGTTCTATACACTACGATGTTGTTAACGTAATTACTTCACTGCTGTTATGGCTGGCCTTTAAATGTGATGCGATAAATTAAAGCTTGCCACACAGAAATGCTCGAGTGCGAAGCGTGTGCTGAAATGCTAAAACAAGGAATGCCAGCCATTTGCACTCTTTACAGTAATCGCACCGTGACAGATTTATATGCTGGTGTTAAGGAAAGGTCAAGACACTGTTTTCCTTTATGGCTTTCAGCTGAACTAGTTTTATGAAGCTTGAAATCTGAGGTTAATCGGGGGGTGAAGTGAGACACTTTCTCAGGGTCTCCTGTGTAAGACAGCCCTGACCCTGCGAAGCCCTTTGTCCAGAAGACTTATGAAAAGCAGGACTGTGCGCTTCGTGTGTGTGGATGCCACTAAAGACACGATGCACACATCGAGCTTCCTTTGTTCTCTTTTCTTTTTTTTATATATATTAAAAAGTTCTTATCTTGATAAAAACCAAACACAAAGGATTCGAAAAGCTTTACATTTTTAGTGGAAGTAGTGTTGACAGCACGGTGCAAGCAGGCATTTCGGTGGCTTAGTCTCACTTATCTGCGCACATATTTAAAGGCTCTGTGTTGTGTCTGACAAAACACAAGGGACCCCAGGCAGACGAGAGAGATAAAAGAAAGAGCGAGAGATCTCATCTGGGGCAATCTTGGCTGACAACAGTCAGCGGAAGCATTTGGGAGCAATTTCTGCTCCCTCACGACAGAGGGCCGTGCGGACCGTTTCAGTGGTACTTGTGTATTCACGATGGTGCAGATGCGGGACTAGAGATTCAATGCGCATCCTCTTGTGGTTTGCCCAGCTCCCAAGCCACTTTATTAAAAGGAGACTCTGACCATGAGCACCAGTGTTCTGCTCCTCTCTGGCTTTTTACTTTTAAATTGCCTGTCAGTTGAGTCAGAACATCTAAATTTCACTGTGCTTTTGTCTGCAAGCGGAAGCTCCATCTCATTTTACAATTCAAACAGTTTTAAAACAAACCTAAGAGAAGATCATAAAAACAGCACACATCTAACGTCACTGTATGCTGTTTACTTACAAATCCGCCTCCTTTTGATTTGCCTGAGCCGACCCAGCCTGCCAAGTTTGCGCTGACTGATTGACACAGCGTCTTGCTAGAGCATCTAATGCTGGGTCAACATCATCATCTTCTTCTTGTCGACTCGGAATGTGTTTACTCTCGGATCAGAGCGCCGCTGCGGGTTGTAAATATTCACATCATCCATTACTCACGTGCTTTCCCGTTTCCCTGCCTTGCTATCTGTCTCAACAGTCTACGATCTGCTCACCTCACCCGACTGCCTGCCAGACCTGCTGCAGGGGGGCCTGACCGGGCAAGGGGTGAACGAGGCTTTCATCCTAACCTCCTTCAAGTTGCAGCCCAAGACCGGAACCACTGTGTTTGGCCTGCACAACCCCAGGGACAACAGCAAGTACTTTGAGTTCACAGTGATGGGGAAGCTCAACCGAGGTAGGAGGACATCAAAGAGGCGCTGGTTGTTTAAAGCTATGCCAATCAATGTCTTCATATTAAAAATGGATTAAACGTGATAATGTTTAAAGACTCTGCAGACAGACCTGAAATCCAGCAGACAGTGTTTGCCCCCACATAATGAACTGTACTGAGTTTGTGCCCCAAACTATTTTGGTTGTGGCCAAATAGCTACACAAATAATGACGTTGCTGTTGCTATGTGCTAAGACGCAATCCAAGCACAGATAGAGAAACAAATAGCAAACAATATCAATGCTTAACATCACATAAACCCTTTACAGCAACACAGTCAATTTTGCTCTATTCATTACCTCTTCTTCCTTCTTCCTCTTCCATGCCATGTCCTCTTAAAGCCGTGTTACGGTACTTGAGGAGTGACAAGAGGATGGCCTCTGTCACATTCAACAACCTGGTGCTGGCAGATGGCCAGCAACACCGACTGCTGTTCCACCTCAGGGGGCTGCAGCAGCAGCAGCAGCAGCAGCAGGGGCCAGGTGGGGTGGAGCTGCATCTGGACTGCAGGCTGGTGGAGACAGTCAGGGATCTCCCTGCTGCCTTCCAGGGTTTGCCAGCAGGCTATGGCACAGTGGAACTAAAGACTATGCAAGCCAGAGAGCAGGTGAGCCATCGCTTACAATATTTCCACACAATAGTGAATGCCCTTCTGTCACGATAATGACTCTGTAGGTTTCCAGATGGCTTAGCTGTGCACTTTCACTCGATTGATTTTAAACAGGAAAGCTTAGATGAACTAAAGCTGGTGGTTGGGGACTCATTTGAAAACGTTGCGTCGCTACAAGACTGCCACTTCCAGCAAAGAGACTCAGTTCAGACTCTGGGTAAGGTTCTTTCTGTGGAAATGTCAGTGAAAACACTCTCAGCGATAGGAAATGTTGAGTCAAAGGGGGGCAGACTCTGAGAAGCCCTTAGCTCTGTTTCAGCTGAATAAAATAACAGTCCTTCTCCCTCAGGGGTCAACACAAAGCAGCTGTCCAATCAAATGCTGGAGTTAACGAAGGTGATAAATGAGCTGAAAGACGTCCTAATTCAGCAGGTAACCACCTCTTAGCAGTCCCTCTGAGGCCACTTAATCTCTGCTCCGTCAATCCTGACCTCCCTGACAGCTCGCCTGACTGAATATAAACTTTTGTTCATTTTTGACCCGTTCCAGGTTAAAGAAACATCCTTTCTCAGGAATACCATCTCAGAGTGTCAGGCCTGTGGTAAGATAATGTCTATAGTAGCTGTCAGTCATTGTAGAGAGGAAAATTGAGGACCAGTTTCCAATTGTTTAATTTATCACAGCTGATCACTTTCTTTTTTTTTCATTATCTCATGTTGTGTCACAATGCAAATTAAAATGGCACAAATGTGCACATTTTAATTTAATGGAAGACTTTCTTTTTGCTTTGTTTCTGCACTGACCCCTCAGACTCAAAACTCTCTCAATAAATTAGTTATCCTATTAGCAGATCGCACGTGATAATGGTATCAGTACATCCTTATCAGTATCCGTGCCTACATGATATTTTGATATTACTGAATGAATAACAGATGGTTAAAAAAAAAATCTTTATTTCCTCCTATTTAAAGGTCTAGGTGGCACAGAGGTGGTGAAGCCAAGGTGTGCACCGGGTGTCTGTTTCCGTGACGACATGTGTATAGAAACAGCAGAAGGTGTTGAATGTGGACCATGTCCTGATGGGTACACTGGAGATGGTTTTAACTGTGATGATGTCGACGAGGTAAAGCTCAATATCGCTCTGTGTGTGTGTGTGTGTGTGTGTGTGTGTGTGTGTGTGTGTGTGTGTGTGTGTGTGCGTCTTGCCATGCTTCTGTCCTCATGACAATCAATATAAATTTACGACCTGTGGTGTAAGGGCAAACTGTCGACATCCTTTCGAGTATTTTATGGCTACTACTTGGGCTGCTGGTTTATGAGATTATAGCTAGGGTAAAGACAGATAAATGTTTTGAGTGTATCTATTTGGCATAGCAGCAAGTTCATATTAGTGGTTTTGGATCCCGATGAGAAACAGTGTGAATTAACAGGCTGCGATTAAGGAGTACACTCAAATACACCTTGATGTCACTGAATAATGGTGGCTCCAGAATTGATCCATAAATGACTTTTTTGACGATCTGTTTATAGGTGAAAGAAATGCATCTCACTGTATTTTTCACCATTTTCAGCATATACAGACTGAATGGCAGTGGGTCCATTAAACTGGAACATGAGAAGCAAAGATATTTCACACAGGCTAATGTTCTATAATTTAGACTATGACCAAAAAAAGCAGGTAAAGGTAGAACTTTCTAAAACAAGATGGAGAACCTTATAAGGATGGCAATACAAGATTGCGTGTTTGCCTGTCTGTCTTTTCTGTTTGCACTGACCTCTTTTCTGAGGACTGGGCCCTTCAGCATTCTCTTTCTTGCATGAGCAATGTCATCAGACCTAAAAGCTTTTGGGGAGAAGCCCTTTGAGAACCACATACATTTTGCAGCTCAACAGAGTTCATGTCCTTTCTGCAGTGTCAGTTTAACCCCTGCTTTCCTGGAGTGCGCTGCGTCAACACTGCCCCAGGCTTCCGCTGTGACGCCTGTCCGCTGGGCTACACCGGCCTGCCAGTGGAGGGTGTGGGCATAGTGTACGCTCAGACCAATAAACAGGTAAGACAGTGGATGCATCATGAAGGAAACAGAATATTATTATCAGTGTATATCAAAAAAGACACACACACATACACAAAAATGGACTTAAATGTAGTCTGAATCCAGCAGCAGATTGCAATATGTTGTTGATCTTACCATAAAATTATTTATTTAAGCATTTAAACAATAAAGGAGGGTTCTCACTTTAAAAGAGCAAAAAAGTTCAATCAATAAATGTGCCAACACAAGTGACTTTTACTTTAGGTGTTTAAAAAAGTTTGCACAAACCTATGGGGGTTTTCACTGGAGTCCAGTCAGCCAGTAGATCACGTCTGTCAAGCTCATTAGATATCATGTGCTGCATAGAACCCACTTTGACCTCAAGAGGGCCGGGCCATTGAATCCTTGAGATATCTTAATATAAGGAAAAGGGCAATTTCAGTGGTAAATCTCAGTTTTTCTACCTGAAATGCAGCTGTAGTGAATGAAAGAAATCTATTGGCACAAGTAATTGTTTATTAATTACTTAATTACTTTAGTGTTGTGTAAATGGCCACGGGCACGGTCTTTATCAGTAGGAAAAATTGCATTACTTTTACAAATGAGTTAAAACTCCAGAGTTTTACCCAACTTCACTTTTTTCCAACACCATACAGTGGGTCGGTTTGTCTTCTCCGGGCCAATTCTGGCCCCTGTGCCTTATGTTTGACAAACTTGGTCGAGAGCAATGAAGACACCAAATTTAAAACATGAAGAAAACATAACTTTTCCACCTCGTTGGACTGCTTTCATTATCTCCATCATGTCACACAGGATTAGCCACACTAAATGTTTATCTTGATGCACCAGATCCTGATTGGCGGGAACAGATGGATATCGTTTTTTTAATTTGCTGATTTACGTTCTACTTCCATGCTTATTTATTGCTCCGAATTTGTAAATATGACCTGCAGTCTGCAGCGTGTTATTTACCCTTTTAATGCATTTTAGATTCCTACAAAATAAACACCTAAAATACCCGGTGTGCATAAATTACTCCCACTTTAATTTGTGCTCTAATACTGTAAGTATTATAAAGCACAGCTTCAGCTGTTGCGGGGCTTTAGAGGATTTATATGGCATCCTTTGTTTTGTTTTGGGGCGTATTTTTTACACTTATTTTTGGAGCAATTAAATCTGAACAAGTTGTTACAGTCTGCTCATTTTTTTACAATCCAGGTCTGCGATGACATCGATGAATGCAAAGGACCTGACAATGGAGGCTGTACTGCAAACTCGAACTGCCACAACTCTGCGGTAAGAACACCGTTGATGTATTGTATGACCATTACTACAGGTCTTTATTGCTACTCAAAGATGCTCATGTGCAGTTGTGATAATTCCCGCACAGGGCTCCTATCACTGTGGTAGCTGTAAGTCAGGATTCACAGGAGATCAGGTGAAGGGCTGTAAGCCGGAGATCAGCTGTGGCAACAGCCTGACCAACCCCTGTGATGTCAACGCTCAGTGTATTGTAGAAAGAGACGGATCCATCTCTTGTCAGGTAATATTCTTCATCACTCAAATGCTTATGTGCAGTATATGAATGAGTTTGTAAGAAGCTTCATTTGTCTTGTCAGTGTGGAATTGGCTGGGCTGGAAATGGATACCTGTGTGGAAAGGATACGGACATTGATGGATATCCAGATGAGAAACTCAAATGCAAAGATCCAAACTGCAGAAAGGTAACCATGGTGCAAGTTGTCAAGATTAGCAGCTTTGCTGTGGCAGGTATATCTTTATTTAATCATCATACTGTCACATGTCTTTGCAGGATAACTGTGTCTTTGTTCCTAACTCTGGTCAAGAGGATGCCGACAGAGATGGTTATGGAGATGCCTGTGATGAAGATGCAGATGGCGATGGTATTCCAAACGAACAGGTCGGTGGCTATCTCGCAACAAATGCCTCTAAAACATATTATACCTAAAGATTCTCATTTTTGTTTGTCTTGCTAATTTTCCTAGATTGATTAAGCTTGTAAAAGTACTAATACCTCCTATGTGTATGTGCACTAAAATGACTGCTGCTCCTGGCAGACGGTTATTTTACGACTGTAAAGTGGGCAAAGGGGCTAGCCTAGCTCTGTCCAAAGATTACAAAATCCACTTGCCGCTGTTTTCCAAATTCACCTATTAACATATCATATCCACAGACACCACATTTATGCACAGAAATGTGGATGTAGCAACTTTGAGGTCACCCACTGGCTACCTTTACAAAGCCACAAGTTTGGTGTGGATACAACCATTTGCTGACATCAGGGAAATCGCTTGCTATTTAGATTAGCAAGATGCATTGGGATGCTAATGCTGGCTTACGAAAAAGACTTAAAGCAAATTAAACTGCCTGGAGAAACTGAACATCCGATATTTAGAGTGTGTTTAATTACCATCAAACAAAGCCAAAATCCTTTATAAAGTATACCTTTAACTCTTAAAGAGGAACTGCAAATTTTTATACTTAAGGGACAAAAGTTGCTGTTTGCTATGTGCAGAAATATGAGCCAAGTGGCACTGAATTCCCCCTCACCCCAAACTACAGGGAGTGCAGAATTATTAGGCAAGTTGTATTTTTGAGGAATAATTTTATTATTGAACAACAACCATGTTCTCAATGAACCCAAAAAACTCATTAATATCAAAGCTGAATGTTTTTGGAAGTAGTTTTTAGTTTGTTTTTAGTTTTCGCTATTTTAGGGGGATATCTGTGTGTGCAGGTGACTATTACTGTGCATAATTATTAGGCAACTTAACAAAAAACAAATATATACCCATTTCAATTATTTATTTTTACCAGTGAAACCAATATAACATCTCCACATTCACAAATATACATTTCTGACATTCAAAAACAAAACAAAAACAAATCAGCGACCAATATAGCCACCTTTCTTTGCAAGGACACTCAAAAGCCTGCCATCCATGGATTCTGTCAGTGTTTTGATCTGTTCACCATCAACATTGCGTGCAGCAGCAACCACAGCCTCCCAGACACTGTTCAGAGAGGTGTACTGTTTTCCCTCCTTGTAAATCTCACATTTGATGATGGACCACAGGTTCTCAATGGGGTTCAGATCAGGTGAACAAGGTGGCCATGTCATTAGTTTTTCTTCTTTTATACCCTTTCTTGCCAGCCACGCTGTGGAGTACTTGGACGCGTGTGATGGAGCATTGTCCTGCATGAAAATCATGTTTTTCTTGAAGGATGCAGACTTCTTCCTGTACCACTGCTTGAAGAAGGTGTCTTCCAGAAACTGGCAGTAGGACTGGGAGTTGAGCTTGACTCCATCCTCAACCTGAAAAGGCCCCACAAGCTCATCTTTGATGATACCAGCCCAAACCAGTACTCCACCTCCACCTTGCTGGCGTCTGAGTTGGACTGGAGCTCTCTGCCCTTTACCAATCCAGCCACGGGCCCATCCATCTGGCCCATCAAGACTCACTCTCATTTCATCAGTCCATAAAACCTTAGAAAAACCAGTCTTGAGATATTTCTTGGCCCAGTCTTGACGTTTCAGCTTGTGTGTCTTGTTCAGTGGTGGTCGTCTTTCAGCCTTTCTTACCTTGGCCATGTCTCTGAGTATTGCACACCTTGTGCTTTTGGGCACTCCAGTGATGTTGCAGCTCTGAAATATGGCCAAACTGGTGGCAAGTGGCATCTTGGCAGCTGCACGCTTGACTTTTCTCAGTTCATGGGCAGTTATTTTGCGCCTTGGTTTTTCCACACGCTTCTTGCGACCCTGTTGATTATTTTGAATGAAACGCTTGATTGTTCGATGATCACGCTTCAGAAGCTTTGCAATTTTGACACTGCTGCATCCCTCTGCAAGATATCTCACTATTTTTGACTTTTCTGAGCCTGTCAAGTCCTTCTTTTGACCCATTTTGCCAAAGGAAAGGAAGTTGCCTAATAATTATGCACACCTGATATAGGGTGTTGATGTCATTAGACCACACCCCTTCTCATTACAGAGATGCACATCACCTAATATGCTTAATTGGTAGTAGGCTTTCGAGCCTATACAGCTTGGAGTAAGACAACATGCATGAAGAGGATGATGTGGACAAAATACTCATTTACCTAATAATTCTGCACTCCCTGTAGTACATGTCCATGCTAGGTTATTGTTTTTGGCTTTTTTCTGCTGTTGGCAAAATTACATGCTTAATGACACTGAGAAAAGTTAAAAGTGTGGGCAGTAGATGTCATTTATATGACCAAAAACTGTTTTGTTTTTAGTTCACTTCCAGGTTGTTGCAAAGCAACATGATGATTTTAACTGATATCCCTAACAATACGAATCGGGGGCTAAGATGTACCTATGTGCTAAGTTTGGCTACTCCTAATCATGTTGACAGTACAGGCAGCCAAAGAAACAAACAAAAGATTTCATCTTTTATAATAAGATGCACAGTGATATCAATCTCATAAAAATCGAAAAGGTTTCAGCCCTGAAGCATACAGAGGCTTACGCTTTACCCACCATATTACCCACTCACATGACTCATAAATGAATATGTGCACACGCTCCTTCTTCATCAGGACAACTGCAGGTTAAAAGCCAATGTGGACCAGAGGAACAGCGACAAGGACAGCCACGGCGACGCCTGTGATAACTGCCGCCTGGTGGAGAACCCCGACCAGAGGGACACTGACGGTGATGGCAAAGGGGACGCCTGTGATGATGACATGGATGGAGATGGTGAGGAGAGAAATGACATCACTGATGCTGACGCTCTTGTTATATAATCAACATCACTGGAGGCTTTTGCTGTTATGACTTCTTACCCTGCACTCCCTTTTATGATTCCACTGCTGTGGTCTCGTAGTGAATTACTCACAAGGATGCATGCAACTTTTATAGTTAGTTACAGATCCCTTTGTTGTTTAAATGCATCACTTTATATTAGGATAGATTTTGTATGCCAGCTCAGGCTGAATAAACAACACCGTAAAGAAAAAAATAAATGATGAAAGCCGATAGCAGGCTGACCCCAAAGCGAGTACAACCTTTGATCACTCAGCAGCGATTATACCTCATGAAGCCCCCACAGGACAAGAAGATAGTTCTTCCTTCCACTGCTGCTGCTTGACCTTTATGCATTAGTAGTGCTGCTACTGCCTCCCTGTGATGAAGTAAAATACCATCTGAATGCAGGTTCTCCGGAACAACATAGAAAATGCAACAGTGCACCCTAGTGGTGATATTAGAAAGATCAGCTTATAAAATCATTTCTTTAGTGAGACAGCAGCATAAACCTATTGCTCGTGTTTCATGATAAAGATGACTCTGTCAGTAATACAGCTTGCTTTCCACAGGTATGCTGCTGTGATTATATTACAAAGAATACTGCTGATTATTTCCTGGAAAATAGTGACCCAAACTCATATCTGTCTTTTAAAGCAAGGTATTCAGTCCACTGCCGCAGAAAGCAAACAAATGCACATCTTTACAGCTGACATGCAGGATTTACAGTCTTTGTTGACTTAACTGACTGCTCATCAAATTCTTTGCACATTTATATATTTTATAAACCCACTTGGTGGCAGTTTGAGTGTTAAATGAGTGTCACCTGATCGATGTGCAGGTCTGAAGAACTTCCTGGATAATTGCCAGCGTGTCCAGAACAGAGACCAGCTGGACCGGGATGGAGACGGGGTGGGAGACGCTTGTGACAGCTGCCCCGACATCCCCAACCCAAATCAGGTCAGTCATACAGGTGGATGTATGGCGGTCATGTAAATTAACTAAATACACTGACATAAGGATAGTTTATTTGATTTTGCTCGTAGTATTTAGTGTTTGATTCACTAGATTTATCTAACCACTATAGTTATGAGTGAGATATGAGATTTCAAATTCAACATCTTATGAAATACAAAAATATACTATCAACAAACACACTGTTGAAGTGCTTCAAACATTCTGTGCTCCGTAAAAAAACACTAACAGTTTCTTTGAAATAAAAGGAAAAATTATCTAATGATCAGAGAAAAGTCAGATAAATGCAGTTTGTTCTATAGTTTGCAGTTCTAATATGTCATTCAAAAGGTCCATATTACTGCTGAACGAAGCTGTTTGCACTGTGCATTTACCTTTACAAAAATAAGATCTTAACTGCAGGATTAAAGTTGTATTTTCACACTTGTCTCATTGCTGTCTGCTCTCTCTTCAGTCTGATGTTGATAATGACTTGGTTGGGGATTCCTGTGATACAAACCAAGACAGGTGATAACACTATCTTGATATCTACAGTACCAGTATAGCTTTTATTCATTTATTTCAATTTAACTCATGTCACTGCGTCGCTTCCTGTGTAGTGATGGCGATGGTCACCAGGATACCAAGGATAACTGCCCACTCGTGATCAATAGCTCTCAGCTGGACACTGACAAAGACGGGCTGGGTGACGAATGCGATGACGATGATGACAACGACGGGATACCGGATGTTTTACCACCGGGTCCAGACAACTGCCGGCTGGTACCAAATCCTGATCAGATTGATGATAACAGTGAGTTTCAGATTGTCCCCTGATAATTAAAAAAAATGAGTTTGTAGGGATGTTCAGTTGTTTTTGTTGAGACGTTTGGCTAAAAAGCAGATTGATGCTGAAAGATTAATGGTCATAATTTCGGGAGAACGTCTCTCTTCCCCCTGCACTGTTACTGACATTATTTATTTCACACCCACGCGGATCAAACAGTAGCAACCTTGGGCAGATTAAGTGGCAATTTTTGTGAGGAGAAAAAAAAAGCGCAATTTTTGCGAGCCTAAACTCATTCGCCAATTTTATGACTCACTGTGACATTACTTGTGTGAAAATGGATTCTGAAACTAATGGGAGTGGAGTGTCAATTCAAATAAAGAGGGGCAAGGCCATTTTTTCCCAGCAGTCAGAGTTCAGCGAGGCAGAGTTAACAGACCATTACTTACATTATTACAACACACAACTTTTTCTTGTGTAGCCAGTTGTGGTAGTAGCACAGTTTTAATAGCCTAACAAAACTCAAAAGTCAGATATTTGCTTTTATTTAATAATCAGTGCCCTTTTAAATGTCATGTGTCCAAAGCTGTACTGTTAGACAAATGTATTTTTGCCAGCTAATATGTAGCATCTAGACCTATGAATTAAGAAATGGTATTGCTCCCTTTGATTTAGATTCGGTTTTCTTTTGAAGTTTATCGCACAGAGGGTTTTGTTTTTTGTAACTGCCATCCAGGGCTATTGCTGTCCCCTGTTGAGCAGAGACCAGAAAGCACGTAGCCTGTGTCGTGATTACGGTTTCTTTCGTTTGTGTGTCGTCTGGTGGTTAGTTGCTGTTTGCTCCACACAACAAAGTGATTCATTCTTTCTGCCCTCACAGATTTTGTTTCCCCCTCGCTGTCATTCAGGGGCCTTTGATGTGTGGCACTCTCATAATTCCCACCAACTACATAAAAGCAAAGTGGTTCCCTTTGACATTGTAATCTTTTTTCTAGATTTCTACTCAATCGTGCACTCTGTGAGCCTGTACAAACTACTGTTACTGAAAGGTAGCAGTCCATTCGTAACATTATGTGTGGTTCAACATTACAGAATAATGTATGGTTATCACAAAATCCCAGTTGCAAACGTGGACGGCTTATGTTTGTGTCTCGGTACAGCATTTAGGAAGAATCAGACACATTCAGAGCTGATTTTGACTTATTAAAGACTCAGCGAGAAGCCATATCAGTATATGTCTGTCGTACTGGAGGGTGTGGACTGTAGTGAGCTTCACTAAAAGGTCTTAATTTTTCAGCAATTTTTTAAAAACTGTGTGACAACATTTAGTGCATCAATTCATCCATTTTCATGTGCTTATCTGGGACCGGGTTGCAGGGGCAACAGCCTATTCGGAGCAACCCAGTCCTCCCTCTCCCCAGCCACCTCCTACAGCTTATCCAGGGGCAAACTGAGGTGTTCCCAGGCCAGCCAAAAAATATAATCACTCCAGCGTGTCCCCGTGATCTTTCACGGGGCCTTCTCCCTGGTGGTGCCCAAGAGACATCCTTGTCAGATACTAAAACCTTTCAGTGTTTAGTAGTGGCTCCACTCTGAGCCCTTGCTTGAATGAATGAATGAATGAATGAATTACTAGCCCCATCTCAGGTGCCCCTCAGAGAAAGCTCATTCTTGTCAGTCATTATCCATTCAGATTCAGGAAAGGAGAGAAGTTAATGGACCAGGTCACCCTACCCGGGGCAGGGTTACCGTAGCCCCACCCTGGACCCTGGCCTGTGGAGGGAGCTTGAAGGAGAGTGGCTGGTGGCTGGCCCTTAGCTCACATGGATTAAGCATAGGCCTGCCCTCCACCACCCACAGGAGTCACTAAAGGGGTCGGGTGAAACGCATCGAGCAGAGGCCCTGGCGGTCTATCCCCGGCTATCAAGGCTGGCTATTGTGTAGTGACAAAGTACAGTACTTGAGATCATTTATCCAATGAGGTTGCACAGCTTCTGAGATATTTTGATCATACACTATTGTGTTTCCAAAGTAAATTAAAGATTTGAAACTACTCATGCACCAAATTTTTAACTGTACTTTTTAACTTTTCAGGTGACGGTGTTGGAGATATTTGTGAGTCTGACTTTGACCAGGACAAAGTGATAGACAGGATTGATAATTGTCCTGAAAATGCCGAGATTACCTTGACTGACTTCAGGGCCTATCAGACTGTTGTGCTGGACCCCGAGGGCGATGCCCAGATTGACCCCAACTGGGTTGTTTTGAACCAGGTATGAACATTATTATCACTGATCATTCAAATTTATCCATCATAGGCAGATATTTTTATATACACATGCTTGACTTTACTTGACTTTTGTGATTTCCCCAAGTGTTTTGTTGTCCAGCTTTGCTGTTTTGGTTCACTCTTACCACTCTCCTTGAATAGATTTCTGGCCCAGCAGGCAGCCTTTTATTGCCAAAAAACTAAAAACCCACGCTACACTACATGTTGAGACACACTTAGTCGGTAGCTGATGAACGTGTTGGTGCATTTAGCAGCTAATGTTCAGCAGATGTTGCCCTCGGGAGCTGGAAGAACAGAAAAATTACGCTGAAAGCAGGGTGCTGATCTGTATTCAGTTTGTGGCCAGAAACTGAAAAAAAAATCAGAGCTGCTAAATGTGTATATAGGGCACTTCCCAGATCAACTTGAAAGGTCGTGTTGTTCACAGTGTGTTAAAAAAAAGAAAAGAAAAAAAAGAGTCACGGCAGCGTTAATTCATGGCCTAAAAAAAGTACGTGTGCAAGCACATTTTAATAAACCTGAAATGCAAATACAAGCTTTTGAAATTAAAAGTTTCACGGTGCATCATTCATCATTAAAAACATCTCTTCCTTATCAGGGAATGGAAATCGTTCAGACCATGAATAGTGATCCTGGACTTGCTGTCGGTAAGGTGTATTTAGCTTTTTTACCTGAATATCACTTTTAGTGTTGTGTGCAAGAAACTACTCGTCGTATCTAATGCGCTAATTACTCTTTCTGATGTCAGGTTACACGGCTTTCAGCGGCGTGGACTTTGAGGGGACTTTTCACGTGAATACAGTCACTGATGATGACTACGCTGGCTTCATCTTTGGTTACCAGGACTCATCCTCCTTCTACGTGGTGATGTGGAAGCAGACTGAACAGACCTACTGGCAGGCAACCCCCTTCAGAGCCGTGGCCGAGCCCGGCATACAGCTGAAGGTGAGAGGGCGAGTCATCTCACTTTAGTTTTACTCACTCGACCTGTTTTACACATTCTTGTTTTCCTTCTGCTTCTACAATCGCCTTACTTGTCTCTGCTTCTGCGTTAGGCTGTGAAGTCTAGATCAGGCCCCGGCGAGCATTTGAGAAACTCACTGTGGCACACGGGAGACACCACCGACCAAGTGCGCCTGCTGTGGAAGGACCCGAGAAATGTGGGCTGGAAGGATAAGGTGTCCTATCGCTGGTACCTGCAGCACCGCCCACAGGTTGGATACATCAGGTATTATAAAATTCTTACGGCTTCCTAAATTTTCTTGCCAAGAGCAAGATGAGACCGGTCAGCATTGTGTGTAGGTGCAAACTGTATGTTCAGCCATTGGAAAGCCAGGCTGGCTGTTTCTTAGTCTTAATAGTTGTAATTTAATAACTAAGGTAAAAATCCCTTGTTGTGCTTTGTGCAGAGCCCGCTTTTACGAAGGAACTGAGCTGGTTGCAGACTCCGGCGTGACCATCGACACAACCATGAGAGGAGGACGACTTGGCGTGTTCTGTTTCTCGCAGGAAAACATTATCTGGTCCAATCTGAAATACCGCTGCAATGGTAAGGAAATCAAACGTTGCAACATAATTTACAAATGGGATAACAATGCTAGAAAACTGTCAGTAGCTCCATCCTAATTTGGTGTTTAGTGCAGGTAATTAGCAGAAAACTATGCTAATATGCTGATCAACATTTTACTAAAGGGCTTTCTCAGCCTCACGGAATGTGCAGCATCTTGCTGCATGACCTCTGAGACTAGTTGTCTGCAACAGCTTCATATTCCATCTTGTTACATAAAGACTGCAGCTGTGAAGAGAATTAGTTTGACCTCACTGCATATGAGATTTTAAGCTTGTCTCATAACGCCTAACTTGTCACTTCCGCAGACACCATCCCGGAGGATTTCCAGGAGTTCAGCAGTCAGCATGGCGTCGACTCGCTCTAAAGCCAACGCGGAAAAAAATACCACTGCAGAGCTACGAGGAATGCATCAGTGTGTACGTGCGAGTGTGTACGTGCGAGTGTGTACGTGCGAGTGTGCGCACGTTTGTGTGTGCGTGTGTGGATGCCTGTGTCTGTGTTTTGATGTTTATGGCTTTTGTGCATACATGGCCACAATCTTTGTACTGTGTGTGTATTTTCTCATGCTGTCTCATT
>NC_137930.1:18679391-18831891 GCF_963969265.1 Rhamphochromis sp. 'chilingali' | reverse complement strand
CCTGGCTCACTCCCACAATCCAAAAGCATGCATTGGTTAGGTTAACTGGCACTTCTATTCAGTATTAGCCCTGCAATAGATTGGTGACCTGTCCAGGGTGCACTCTGCCTGCGCTGGATGAAGATGGATGGACAGAACGCGGTGGTCATAGAGGAAAGGTCAGGGAAACACTGTCAGAGGTCTCTTCCTGTTTAATAGGGAGTTCTTCCTTCCCACAGTCACGAAGCGGGGCATTGAGGCTTTCTCTCTAATACTGCAGGGTAATTACCTTTCAATACAAAGACAACCTTTGTCGTCAACTGGCGCTATATAACCAAAACTTGGTTGAACTCCAGGCTTTATCTTCTTTTGACAATGTCTCTACAAACTCTTATACAATTCAACCTGTAGCTGCTATAACCTGTAGTGTGTACATAATCCAGTTAATGATCTGCATGAACAAGCACGCACTACAACAAAAACAGCAAAAAACACCCCCAAAAACCTTCAAAGGAAGAAAGTCCAGCTGGTTCCTTTTGCTTCCATCCTATTGGGCTTTTTACAGGGAACATGTAATGTTATACTAATAGAAGTATGGATATGCAATAGATTTCAGCAAGGAGTTAATTTTGAGTGTGAATAATTATGACTGATGGTGACTCATAGTACTACTAATAAAACTGAAGTCAGTTTATCACAGTTTATCATCTATCACTAGATGGGCTATCATCATTTAAAGGGTAGCCCAAGACACATTTCTCATCAGACCTCTCAGTTGGCTCCTAACTGTGGTTAACCTCATCCTGCAGAACACTGGAGCGCTCTGAATGGTCTTCTGGGTGTTCTAGTTCCCACTGGGTCTGGCTTCTTTGCTGGGACTAAAGAGACCCAATGGCTTCTACTTATCTGTAATAAACCTTCTTTGAGTTCATCGTGAAAATAGGGAGAGAAAAAACACCTTTTCCTCCAAACACAAAGTCATTATCACTGTCTTTTCCCCTTATATTCCCTGGGCCTACACTTCTGTTGACTTTTACATGTGTACTTTACACAGTTTCTCATTTAGCTGCATCTCACTAATTTTGGCTATATTTGTCACATTCAGCTCAGGGAGACCACGTCAGTGGGATTATATGCCTACAACGGAACATAGTGATGGCCATGTTCTCTGCCTAAAGACACTGGCACTGGTGGCTTTTCATGTCAAATGTTTTTATGTCCATGTTGCAGTAAGTGTTCTCCTCCAGAAATTAATTTGCTGCATCCTGTAAATGGGAAAGGCACCTTGTCAAATGTTAAAGACCAGTATAATAAGCTGCACTGTGAGCAGCTGATATACTCCGGTGCAATATGTTTGTCCTTTTTTTTTCTGAGTGTCTAAATTACGATGGTTTAAATGCATCTACCATAAAGCACCCTCAAAAAACCCTCAAGGGAAAAAGGGGTCAATTACATGGTTGTTATTTTCAGCTAAGTACAGCAGCGTTCGGCAGTGTGCTGCATCATTTAGTTTCACTGTCAGCTGTAAATGTGGCTCTTTGGATTATACGATTGCTAGCAGAAAGAGGTGTGGAAGCCACGAACACTACCTTTAGCTTACGCTGTGACACTGAGACACATACTGATGAGCGAGTGAACATGACTTTACATTTTACCATTTAAAAAAACTTTAATTGGGGCAATAAATGACAGTATGTTGCATTGTAAAGGGAGTGTTTTTCAGGACACAGCCATAACTCTACAGTGGCAGCAATAACATGATGATTAGTAAGTCTCAGTCCTTAATCTCAATTTACTGCAGACTGAAAAATATCAAAGTACTCGAGCCTTACTGTTTTTCTAAAGTCGTAATAGAGTGATTTAGAGGTTTTGGACAACATGTTTTTTAATTTTAGAGCAGCTTTGCCCATCAATTTTCCAGTGCAAATGAAAGCTCCTGCTGGCTGAATTTTTCAGCTTGTCAATTGGATGGTTAAAAATAATGGTCTCTGATGTGTTTGGTGAGCGCCTGACTTTTGCATAGAACTACCACGCTGTTGCCTTTCTGTTTGTTCTTTTCAAAAGCTGTGAAAGCGCAATATCCAGCAGGGAATCTGCTCATCTGGCTCTCTTTGATTGGACATTTGCCCCATAAATAATAACAAATATAATGTCACCCTGTAGCGATTCCAAGTTTCCTCTTAATTCATTTCCTGTCCAGTAGTTGTCAGTGCTTTGCCCTCAGTTGCTAACAAATGAGATCCTTCCATCTAATTTTGTGGATGTGGCTGCACATTGCAGCTACATGAGCTACTCACACAGATAATCTTACAGAGTGCATAAGATATGCAAAAAACCTCATGTTTCTGGTCCACTAGCTATGAATATCTAAATGGTGGGTTTTTTTGTGTTTTTTTTTGACATTTTTCTATCAGCGCCATTAAAAAAACAGTGCTAACTGTTTAAAATGTAAATAAACGGAGGCTGTCATTTTGCAGCTATTCTTGTCAGTGCCAGTTGGTGCTGGCCAGGTGTACGGCTGTGACAGTCCTTGGACAGGAGGTCTCATCCTTCTGTCCCTGCTGCTCTGCTTACCAGCTATTTGTTTTCATGCCACGTTTGGGCTCTGCTGCTGGCATGTTTGCTGCTGAAAGTCTCAAAACAATTTGCATAGAAATATGCATAATGTCTGAGCCTCAAGAATGACCTCTGGCTTCTTTAAATGGCACAGTGGAATGTTTTCTTAAATAATGCACACGTTCAGTTTTCAGATTCATGCAGTTGCTTGTTATTTGTGTAATACTTCACACAAATGGGGGGATTAAAGTGTTTTTCACTGATGTGTGGTGGATGGCTTGCTCTGGCCTGCTCCTCAAAGGGATATTTACACAAGGCTGTGGGGATGTAATAGTGCACTATCCTCCAGTGCCATTGGGGGTGTCTTCCTCTGGTTCTGCTGTTTGGTGAAACTCATAAACTTTTCTGCACACATACACACAGATGATTGCAGCAACCTCAAATCTGATGTCTGCAGTAGCTCAGAAACTTTCCTCCCAAGTCTGCAAACATCATTTCCACGTGCTCATCATGTGTCACGCTCTCCTCTCCTATGGCATCCCCTTTCAGCTTACATTACCGGCCTGCACGTGGCCGTTCTGCCTGTCGACTCTCATCTCTCTCCTCATTTCCTCTGAGATTCCAGCAATCTGCAGACTGCCTCTGTCTGTGGTCTCCTACCCCGAGGTAAATCTCTGCTACCAGAGACAATTAAAGAAAGCTCAGCACAGTCAGCAGAAGAGCGGCCAAGAGGAGGCCCCGCTGAAGGAGAGGGAAGGACCAAGTGTCTATCTGGCTGCAGAGAAGAAGAATTTGTCCTTAACATTTACCTTTGTGAGCATTTATATTGTAGGAATGGAACGGTGATGGAATGGCTGGCGCCCCCCCCCCCCACCGCCGCCCCCCCTTTACATAACTAAATTTGTTATATAATTTGGCATTGTGCATGGTGACAAATGATGAATTTCTAAACAGCAAATATTTTCTTCTTCAGTATTTATTCTGCCCTGAAGAGGGCAGTACATTCCAATAAAAGGGTGTAACAACAGTGGATGTAAATCTAATCATACTGAGAGAACAGGCTGAGCACGTGTGTGTGTGTGTGTGTGTGTGTGTGTGTGTGTGTGTGTGTGTGTGTGTGTGTGTGTGTGTGTGTGTGTGTGTGTGTGTGTGTGTTTTAGCTGTAGCATATTTTATTAAGCTTCACTTTGCAAACCACAACATTTGTCGTGCTGATTAGTTATGACTGCAGAGCAAAAAAATTAGGGGGGGCTGGGCAGTCTTTCCTCGACAGCACAGTAGTGGCTGTTGGTAGAGGATATGTAGGGAAAATGCAGAAGTGTTTTCAGCTGTGCAAAAAATGAGCTGCAGGGGAGATTTCATAACCCCCCCCCCCCCCCCCCCAGCAGAGAAACAAAAATAAAAACACCTCCCTCACTGCCAGACATAATCCATCTCCGCCTTCTGTACTCCGCAATCTGTCTTAATGTTTTCTCTTATCATTTCCTCCCCATCTCTCTGATAAATTTTATAACCCGCTTTCTTACTTCTTCCCTTTCTGCCCTTTTCTCTCTTTTTGCTCATCTCTGTTCAGACATCATCTGTCCTCCACCAAAATGATTTTTCTATCTGGGTCACGGTCTGTATCTTTGTGTGCATTTCTGCCTGTATCTTTCTGTGTCCTTATTGCCATCTGTCTGTCTCTATCTGCTGCACTTGAAGGCGGATGGCTATAGTCTAGCCAGAACGACACATACGAGCCAGTCACACACCCAGCCATGTGTGGGAGCTGCAGTCGGGGGGTAGGTGCGAGACGGGAGAAGGCGACAGAGTCGCAAATGAGAATGTCTCATTACTTTGCCTGGTGATAAAATATGGCTTGTTATGACTGTCTTTTTTTAAACTTAATATCTGATATGCATTCCCTAATTCTGCCCTCATTTGAACACAATACTCAAAAAGATCTCTGCTTAAACTCTTGGTGCATTACGTTACATAAGGAAACTTTCCCCAGCGGCCTGTAAGTACACCAGACCTCAGACAATAGATTTTTTTCGGTGGCCTTTTCAAGCAATGTCGATTCATCCGGTGACATTTGAAGGACAGGGTGGCGGTGTCATGATGTGAGATGAGGTTGGCGTCGCTTCCTCCCGTGTGCTCTCAGCAGTATGATTCACCTTTCTGCATCCCCTGCAGGCATCACCCAATACTCCCACAAAAATGAGACAGGGCTGAAGCATTAGCAAACAGTCGCCTGTATGAGTGCTGTGAAAAAAGAAAGAAAGAAAGAAATGAGTGAAAATAAAAAGTATTTGGCCACATCTCTCTCTACCAGCTGTCTACTATGCTGTCAGATAAGAATAGCATGTCTGGTACAGAAATGTAGGCCAAAGTCTTCCATAACTGTAGTTACATTATCCACTTGTACTTGTTTGGTACAAATACTGATGGTATCAGTTAAATATGCTGCATTTTTCCTGCTCTTTTAAGGGTGTTTTATTGAGCAGTGTTGCAGTTTCTTGATCTGCACGGCCTCGTTATATAATTATTAGCCTCTCTCTAAATAAGCTTGCATTCTTTATATACAGGAAAAGCTGTACAACTTTGAAAATAAAACTGCAGAAAATGCAGTTAAAGGTAAAAAAATCTCGCACTCCATGGAGAAGATGCAACAGTATGTAAGCCACAGCTGTTAAATACATCAAGATGTACAACTAGAATATCACTCTTACGTGGGCAGGGCTCTAATAACATAGACTTTATGTACAAGTCAATTGAATGAATAGAAAGGACACAACAGGAGGCTGAGCACACAAAACGGGGGGGGGGGGGGGGGGGGGGGGGAGAGGAGGGGGCAAAGTGGAGGTGGTGTGACTGCCAATCCAAACTGCCAGGGATCTGTTTGTGAAGTCCAATATCAGTTGTTTGGTTGCCTGCCCATCAGTTTGTGGTGTGTGTGTGTGTGGGGGGGGGGGGGGGGGGGGGGGCGGTGTCGGCTCAGAGCTCAGTGGGTTCAGTGTCTGCTTTTGCTTCATCACCTTGTTTTGAACTGAAAGCATCATTATGAGTCGGCTGGTATTATGCTTTTGGAGGACAGAGTGTGTCTGCCATAAAGATGGTTTCTTAAGTAGTAGTGATTTACACCCACAACCCTCCTGTTCCTTTGCTCATTAGTGTCTAATCAGGCAAATCACATGGATTTGGGCTAGTCTGAACATTTTAGAAATTGCTAATCTCTTGTGATTTTTCCCTAACAAAGAATGGCCAAAAAAAAAAGAAAACATATCATGCATCAGTTCTCTGGGTGAAGATGTCTCCTTGATGCCAGAAATCAGAGAAGGGTGGGCAAGACTGCTTCAGACTGACAGCATAATAGACAGCTGGTAGAGCGAGAAGCGGCTAGGATCGATAGGAAGGCAACAACATGTTAAATAAGCGCTTGTGGTTCAGGTGACGGCAATGTAGTTGTGTGGAGGATTGTTATGACCCAAGTCATCATTGTGCGTACTCTGTCCGCTCCTCCACACCTGGGGGTGGCGTTGTTCATTGTTTCTGTTGTGTTTTGATTATGTAAGCTCCAGGCGACAGCTGACCATTGGTTGGAGACTGAATGGTACTCGCTATAAATTGGTACCTGTCAGCACTGGCTGGGCACTGCCTACTTCCTGTTTCCAACAAGGCTGGGCTGTGTGTATAATTGCATAGTGTTGTGTGACCGAGAGTTCTGTGTCTAGAACAGCTTGATCTTTTTATGCACCTGGTAGATGCAGGGGTGGGAAGTCTTTTTCTTTTAATACATTTTCTCTTGTTTAGGTTACGTTAGTTGTGTTCCCTTTACCTAATGTTTTGTTGGTTTTTCTGGATGTGCTCACCCTGACATTTTTTACCGCTATAGAAAAAAATAAACTATTGTGTTTGGGCCTGCAGACCTTGCTGTAGTACTGATCCTTCCTTGGAAAGAGGGAGCATAACAGGGACATTTTCCTGACTCACTGTGGGCAACAGATGACAATTTTTCAAACTTCACAGCCTGCATGAGTATTGTTGCTGATCATGTCCATCCCTTTATAACCTCAGCACAGTACACACATCTTCTGATGGATGCTTCTGGCAGAATGACACACCTAGTCATAAACTGGATTCTTGAACATAATGAGTTCACTGTATTCAAATTGCCTCCACCATCACCAGATCTCAATCTAACAGAGCACGTTTGGAGAATTTTGGAACATTTGCATCATCGACAAATCTGCAGAAAATGTGTGATGGTATAATGTTGAAGAGTGTTTCTGGCATATTGTTGAATCTGTGCCTCAAAGAATTAAAGTGGTGTACCTAATGAGGTTTGCAGTGAGCTTATGGAAGCTCATGAAGTAATAGTAATTGATAGTATGAAATAGGTAGTTTAACCACTGCTTTAGTCTACTCAGACATGTTATATATAATTTAAAGTTAACTTCATGTATTTGATTCCAAACAATAAAAAGTAGTACAGTATGTACTACTGCAGGGGGGGGGAGAAAAACAGCAGCCTGGACAAAGGAAGACGAGAGTGAACACTCAGTACAGCTACTACAAAACACGCGAACAACACCACAAAGAACACCAGGCTCCGTGTAAGCTGTCCGCCTTCTCACCACCTAACAATAACAGTGTTACTGCTGCTTGGTTCTTTAATTAGCATTATTTTCTCCGAGACTGACAGGCACCTTTGAATGTGTCTCTGTGAGAGAGACACAGAGTGTGAATGTGCGACAAACAGGACCAAACACACTGACTGTTCCCGTGGGCAGGAGTTATGAATGCTGGCTGTTCTGATTCACTCTCTCCTGCTCAGTCTGTGAATAGTATGGATGAGCTGCTATCTGTTGCATGACGCTCCTGGCTCAACATGTTCGAACCAAATTTGTCTGCTGCTTCCTGTGAGACGAAGGGAGAATCCTGAGGAAATTCCATCCTCCATTGGATGCCTGAAGCATCACGGAGGAGGAAGCACTGCCATGTATGTACGCTCTCTGTGACACCGACTCCATATCCATGAGTGCAGTCTGCTGTGTGTGTCGTAATCTCATAGTATGTGTAGTACGATCCCAAAATAGAAATGCTAATTTGTTTTTTCTTCAATGGGAGTAAAAAAAAAAAACTAAAAACAGATGACTTTCTGAATTTCATCAGAGTGGCCTTTGTGTAGTAATCAGCACATGTCATCATGTGAATCATTCATCCAGGACCAGTAGAAGAGGGGCAGTCACTTCCTACCACAGATTTATGCTTAATGTAGTCATTACAACCAAAAATTTACTTCTAGGTGCTCAGTGGCACAGATACACAGAGAAAATGCCAGTGTGTCAGCCATAATGACATTTTTCAAAAGCAGCAGATTTGGCTACCTCTGATTCTGGATCATCCCAGCACCATTGTTTAGTTTAGTATCCACGTTTTGCCACGATGTAACACATATTCATCACAGCCTACTATTATTACTATTCTCTGACACTAGGAATAAGTTCAAATATGAGAACATGACCCGTTTGTCTGTTTGTTGGCAGTTACTAAATCCTCGTCTTATGCTATGTTCCATTTACATGCTTATTAGAAAGCCACATCCTTCACTCAGACTAACTCAGATAACATGCTGTAAAAATGCAAGACAAAAACTGAGGATTCGTGACTGTCAATCCAAACTGTCTCGAGTGTGTAACATGAGCCCAGACTGCCAAGTTGGACGGTTTCTCGGGGGGTGTAAGTGTTGTTTTCACTGTGTGTGAAGACTGAATGGGGGATGTGGAGGGGGGCTGCTGTGGAGATGGCACGCTTTGTGTTTTTATAGTTTCGGTGATTTTTTGCTTTAGTTTTTTTTGGCTGTGAATGCAAACTGGTGAGGGTCCAGGCTGGCTTGAGATGGAGTCTTTGATGTACTTGAGAACCAGCCTGTCGACACATTTCACCAGAATGGAGTGTGCGCCGCGGGCTAGCAGCCCTTTAGACTCTGCAGGCTTTCAGAGACGATTGTTGGCTTATTTGAAGCAAGTGGCAACACATTTAAGTGACAGCGATGTGTTGAAAATTTATGTAACACCAACAGCCAGCCAGGTTCAGGTAATATCTCAAATTTTCACAAGATATTTGAACACTTACAAGGGTTTTTTCTTTTTTAACACGTTCAGTTACATAACACTAAGCTGTCTTTTTCTTCTACAGCTGTTTGCTGCTAGCTGCCCAGTGCTTTACTTGCATAGGTTTGCATTTATTGACGACAGAATTATACACAACTGCACCTACTGTACGATCTTATCCGTTCAGTAAAGGCTACTAAAAACATCACAAGAGGGGGAATGGCATTGAAAGGAGGACAAATTGAAATCAATGGGAAAATCCAGCAACAGCAAACATGATGGTTAAAGTAAATTCCAAGGGGGAGAAAAGGATTTCAAAACCTTATTTTAATTTGAGTTATCTTAGATAATCACAATCACTGCTTAGATAAGTGCTTGGTGGTGTTATGAAGATGGCTATCTGCTGACAAGACTTACTTATAGAAGGATTTGGATACTATTCTGACCTTTTAATCAATCTCCATTAGCAGCTCTTTACAGTACAGAAAATCAGCTTTGGCTCTTGGTCACGTGAACATCTAAATGTGGTTTTCTTTTGAATTATGGTCAATATATAAAATATGAGGAGTTTGGGATGTGACAGAGTGCAATCCAACTCAATAACTCCAACTCACTGTGATACTGCCCCAAAAAATGATAATTTTGCATTCCGTCCTCTGCTGTTATACTACATTAGCTTGATAGCTAAGTCAGGTTTTAGACACTTAGAATTTATACTACCTTTTTCTGCCGCCCGACTGTATTATAACAGTTTTTATTAACTGTCTGATGAAAGATTTGAATTACATAACATAACAGACGTCTGATTAAAACTACCGTGTAAAGCAGCAGTCTAGTTAGTACCCCTGTCATGTTAAACAATGGTTTTGTCACTCCTTCTTATTTTCTTATTCATCTCACAAGCCCTCACATTTCTCTTGAAAGGATAAAAGACTAAAATACCAAACTCTGTGTGAACCATCATCTCCAACCAACTACAGTTGTTCAGATGATGCATCACTGATCCCTACATATACACACACTATACCCATCTATGTATCCCTCCTCTTCCTCTTATCTAACCCTATCCCAGCTGCCATAGGGTGGAAGGCAGGGTACACCATGGACATGTAATCAATTTCTTGCAGGGCTAACACCGAGAGACAACAAGCATTCGCACTCACATTCACTGCTATGGCCAATGTAGAAGTACCAGTTAACCTACCCCCTCAAGCTGCATGTCTTTGGACAGTGGGAGGAAGCCTGATAGTCTCAACAAAGTCCAAAGAGTAAAAGTGGAATTTATGACAGACATCATGTGTCTGAAAACTGTTCATAACAAGGCGCTCCTTGAGGTGGTGCCATATTCGTTTCCTTTCAATAGCTGGGACCACATCCTTATTATCCTCATCTAGATTTGACAGTCGTAGATAGAGAATCATGTACTATTATCTACATAACAAAATAGTCACAATACATTTTAACTGGAATACATTCCCCCTACAACTGAATGAGCATTGCCTTACAGTATAAGGTGCACTGTGATGGCTCATAATGTGAATTTAAAAGCAATGATATATAAATATGATGTATACATATAATTATTTTGAATCGATCTGAATCAAACTAGGTGTGAAGGACACGCCCTTTTACCTGAGGGCATCTTGCCTAATATGGGTATTATGGCATTATTAATATGTACTTCAGAAATGGCTATTCCTAAATGATTCTGCATACCCACCAACATAAAGACGATTTAGTCATTTTTGTTCCTCCCATCCACTGAAAACATGTTTTTAATCTGTAAAAAGAACGACAAGGCGTGAGCTTAAATGCAAAAATGGCACTCGAGGACAGGGGCTCCATCACCCAGCAGGGTATGTTCTGTCTGGAGTTTGTCTGGGCAGACAGCACTTATGAGTTCTTTTTCATAACTGTGCCTGTTCTGTCTGTGGAAGGAGAAAAAAAGAGGACTCGGTGTACCGAGTCGTGACTGCTCAAATCTGCCTTAAAGAACTCCGGAAACAAGTCTCAAGATGGAAAAGGGAAGCTGCAACATCCGCGTGATCATCGCCCGAGCGCCAATAGCTCTTCACCGAGAGCGCTGAGGACACCGGCATCCCCTGCCGCGCGTGAGGAAATGGGCGGGTCCGGGGAAAGCTCAGTCACACCGCGTGGGCGGATGGAGCGGCTAGTGGGAAAGGAGGGGGGAGCCGCCGCTCTGGTATTTAACGGAGAGCCGAGGAGAGCTCAGACAGCACGGAAAGCGAGCGGAGCAAGCGAGCGGAGCAATTTCAGCACCAGCCCCGAGGACAGCGACACACGTAGCACCACAGCTAAGTTTCCCATCATGGTTCTCATCTGGACCCAGTTCGGTGTGAAGCACAAAAATGGCAATGTCAAGTGCAAAGTGCGAGTTATGCACAGGGGGGACAGCTCCGGCTCCTCGTCTTCAGCGGTAAGTTTCGCATTTTTCGCGGGGAAGTTTCTGGGGCTGTTTGTCTTTAGCATGTATGAAGTGTGTAAAGCTGCACGGTGCTGACAGTTCGTATGAACGACACCGTATAATTAAACAGTGTGTATAGAACTGGCACATTACTGTTGTACCGGATTCATTCATATGTAAGAATTGCCGGCTCGCTTTCAGCCAATCGCTGCAGAGTATCTCAGTCGCTGAGGTGGGGAAGAGTCTTTTGCCTCTTATATGACTTTCCCCCATCACGTTGTGCTGTGCATGAGCCGATGAAATTCATGGATATGTGACCGCACATGCAGCAGCACGGAGATAAGGGTGTTTTCCCACTGAGACTCTGTTAGAGGTGGGGGGATTTTCTGCATATTAATAGATATTCTGCAGCAGTTTTTTGGAAGATATCTTGAGCATCAGCTACTCTGTTTAACATTCTAGGTGATAGAGGTTTGAATTTGCATGCTTATTCGCCACTGCTTGGCAACACTTGGGATACAAGGTTGGCGCAAGCTGATGTTTAAAAGGTGAAGAAAGGTTTTTAATGTGACATTTTTGTGTGTTTTCGCAGGAAAGCACCAGGTCAGAGCAGGACGTGCCCTGTCTGCCCATCAAACCCGCAGGCAAAGACTTCTACAAAGTCCTGGGCGTCTCCCCTGAATCCAATGAAGATGAAATCAAGAAAGCCTACAGGAAAATGGCCCTCAAGTTCCACCCAGACAAGAACAGCGATGCTGACGCGGAGGACAGGTTCAAAGAGATCGCAGAGGCCTATGAGATCCTGACTGACCCCAAAAAGAGAAGCATATACGACCAGTTTGGAGAGGAAGGTGAGGAAGGGCGAGGATCTGAAATTGTGATTGCTAGCATTTTAAATAGCTTCACTAGTAACTGCCATCTGAGTGATTAGTGTAGCGTGGGCGATTAGATTAACTATTCATGTCATCATCAAATGCTAAATATTGATGTGTGATGACTCCCACTCCTATAAAACAAGCTCAACATGTGAAATGTGACAGCTGTGAGGCTGATTAGCTATTGAGGGAGAAACAGAAGAGTTTTCTTGGTCTCTACAACATTTTAGAAAAGGTGGCATGAAGAGAACTTAGGGAACATTAAATTAGGAGACGTTCTGCAGCAATTTGACTTGAACCTGTTTTCTTTCCCCTTTTCAGGCCTTAAAAACGGAGGCAACATTTTCCGCAGCAATTTCCACGGCGACCCCCACTCCACCTTCTCCTCCTTCTTCAATGGCTCTGACCACTTCGACATCTTCTTTGGCAACGAAGAGGGCGACGACGACCTCTTCAACCCCTTCAGACGGTTCACCTTCAGCCACGTGAGCGGGTCTGCAGGCCCCGACGGTGGCCTGCGGAAAGGCCCGAGGCACTTGCAGGGCGAAGTGGTGGTGCACGACCTGCTGGTGACCCTGGAGGAGGTGATGCAGGGCTGCACCAAGCATGTGAAGATTACCCGCAGCCGCCTCAACCCAGACGGCCGCACCTTGCGAACAGAAGAGAAGGTGTTGAATGTGGTGGTAAAGAAAGGCTGGAAATCGGGAACCAAGATCACCTTCCCCAGGGAGGGGGACGAGACCCCCAACAGCGCCCCCGCAGACATCACCTTCATTCTCAGGGACCAGGAGCATCCTCAGTACAAGAGAGAGGGCTCCAACCTCGTCTACACGGCCAAGATCACCCTTAAAGAGGTGAGTTTGGTGCATCACCATCAGATACATTATGAAACATATGAGTGGCCTATACTCAGATACAACCACTTACACCTACTCAGATAAAGGCTAAGATCTATGCACCACTTCTTGTCCTTTATATAACCATTGAGTAACGTTCTTTCTTAAATGCCAGAGAAAATCGATTCCTGAAAAAAACAGCAGTAATACATAAGATTGAAGGTCCAATCTCTGCCAAATGCAGGGAGGGAGGACAATATCTTTGATTGCAGTCTGAGGAACAGAACAGAGTGTTCTGTTATGGGCATCTGAACCCCTCAGCTTACAGCGGGCTGACAGACCCCCACAAACACAGAAACAGCAGTAAGCCTGCCAACGCCTCCGTTTACCTCATCAGCCCCTGCAGAGAGAGCGAGCAAGCAGGAGCTAAATTTAGCTCCCAATACTGACTGCCCCCACGAATTGCACTTCACCCTCCCTCACAACTACTATGCTGGCTGCAGACTTCTCTGCTTGTATAAGGCAGGCGCCTTTTTTTTTTTTTGGCTCACTCTGTCTCTGGCTCTCGCTTCCACCAGCCCACACACAGATTAGCAGGGTAGCAGTCACTGAGAATGACATTTCAAAGAGCTCCTCCATCTTCCTATGGCTCACTTCAGTCACTAAAACACTTAACGCCCACACTGAGCCAGTAAATGGAGCAGCGATTATAACATCTGTAACACCGGTCTGTTGCATAACGCAGAAAATAACACAGAGAATTGTTTCAGAAGGACAGACACCCCACATTTCTCTCTTATGCAACTTGACACTTTTAGAGAAACTGGATTCCACTCGTAATTAGGCCACTCAAAAAAGAATTGTGAAACAGGTTAAGAGCTTCATGGGTCTGCAGGGCTAACTGTCTCTTTCTTCTCTTGTCTTCAGGCTCTCTGCGGCTGCACAGTAAACGTTCCAACGCTTGACAACCGGATGATGCCTCTGCCTTGCAGCGATGTCATCAAACCCGGTGCCGTCCGCCGGCTGAGGGGCGAAGGCCTTCCCCTGCCCAAAAGCCCATCCCAGCGAGGCGACTTGGTGGTTGAGTTCCAGGTGGCCTTCCCAGACAGAATCCCACCACAGTCCCGAGAGATCATCAAGCACAGCCTGGCACAGTGCTAGCCGGGTGACTCTTACCAGTTCTTACCAGTTCACAAACACAGCCTTGCCCGAGGTGCTATCACAACCAAATCACAACCTCTTATTGTGTTTGGAAGCGGCAAGCGGCGCATAAGCAAGTTGTAGATCACGTGCAACTTTTTGCGAGGAGATGACTTTCTGCGGGCGCTCGGCACGATGCACACCAACTTAGCAGTGCTGTGCGAGCAGTGAGTTGACAGCTGATTAATGGGGGTCTTTGGTATCTGAGGGCATCCATTGACTCGATAGCCTTTCTCTTGAATGAGTTATCTGTACTGTTATACTTGCAAACCTTTCGCAGGATATCAGTGTGCTATTCAAGTCTGTATAGACTTCCTTAAACCTCAATGGTAGAAACATGTAAGGGAAATAACACAACTTTAGTATTCTTATTATTATTACTTCTACTACTGTCATCATTATAGTTATATGGTGTTCATATGACTGATCTTTTGCATTGATTTATTACAATAGCAAACATACTTGTCTACAAAGATCTACTTTGTGTACAAAATGCTGAAACACTGTCTCTAAAAGAGATTCATCTGTCAAATGTTCTATTGAATGATTTGAAATGTCTGTATATAATCTGCGATGAGCCACCTGCTGATGTATTATTATTATTGTTATTATTACTTGATATAGAGATGTTTGGAAGCATGAAAAATAAAGAAAAAGAACAATTTGACTTCTGTTTCCGCCTCACTATTGGATAAAAGTTTATTATTTTCAAATCCTAAACTTACATAAGTGAACTCTCAGACATTTGCAGTCCACTAAATCACACTTCAGACCAGATTTGAAGTTGCTCAGCGATATAGCAGTCATCTTCTGCCATCTAGCGGCCAGTCCTAACATCATCCTGCACACAATAAGGCACACCTGTTGGTCTGTAATTTATGTGGCGGCCAACTGAGCGCTGCACAGTCCTGTCAAATAAAGCCAGTGCTCTGATAGCAGTGAGAGCGCATGCCTACAGTGATGGAGACAAGAATGATTAAGGACAACACTCATATTTGGAGGCTGCATACATTTGAGATGCAGGATGGCATCAGATAGAAAATACTGGCAAACAAAAAAAAGACAGTCCACATTGATTTAAGAGATCGAGCCACCTGTGTAAAGACAGACGACCTGTAATCTGAAGTTTTCCGAAATTCAGCCTCCATGTGTTTAGGAATGAAATGTCGCAAGTAAGTGAAACCACAGCATCCAGTCTGACTGAAGGGAACCCTGTGACGAGTCTGACCTTAGTCGTTCTCTTGCTCGTTCCCTGCGTGGTCGTTCTGCTTCTGCTGAACTGCCTCTTGCTGGGTTACAAGTTACTGATCCTGTCAAAGAAGAAAATCAGTCTGTGGCCAGAACGCATGGAGGAGATGCTTTTGCGGTCTCCTCAGAGAGTCAGACTGTCCGATGTGGCGTTTCCTTTGCGCCAAGACGGGCGGAGAGCGTATTTATCGCTATCAGAGCCCGTGCTCCCTCATCCCGTTACTTCTTCCAGAGCTTCTTCCAGGGAAAGGATCGGTCTGGATCACAGGATCCGGCTTCTGAGGCCAGATGGCGCTACAGGTTCAGGGTCTCAGAGAGCGCCGAGCACCATCCGGGCAACCTCTCCAGAAGCTTGTTTTACCCCGAGACTAAACCTGGCCTCCAGCTCACGGACCTACAGCCTCAGCAAAACAGGCTGGCGCAGGAGTGCACAAGTTTTACCGCACGATTCAGGGACTGAAACCAGAGTGAACCTTGTTCCTCCAAACACTCCTATGGTGAGTAATTGGGTTTTTCCCCAATTTTTTTTTTTTTTTTTGACAAAGTATTAAACGTTGAGTCGCAAATACTTCAAACTGCGCAACTGGCTTAATTAACCCAATTTAGGGCCCGTTAACCCCCTTGTAGCTGAATTAAGTACAAATGCAAAGAGAAGTTTAAGGCCTCACTAGAAGCAGCAAAACCCTCCCATTAGTAACTGCTTTTGTGTTGCATGCTCTGATGTTACCAAATAAACTATCTGTAAAATAAAAATATACCAAAGAAAGTTGTTACACAAGGAATCTCTGAAGGTTGTGTGGAGTCCAAAGCCCTGGGCAGCACTGGTTTGGTGGTAATCTATCTGCTATATAGTTTGCCTGCACGTTTAAGATCTTTTGGGGTTATTTTAGATGTTGCAAAAATATATTTGCAAGTATTTTGGCATATAGAAGAAATAAGTCTAATTTTATCTTGAATGAAGTGTGATGTGATGCAGTTTATCACTGGAAGATGTTAATCCTTGAGGTGTGTGTGTGTGTGCAGTAGATCGTGTTCTTATGAGCAGCTTTTTGTATCCCTTTGTTTTCTGCAGGAGACCGAATTTGTGGGTCTGATTCGGAGGAGCAGTACTTGTGAAATGCTGCCAGGTGTGGACCCAGGTGTTGCAGGGTGCAGGGTTGACAAGATAGACATGGAGTGTGAGTACACCAACCTGCATTCAGAGGCGTCCTGTCTGAACGCGTCTGCAGCGGGTCCTGGACTGGATAGTGATTTTGGAGCAAGTGCAGGTACTTCCCCTCACAATGATCACCACTACAACAACTTCACTGTATACAAATGTCTTCAATAACTGATGTTGATCCATACATGAAATGGGGCTTGCATTTATTTTGAAAACACATTTTATTCCTGACTGAAAGTACTCTTAAATTAAATCCACCAGTTTCTAGACAAATAAGAAAATGTTGGCATATTAAATTTTGATTGTAGCCCAGAAATGGTCAGGAAACTGACCCATGATTTTTATGCGTACACTCACTGGCAAATTTGTCAGGTACATCTGTCAGCTGCTCAGAAATACAAAGACTAGCCAATTACATAGCAGCAACTCTTGGCAAGCATGGCCAAGACAGCCTGCTGAAGTTCAAACTGAGCATTTGCTTGGGGAAGAAAGGTGATTTAATTGGCTTTGAACATTGTGTGGTTGTTAGTGCCAGGATGTTTTAGAAGTTGTTGATCTTCTGTTATTTTTCTATTTTTTATTTTTTTCCCCACACAAACATCTTGAGTGTTTACAGAGGATGATCTGAAAAAGAGAAAACATCCAGTCAGGGGCAGCTCTCTGAGTGAAACTGGCTTATTAATGCTGGAGGTCAGAGGAGAATGGGTAGAGTGCAGTAAGTCAAATAACCGCTTGATACAAATAAGAAATGCAGAAGAGCATCTCTAAGGCATAACATATCAAACCTTTAAGCAGATGGCCTACAGCAGCAGAAGACCACACTGGGTGCCACTCTTTAGGAGTGGCAACTAAGGAAAACTGAGGCCACAGTTCTCAGAGATTCTCCAAAATCGGACAAAGGAAGAGCGGAAAAATGTTGCCTGGTCGATTTCTGCTGTGACATTCAGATGGTAGCGTAAGAATGTGCTGCATAAACCATGATTTGTATCAGCATTGCAGGCTGGTGGTACAATGGTGTGAGGGATACTGGCAAACTTTTAAATGCCACAGACTGTCTGAGTGTTGTTGCTGACCGTGTCCATCCCTTTATGAACAAAGTGTGCCCATCTTCTACTGACTATTTCCAGCAGGATAACGTGCCATATCACAAAGCTCAAATCATCTGAAACTGGTTTTGTGAGCATGGCGATGAATTCACTGTAATCACCTGAAATCTACATGCACTTAATCCAAATCAGTAGCACCTTAGGCATGAAATCTGCAGCAACCGTATGACACTACTATGCCAATAATGATCAAAATCTCTGAGGAATCTTTCCAGCACTCTGTTGAATCTATGCCGTGAAGAATTAAGGCAGTCCTATCCAGAACTAGTTAGATATACCTAATGAAGTGTCTAAGTGTGAATAATTGCTTTAATAATTGCAGAAATCTGTAGACTAGTGATCACGGACAGTAATATCTACACTAAATTCTTGGAAAGATTAGAAAGTTTTCTTCTTGTTGACCTTTCACTACGAAGAATGTCCACATAGAATTTGACCGCAGACGAAGAAAAGATATCGGAGTGTAATTCATGCACATAAAAATCCAAAGTTTGTGTGATATGAATCCTCCAGTTTGCAATCACTGAAAACAGACTGTGCAGCAAAGTACAACCTTTGATCCAATAAACATCTAAAGTGGAAATGCAATTCCTTTCAGGGGTCTCCCTGCGGATTCTGTCTGCAGACAGTGACGGCCTGTCCAACGGAGTGCTGGCTTCAGCTCTGGAGTGGGATTATTATGACCCCTGCTATGTCAAACAGAATAATATACCCAAACATAAACATCGCAGACCTGCAATCCACATGAAACAGTACTGGGTGTAAATTTGTACTTTTAATGTTTATTAATGTGTATCATGTATTTATTCCATTAAGTTTGTTTTTTTTAGAATTTCTTTGTCTCATTAACACTATTTAACACTTTATACAAACTGACATAGTTTTTGTTGTTGTAAAACTCACTCTTCCACAGAACCTGTTCAGACTATGTTCTTCTTCACTTTGACTTCAGTTACTATCAAATGTTGTCAGTGCACTGATAACACGCTTCACTGATGTTAGTTAATTCATCTCAGTTTCACATGCACTGGCCCAGTGGGCTGGTTCTAAGTATCACAAACATTTTCATAACAATCAGTTTCACAGTTGATTTGAAATTCTTTGATTCACTTTGATCTGTAGTAAAATATAATAAAGTACCTATTGATGAAATTGTTAATCTTTATAATAAAAAAAACAACTTCATGTTTACATACTTTGTTTCGGCATGTTCCAGTTGCCTCTCCTGACCAGCAGAGGGCGCGCTTGGTGATATGGTTTGTGATGGGATTGTGCTTATTTTTAAAAATGTCTAAATAAAAAGGCAGCCGAGTCTTTGCAGTAGATTAATAACACAGAATAAAAGGACACTGGCTTGAATGGTATTCATAAACAGTGCTGCAATGTGGTTCAAGTAAACTTGCAGTTTTCAGAATACAGGCTGTATGTATTAATGCATCTTGCTCAGTCACAGAAAATTTAAACAGTTCCTTTCTGTTTAAGGTCTTCAAGCCTTGATCTTAAAAGAAGCTTCAACTACAGCACATGCGATGAACCTTTAGAAAACTTTACAATGAGCTCTAGATGTTTATCCTCTAATACAACTGATCTAGGCTGAGATATGGTTACAACGACAAGACGATCATCCTCATCAACCATTTACTTCCAGTTTCTAGGAAGTTTGTCTTAAACAGTGTTTGGAAACTTTAAAGAACTGAGCTCAAATAATGAGTCTGACCTGATAAAAAGCTGAATTATGCATTTCCTGGCACTGAAACAAAGTTTGAGTGTATGATCATATGAATACAAATGAGAACTATTTGCATTGCTGGTCTTTTGAAATTTGAGGGATATACAACTGCAGCAGTTCTTTTTCTGCTACAGTTTTAAATAAATGCTTTAGCTCAATGCTTACATGTAAATGATTAAAGAATAGGCAACTGGGAAAATACAAAAGCTCCACATAACAGCAGTACTGTAAAAACAAAAAAGGAAACTGAGTCAGAGTTAGGTGGAATACTTTATTCTCTGTTCAGAGAAATCTATACATTTAAAGATCAAGTGCCCTTTGAGTTTGTTTTTTTTAAGTTCATAGAAAGTATAACTGACACTGAACTATGAAAACAACCAGACCAAAAAGCACCACTTTACTCAAAGCTGGAGAGGAAATTCAACACAATTTGTTTGAGCTTGGCATCGGATGCCTCAGAGATTTTGCCATCAGCCCTGCAATGAAGAACAGATTGAGATGTATTGTAACCAATGCATTAAAAATAAAGAATCTGCTACTGCTTTAGAAATGTTAAACTCACTTAATATTTGCCAGCAGGTCCTGGTGCTGGCTCAGTATGTGCTGCAGGAACGCCTTCTCAAACTTGGTGATCTTGCTTGGCTCCATTTTGTCCAAGTGTCCCCTCACACCAGCATAAATGACTGCTACCTGTTCTTCAATAGCCATTGGAGCTGAAAGATGGAAGTTCATGGGCACAGTAAGTAAGACAACTGCAGAATGGATAAATTCTATTTTTTTTTTAATATGGATGCATCATTTTCTATACAAACAGCAAATACTCACAGTACTGTCCCTGCTTAAGCAGCTCAGTCAGACGGACGCCACGGTTCAGCAGCTGCTGAGTGGCAGCATCCAGATCAGAACCAAACTGAGCAAAGGCAGCCACCTCACGGTACTGGGCAAGCTCCAGCTTCATGGTACCAGCCACCTGATGATGGACAGGAAAAATGAAGTTAATGTGAAAGACTCCCAGCACAAAAATCAGTTGAGAGACTAGAACTAGGCAAGACTGAAAGACCAACCTGTTTCATGGCCCTGGTCTGGGCAGCAGATCCGACACGTGACACAGAAAGACCGACATTGATAGCTGGACGAATACCCTTGTAAAACAGCTCAGTCTCCAAGAAGATCTGCGGGAGAAAACATATTTAATGGTGGCTGAGGATCCAAATTAAAATGAGGGAAGGCAACTCACTGACCTGTCCATCTGTGATGGAGATGACATTAGTTGGAATGTAGGCTGACACATCACCAGCCTGTGTCTCAATAACAGGAAGGGCTGTGAGGGAGCCACCGCCGAAGTTGTCGTTCATCTTAGCAGCTCTCTCCAGCAGACGGGAATGCAGGTAGAAAACGTCTCCTGGGTAAGCCTCACGCCCGGGGGGACGACGGAGCAGCAGGGACATCTGACGGTAAGCGACAGCCTGCAGGAAAGCAAGAACCAGACACAGACTTTAAACACAGTTTTTTACGCTTGTGTTAAAAAACGCTCTGTAGCATGAGACCAAATAAACTCACCTGCTTGGAGAGATCGTCATAGATGATCAGGGCGTGCTTTCCATTGTCTCTGAAGTACTCTCCCATGGAGCAGCCAGAGTAGGGAGCCAAGTACTGCAGTGGAGCAGCATCAGAAGCTGTAGCTGACACCACTATGGTGTACTTCATGGCATCGGCATCAGTGAGCCTCTTCACCAGCTGAGCCACTGTGGACCTCTTCTGGCCAATAGCAACATAAATGCAATAGAGCTTCTTCTTCTCATCAGTCCCATCGTTGAAGCGCTTCTGGTTGATGATTGTGTCAATGGCAATGGCAGTTTTTCTGCAAGACAAATGAGGATACACAAACCACCAGTTCACATTTTTGTGCTTAGAACAGTTTTAGAAGATCTAACAGTCTAAAAAAAGTGTATTATATTATAAAGAGTGTATTTCTAATCCATTATTCATAAACACAATAGAAATCCTAGCTTCCAGCATACAAAAATGACACCTTGTTCACAGTGATGTAAGCTCATGTAGATATATGGAATTATTTTGCACATTTGGTTTCCCATCTGACAAAAAACAATCAGATGCTTCATGAGACATCATATCTGCAACGAAACATGAAACAAAGCTGGCAGAACTTAGCCTAATATGAACTAATGAGTTTAAAATGTCATTTATGAAGTAACAAAAAAAACTTGTCTGTGAAAAAAATAATGGTCAAGTGCTAAAAAACACAACAACAACTTATTATAATAATAGGGTATCTGTGACCCCTTCTTTGGAAGCGTCACTTCCACTACTGTAGAAGCACTTAAAAGGGACTGGAAATCACATCAAATACTCTGTCGTATTCAGCTATTCACTTTGAGCCTCTTACCCAGTCTGTCTGTCTCCAATGATGAGCTCACGCTGTCCACGACCTATGGGGACCAAACTGTCCACAGCTTTGATGCCGGTCTGCATGGGCTCCCTCACAGAGATACGGGGGATGATACCAGGAGCTTTCAGTCCCACACGCCTGCGAACCTTGGAGCCCAGAGGGCCCTGTGGAGAAAATGATGTATAAAACCATCAAGTGTACCATCAATCAACTCCACAAAGCCAAAGGCCAAGCAAAATTGGGTGAACAAAAATCTCTTTACACATATTGAACTTTAGTTGAAAGTTAATGAACCAACTCCTCAGTTTACTAATAGATTATTAAACAGCAGTTTCAATCATTTATCAAACATACCTAACACTCTACATTTAACCATGTGATCATAAACTATAATATTTGAAGTTTCAAGTGCTGTTCGGCTAGAATAAGCAATGACGCAATTAATTTAGAATCTGGAAAACAAGACTCTCTTGGTTTTCTGACAGGTACCTTTCCATCGATGGCATTTCCAAGAGCGTCCACAACGCGACCCAGGAGCTCCTCGCCTACAGGCACATCAACGATAGCGCCTGTTCTTTTGACGATGTCGCCCTCTTTGATCAGCTTGTCATTACCAAACACTACGACACCAACGTTGTCAGGCTCCAAGTTCAGAGACATACCCTGGGTAGGAGAACAAATAACCATTATTACCTTTGTTTGCATGAATTTACCATGCAAAGTACTTGAACAACCACTGTGTTTAATAATCCATTTTAAAGGACAGTATGTGGGTAAACTAGGGCTGAACGATTATGGAAAATAATCTAATTGCGATTTTTTGCCCCAATATTGCGATTGCGATGCGATATGCGATTATTTTTTAAGGTATTTGTCTTCTGTATTATTAAACAAAGACAAGCAATACATCATATAGTATGGCCAATACTATATTACATTAATTTTAAACTGTTCTTTCCTGGAAGACAGACCTCTGTTATGATGACATGAGGTGATGCATGAATTGATGACTGACATTTTTATTTAACTTCTTCAATCACAACAGTATATTTGAACATACACAATAGTTTATTTTTAGCTTACAAACATCTGAGCATAAAGTGCTGACAAGGAACCCTGGTGTAAACATTAAAATGAAAGTCAGTACAATGTGCAGATTGCAGAAATATACATAAACAAAATCAGTGGCTTTACCACACTCAGTTTTTCGACATCTGTGAACTACTAGACAGTCATTCAATTAAAAAATAATATTAAATAAATAAAACTAATAAATAAAAAATACACACAGCTTACTGATCTCTGCAGTCAGTAACATTACACATAAAGTGCAAACATAATAGCAATTGTATAAACACACACACAAACACGCCTATAAAATTTAAAGGCGTGAAATTGGACGGTCTAGCCTTCTGAATCAGAAGGCTAGTTCTGATTAGCGTCACCGCTGTCTCGGTGGAGTTTAATAAACTCGGCCGTCTGCTTCTTGCTATCTAAAATATAACCAGACACTGGCGTAAATTCTCGACTGTCTCATACTTCTGTATGTTTTCTGTTTGACGTTTAGTCAGCTGTGTGAAAACCAAGGAGGAACCCACCCGGGGGATTAATAAAGTTTTATTTTATCTAATCTAATAACTTTAATCTCAGCCAAACCGATTTACTCACGAACAAACAAAACACTGAAAAAAGCCCAACAATAACATTTTTAGGTTGTCTAAGTGACTTATATATTACGTTTAACCCGAGCAGCGAAACTCCGCGGTGATCTGAAAATGATGTGCCGGGAGTTGTGCCGTTCTCGGCCGCATCAGTAACCCTCGAGCTCCCGGCTAGCTGTCGAGCTGGTGGGTAGCAGACGCCTCTGAAAACGTCGAAGCACTTTTGCAAATATGGGATATCTTGATAAACCGAGCAGATATTTGATGTTTACACAACTACTTTCTCGCCTGAAAATATTTTAAAAGTTTATTTTGTGACCCAGAAAGATTAGTATGAGTAATTTTAAAACTTAGTAGCGGCCGCCATTGTTGGAAACTGGAGTTTGGCTGGGCCGCGCTATGAATTCTGGGATATGGTAGTAATTTGGACAGCCTTCGGCACGTCGCTGTGACGTAATCGGTCTACAAATGCGGCCTCAGGAGGATGCAGCCCATGAATTTGGACATGTCCAGAGTATAATCGCAGCCTTTGCGGTTAGAAAATTGCACTTGATCATGTCGCGATATTATCGCAAATGCGATATATCGTTCAGCCCTAGGGTAAAGACTAATCACAACCACATCTTTAACTCAATTTTCTGCCAACAGATCCACTTATTATCAGAGGTTATCATTTCAAGGAACAACACATTAACCTGGGATTTAAACTTGAGGCAGTATGCTTACCCAGTGGCTTACAGATATTCTTTGCTGCTAAAGTAAAAATCTATCATTCTCCAAACACCTTTGACTTAAAATGATCTAGAAACTGTTTAAATATTTTTATTCACTCGTGGTATTTAAACAAGGTCATTATGTAAGACTTAGATAGTCACCTTAAGACCAGAGGAGAACTCCACCATCTCCTCAGCCTGCACGTTCCTAAGACCGTACACTCTGGCAATACCATCACCAATAGACAGTACGCGACCAGTCTCCTCCAAATCAGCACTGGTATCAGCTCCCATGATTTTCTCCTCCAGAATTGATGAGACCTCAGCAGTGCCTGTAATGTATAATGAGTGTTTACATTTCAGGGTTAATAAAGTTCTATGAAACTAATTAAGACAGATATTGTGAGATCTTTACATAGTGGTTCTTCCTCAAACATTGCTGGGGAGAAATGTTCCAAAATAATTCATTTCTTAGATTCTAGGCTGAAGCAGACTTCCCAAAACACTGACCTGTTTTTTTCTGCAGCCATGGGCTAGAGGTGTGTAGATTCTTGGCTCCTACACAAGCCGCAGCAACATTCTTTGATACCTTTATCACATCAAGAAAGAGCGAAAGAATTAGTTTTATCCAGGCTGGAAATACAGCAGTTTTCAATCATTAATTATTTAAAAACAGTCTAACCAAATATAAACTGGCAGCTTATTAGGCAAACTAAAATTAAAGAGGTCATGATGTCAATCATGGAATAAATCGTTCCAAATGAACATTATAAAAAATAATAATGAAACCCCCGTCTTTCATTATTAATTACATTGTATGATAATTTTTGAGATTTGTTGTGCTGTTAATTTTGAAATGTCTAATGTTTTGTCTATAAAAAAGTAGATGATAAACTTAATAAAATCCCCAGCTGCTAGGGAACCTTTCTACCAACCGTCAACTCAACACCAATTATTGTGAAAATACAGAAAACACAGCAAAAAAAAATAAGTGACCAAAGTAAAGATTACAGACTGGACTTGTTTTAGGTGTCACTGCCACTGGATTTAAATCACCTATAGCCCCCTGAGTCACAGAGGTGACAAGCAGAAATAAAATTTAAAAAGCTACATACAGAATACACATGAACTACTGCACCATGCATTACCGTGTCATTTAATCACAGCAGCTATATTAAAATTTTATAAAAGGTTGGGCTGGTTCTAAGTATGACAAACTGTATATAAAAGGTTTCAGGTCATAGAGTCATAGGACAATCTCAACCGATGACTGGTACAGATCGAGTCTATAATATCCATCCAGAACAGTGAAATGTCTACCATAATGTTGCTTTATGTACTGAAAGAACTGTACAAAGCTTGCTTGATAAATACATTATGACTAAAGCTGTCATACCGAAGGGGCCAAACCTGACCTTCAACACCAAGTTACAGCTTTGTCATTTCCACTGACACTCGCCTAGCAGTGCAACACGTGGACCAGCGTTTGCTTTTTTTTTTCATTTATCGACTCCTCAAGTTGGGTTTTGCTGTCTGTCAACTACAAACATGTTAGCAACAGTGACTGGCACTGTGAAGGGCCCAGTGCCCTCCGATGCAAAGACGTGCGCGCGCACAACAGCCGCCATGGTTTTGTGCGAATAAATTCTTGTTTTTCTTTAAAGAAGTGAACAAAAACGTCACATATAGAAGTAGAGGTGCTTACCAATCCAGCCCTGCGGGGCAGGTTGCGGGCGAGAGCCGCTGCGACGCGAACTGACAGCATGTTGGTGTCCTACGAGGTGTCCTGCTCCTGGAGAGGAGAGAGAAGGATGGCGGACACGGCAGCAAATTGTAGAGAGGTCACCGCAACCCGGAAGTACTTCAAAATAAACCACTCTCCAGACTTTTTGTAGTTTTTATTTTTTTTTTACTTTATTTTGTTGTATTTCTTCGGGTTCCCTTTAAAAAGTGTGTCGGTAGCTGCATAGATCACAGTAAAATAAAATCATTTGGATACTGACTGTACTTCAGTTTAATTTTTATGTTTTTTAAAAGATGGCTCCTGTGGCTCCTCCACAGATCTTTTTTTTTTTTTCATACTTTAATTAAATTTATGCACATATTACAATCTCTCGTTGGGAGACAACATTAGTGCAACAACATCTCGAAAAGGTTGAATAAGAAACCAAACAAAAAAAAAACAAAAAAACAAAACACACAAAAAAACAAAAAACAAAAAACAAAACAAAAACACATATATACATATACATAAATATATGAAGGCCATTTTTATGACATATAACAGTTTCCTTTCTGCGAACACTTTAACATACATGTGGCTTACTCCTCCACAGATCATTAACCTAAGGAATAATGCGGATATATGGAAAGAGAGAGAAAGAGGGCGAGGGGTGGGGGTGACAGAGATGGTGCTCGGAATAGTGTAAGATGGAGGCAGATGATCCGCTGTGGCGACCCCCTTTGGGGAAAGAAGCCGATAGAAGAAGAAGTGCTGATTTCCGAACAATAGGGGGCGCTCGTCTAAGTAGCGCATACCGGAAGTGGCGCACGTAGCTTTGTGAGCGATGGAGACATTTTAAAAAAAAACATACAGCTAACTGCTAAACAGGGCTCGCGGAGCTGCGAGTCTTCTGCGTCAAAACACATTCAAATTCTTCCAAGTTGTAAATAAGTCAAGTGCATTCAGCGGTGCACAGTTTACATATCACATATCAGAGAGGTTGCACGTTACTGAAGATGTCGAGTGTGACACTTGGAAAAGAAGAATATAAGTAACTCTGCGGTAAGTTGTAACTAGCCGAGTGCTATTTTAAAGGCTAAGTTGGTTATCGCTTTTGACTGATAGCTGCTGACATTATCCTGCTTGTTACAGCTCTGGCTGGATTCGTAGCGCTTCCATTTTTAGGCTAATGATAGGCCGCTATCTTGCAACGTGAATATTTTTTCCACGTCTGCCTGTCGCCAAGTTTGGGAATCTTAAGGTTATGACCGAGGTTAGCTTCACTGTGCAGCTAAAAGGGTGTGCTAGTTCCAGCTAGCCCTTGACACAACTAACTGAAGTAATTTATCCGGGAACAAATAAACATCCTGTAGTTTACACGGGTACTTTAATGGGTTTAAACCTTTGTTTAAAAGGGTCGTTTTCGCTGTCTGTGAAATCTAAAACTAAAGCAGATGCTTAGCACCTTCTAGTAATACCGTTAAAAACATATTCTGGCCAAATATTGTCCGACATTTAACGTGTCTGTGTGCTTTTATACTTAAAGCAGTAATTGGATTAGAAAGGAAGAAGTAGTAAACTATAATATTCCACTTTTATTTATTTTAGTATAGGGTATAGCTTTGATTTAAGAACTTTACGGTTATAGTAATAATTGTTAATTATTCAGTCTCCTAAATATTTCCAAATAAATATTGTAGTAAAGAATTTATGTGTCATGCAAGATATTTATTTTAAGTTGTGTTTTTTTTCATATAATTCTTTTGTAAAAGTAATTGTTTTGTTTAAAAGAATTAAGGTTTAAAAACAATTGTTATTGTCTTTCAAGTTTGTTTAGATTGTTTAACTAAAGTTTGTGATGCTTCGTTTCCTCCAGCAGGTGAGGTCCTGTCCAGGGACATTGGTCCATGCTTGTTGGACCTTTGGCCGCTGGGCTCAACTAGCATGAAGATGGCTGACTCAGAAAAGGCAGAAGAATTTGTAGATGCTGAGTGCCCCTCAGAGTGCCTTGATGAAGCTCAATCAGCCACAGCTTCTGTTCAAGCAGAGCAGGATGAGCATCTGAAAACAGAAACCACTACCAGTACCAGTTCGCCCCCAAGGGAAAAGGAGGCGGACAGCCCCTTGAATACAGAAGGTGAGCAGAGTCTCCTGTCCATGCCATGCTTGATGAAGGAGCTTCGCAGAGACTCACCAGAGTCTCAGCATGCCTCAACAGGAAGTGACAAACCCGTGTCTCGTCATATCTACGAGAGTGACTCCTCGAACCCCTGCATGCTCTCGCCTTCATCCAGTGGCCACCTGGCTGACTCTGATACACTCTCCTCAGGGGAAGAAGGTGCTGCTCCTCCCATAGGAGAAGAGGAAGAGGGCAGCATGGAAGCTACAGGTGATCCTGGGCAGGCAGGAGGAATGCAAGCATCTGCCACAGTTGCAGGGGGAAGGAAGTCTCGACGGTCACGTTCAGAGAGTGAGGTGCCTCCAAATACAATGGCTGCAAAGAAGAACCGCTGCCAGCCCACCATGATAGCAGCCGCAGGAGGCCAGGAAAAACAAACCAATGGCAAGTTTTCAAAAGTGAAAGGTCACCGCAGTCAGAAACACAAGGAGCGAATGCGCCTGCTGAGGCAAAAACGAGAGGCAGCAGCACGGAAGAAGTACAACCTGCTGCAGGACAGCAGTACAAGTGACAGCGAGCTCACTTGTGACTCCAGCACCAGCTCCTCCGAGGATGAGGATGATGACACCTCAGGGGGTAGCAAGACAATCAAGACAGATATTCCAGGTAATAACCGATGTTTACAACGCATGCTTAAGAGCTCAGTACTACTACCATCACTGTCCACTAGCAGCCACTTAGTATTTCATATAAATCTCTGACTCACATTGCAGACTAGTACTGGTTTACAACATAAGAAAGTATTGACTACTGATCAGTTAGACATAAGAGTCTGCCTGCATGAGTTAAAAAAAATTGTCAACCAAATCATTAAACTGATACAACAACTGTACAAATCCTTCCTAACATCAAATCAATAACAGGGCTGCTTTGTTTGTTTTGTCATTTTTTTCCTTAGTTATTTTCCCATCCATGTCTATATTCATTCAAGTTGTCTTTAGATGTATACAGTATATGTTTAGAGGACCAGCACCTAGTCATAATACAGCATTACCCCTTTCAGACATGTACCGTTTTTAGTCAGACAGACATCATCTTAGAATGCATTGGCTGGACAATCATTCTGTTCAGTTTTATCTAGAAGTCTCAACAGAGCGTCACTCTTACAGGCTGAAGCTGCTGTAGGTTCAACCTGCATTTGCATATCACTGTCAGTATGACACAAGTCTAAAATATATGCAGTTGCATTAATGAAATTGCAACTTTGCACATCTCTCTTAGCATTTGTCTTGGTAAGACATCCATGATGAAGAATTTTCACTTTTTCCAACCCAGAATAAAGCTCATTTGCTCTCACACAGTCTATATGCTGTATTTGGGAGCTGCTACAGCAAACACTCACACATACAGAACCTGGTCCTTGTGATGATGAAGGAGGAAACAAAGTCTTCAAAAAAGGAGATTACACTTCTTCAGAGTTGAAAGTATCCTTGTCACTTTGTTTGGCACTTTATAAACCAACAGTGTATATAAAATTATATTTAAAGCTTAAAGTAAATTAAAGATCATTAAAAAATGGTCTCAATATAGATTCATCACCTGATTGTTCTTCTTTGGTTCTTTGGTGGTAGGTCAAAACCTCTTTGGAAGCTTTTTTTCTTTTCTTTTCTTTTTTTTTTTTTGATTGGCTGGAGAAATCCTGCAAATAAGACACACATACCATGGCTCTCCCCATCACTGTTATATCAATGAAGCTTTAAACAACTAAGCAACATTAATAATATAATTAACAATATAAAGCCCCTTTTCGATTAGTACCTACTTGGATCGACTCGGCACGTTTCGCCACAGTTTTCAGAGTTTTCTGTTAGGTCATAGTACCTGCCTGGTACCTGGTACTTTTTCGTACTTGCTCAGCCGGGGTTCCAGTGATCCGAGCAGGTACTAAAATGTGATGCCGTCAGACTGCATGCCACTGATTAGCTGGTCAGTAGCATCACAATGGCTACAAAAAACCGTGGTCCCTGAGTCTGGCGAAAAGCCACAGACCGAGTAGCAGGTATATTTTTGCCTCGGCGTCCACCTTTGTTGTAGCGTTCATGTCACATATTAATCGCGTCGTTCACACACACATTAGGAGGTACTAAATTGTAATGGAAAACCAGTCGATCCGAGTCGATCTGAGTAGGTATTGATGGAAAAGGGTCTTATGAGTGATAACCAGGACTGGAACAGAATGGTAAAGCAAGCAATCTGACATATCCCATGTCTGAAAGAGACTTAAACATTGTCATGAAACTCTTTCTTACTGATGATTTGCTATGGGAGTCTAATCAACATTGTCCAGCTCAGAGTGGTAAAAAAAGAGTTGAGTTAATGTAACCATTACTGTGAGTTCTGCAGTTCAACAAGTCAGCCATTAATATACACAGCCTTTGCTCTAAATAGACATACTATGATCTCACTGAGTTGCAAGACTCTGCAGTCACTGCTGGTGTCAGTAAGCTGTAGAAATACTGGCTTATACATGAGTAAGGACATAAAATCCAATATCTAATGTTGTGTTTCACTAGATTGCCTAACCTCATAAGTAATTAGTCTGTTTTGTTAGAGGGAGTTTAGCAAGTATTTCATTCACATGAAAACTGCTGGGCATTTAGTATTGCATTTCCTGCATTTCTGTCCTTACTAAATATTCCTTAATGTTTCAATATTCTTTTTGTCCTGACCCATCACACACTTCACTCCTCCTACAGTGAATCATGTCAGAAATGTAGTTGGGTGCTTTCCTATACTTTAAATGATTTTGCAACACCTTAGATGAGCCCGTGAGTTCTTGTCATCCTGTTGAAAGTGTAAATGCATACAAATATATACAAATCTAATTGAGAATGGCTTTTTGCGAATCTGTGGGCCAGAGGTGTCTACCTGGAATAAACACTCATTGGCAAACGCTGATTGTAACGCTTGCATGCACGTTAGACCCCGTGAGTTTGCTTACATGTTGTAGAAATCTTTTGGGTGAGTTGAATTCTCCAGAAGTAGCTCCTATCAGGCTGGTGTTTAAAGGTCTCCCAACGGAAGAGAAGCACTCGGTTTACTGTTGGATAATCTTTTGATCATGATTGTGTTCTTTAGCGTATAGCTTGATGTATTTTATTACTGTAGCATTTTTACATTAAAATCAAATTTTAGTTTCTTGTGTTTCATAGATGATCCGTAATAAATTGTTTTTGTATTAGTAAAGGTACTTTGGTTTATATAAAGTCTATCTCTTAGTTATGTCTGTTGCTTTTGCGGCTCAGATTTGAAGTTATTTTGCTTTGGGTTGTTGCATTTACTTTAAAATCTTAAACCTTTTCCAAATCACTCGATCAGTCACCCTCAGACCACCAATTATCTTCCTTCAGGGATCTGTAGGACATGAAATGTTTTCAGCCATTTTTTACATCCCGCACACAGATTTGAGTGCTACAACTGCATGATGTAGTCCATCAGCATGAAAAGAGTCGATCTGCACGTTACCTGAAACAAACTGTCATTTTCTCTGTAATGCAAAAGTCCACCTCCGAAGCATGAAAGTGCTACTGTATTTTCTTATGGCTTGGCCTCAATGTCTTTAAAGCTGGCTTCAGACGTGCTTCGGAGAGATCCAGAGTGGGATCCCAGATTCATGGGTTACTGGACAGCGGCTCGTGGGACAGGAACGGCATCGGCAGCGTTCTGGAGGAGGCCATGACGCGCTTTGCTGTGATGCAGCGTCAGACCGAGGAGCGCTTCCGCGTCTGGATGGAAAAGCTTGCACACCTCGACTCGGACAACGATTCTTCCAAGCGCTCGAGTGACGGCCCAGAAGGGCAGCAGCAGGCCTCACAGGGGGCACGGCCTTCCCCCCCAAGCTCATTTTTGCCATCTTCAGAGTCTGCAGAGACTATGGCTGCCTACATGTTGGCACGAGAGAACAACAGTCTCACCCACACCCCTATAAACAACAACAACAACATCCACCCTGAAGTTGTCACTCAGAATGGAAATCTAGGTGTTCCAGACCCTGGTCTCTTGAATGTTTAGATTTCACTTCTGCTTCACCCCTCGCAGTTTCTTACTTTGATCTCGGCAAGTGTAGAGATAGTTAAGGCAGAAAGCAATGGGGTATACCCGTTCAAGGATGTGAGGGCACTAAACAGAAACACCACCAGCAGCAGCAGCTGGGCCTGAACTGGTCATTTGAACTTGACTCTGTGCAGACCAGGGGCCCGTGCTATGAAGCAGGTTTAACATGTCTTCTTTATATGGCTTTGTTAAGCCTAGCAAACACAGTCACATGGAGTCTGGTAATCGGTTGGGTTCTTTTTGTTTGTTTGTTTTAATTAAACCCAGCTATGAGCATTTTCGCATAACATGCGTAATGGTGGCACCAGATGACCAACTGCAAAGACTATGGGACTATAGCCACTTAAAGTCAGAACAAACAGTAATCCTGATATGAAGAAAATTAAAAATGTAATCCAGGCAAAAAGCCAGGAGGAAAAATTGGCATAAAATTGCATTTTGTGTGAATGTGCAATTTACTAAAAGGCCCATTAGTGATGATGCTCCATCACTGACAAACAAGAAAATATAACTTGAATTACAATGATGTATTTCTTCAAATTCATGTGTTACCTGTGGTTGTTTATTTAGATAATTTTAGCTCTGTTGTTTCAGCTACAACCCGGGTAATGTTAAATCGAATGACATCGGGTAAAATATTTTTTTAAATTCTTGCAAATTTTATAAGGTCTAAGCACTGGAATTTAATCAGTTAAAGAGTCTTGACATATGGAAAGAAGAAATGGGCTCAAATGCTCACAGGCATAAGTGAAATAAAACCCACTCAGTACATGTGCTGTACAGCCCAAAGGATCTTCACAAAAGACAACCAATTGGTCAGTAGTTGGTGCTTTATATACGTTCATCTGTTATGTTGAACATGACCTACTCAGGAGGTCGTGTATTTTGGTGTGGTCTAATGTGGCAGTGTACCCGCAGAAGGAACTGAATTTGGAAGCGGGGGAACCCTGAAAACCTGAAACTAGCTTGGAATCCTGCTTAGTAGCACGGGCCCCTGAGGCTCAGCATGTGTGCTGGCACTGAATCACTGTGAGATTTGACACTGAGAAAAATTCAACTCACCTATTTGATTTCTGCAGCATCTGTGACACGGAAACATGGCTTCTCAATAGACTGAGTCAGGGCTCTTATTGTATTGCTTTGCTTTCTTTCTTTCGTTTTTTTCAGCACCAGCTGAATACCCTCTTTGACACATACAGAGTAACTGTTTTATTTCTTTCATTCAGCATATGAACTATAATGATGGGTAGCCATCATTGCAGTGTTAAGTGGGGTGCTGCTGTGTAATAGCATGTGCCTTGTCATTCTGAACTCATGATGGGTAAAGCATTATAGTGCTGTTTCCTTAAGAATCAGGTTTACCACTGCATACCCCCCGTTTGTCTTGAACTGTTTGCACTTTGCTTGTAAACAGTTCAGGAAAATCTTGTGACAACCTTTATTTTGGTGGCATAGCTTTACTAACAGAACATTTAAACATAGATATGCCTATAAATATAAACACAATATACTAACACACACAATTTCTTGCTTTTTAAAAAATCTATATTAAGGATTAGACGTGTTTACATTTTTTAAATAAAGGCCTTTCTGTTACATTTGCTGCTGGCACTGCATTTGCGCAGTAACATGAAACGAGTGATTGAGGAATCTGGAAAAGAAAACTTGTGGTTATTTTAGTAGCTTAGGTGTAGATTTTATAACATCATATAAGGCATGGGTTCTTTTGTTGTGGCTATTGGCTGCATTGGCCTCAAATCTTCAGTCATATTATAGTAATGGGTATTTGTCTACTTCAATTTTGTTTGCACTGGTCTGCCAGTTTATCCAGTGTCCCCACCAGGCACTGCGTATTCGCATCTTGACTTTAAACTGAAAACCCAGGCATCAAACGTGCAGATATAGAGCAGTAATACAGCTGCAGTATGGTGCATGGCAATGTTTACGGATTTTTTTCTAATTAAAAAAAGAAAAGAAAAAGTGAGATCTATGTGATCAAGTGGCCTTCTGGTTCACATCCTGTGGTCTTTGAAAGGGGGGAGGAAACAATCCTCCTTGAACCCCCCTCCCCCCCACACTGTTTTCACTGATGTAGATGACCATTTGGGTCTTATTTCTAAATACTGCTAACAACCATCACAGAGACTGATGAAGGAATCTTTGGCCTGATCATATTTAAAGTTAAGATGTTCAAAAGTGTTCTCTATATGTGTATATGTAGCCCTATGACTGTCATTTTTACAGAGCCTAAAGCTAAGCGACGTGTTTCCCCCACCTGTTTGCATGCGAGTATATTAGTATATAGAATGTGCAAGGCCAAATTAGTTTACATCAGCAGCACGTGTGCAAGCTATAGCTTTTCCTTATGCTGATAAACGGTGACTGACGGGACATTTTATCTCTATATTTTTTTTCCTTGTTTTCCCTTGACCTAACGGTTTCATGTTGTGTGAAGATTGCTTGTTTTGTAAAGCGTTCCTTTGCCATTACGGATTTAAATAGATCCAGCGTCAGCTCTCCTGTACTCCTTAAAACTAGAATGACTTTTAAATCAACAGTTTTGTCAGCACAGTAACGAGAGCCTGTGCATGAAATCAAAATGTGCATTAAAAACAACAGCAAGGACAGTCCATTGTTTACCAAAGACACTAACCTGGTCTACATTAGTGCTTTTCTATCTCTAATACATGGCCTTTATATTGGCATGTGCTTGGTTTCTTTGGTAACCCTAGTATCTACCTATATCAGCTATTCATAGGCAGTGTTCTCTCACAGTACATGCTGTCCAGACAAAACCCCTCTCACACACCCACAGATGTCTGGATAGCAGAGTGTGTGTCTGTCTGTGTCTGTGTGTCTCTCTCTCTCTCTTTCCCAGGGACTCCTTTTTACAGGGTAGAACAATTATGTGCTCCCGCTCTTCTAGTTACACTCCTGTTGTTTGGCTTTGTTTTGTTTAGTTTTTTTGACTATCCCCACTACATTTCATTCACTGAGTAAGATTATTTTGAAATGTGTTTTGTAACGACTGTACTCGAGTGTAGTTTTTATGTGAATGGCTGTTATTTTAAAAAGCAATAAATGGAAAGAACAAAAGGTTTGTTGATGTGCTTCAAATACAACCATCATTTATAAGAGTATAATGCATTGTTTTATTTTAGAGTTAATGTAGACCTTTACTTCAGGGGAAACGGGGGACCAATGGGGGTTTTCTTGTGTCTATTGTAGATGCTAAGACTTAGCGGGTCTGTGGAAGCAGTGTCCAGTCTCTCATTCAAACAGAAGTCGCACTATTCCCAGGCATGATTTGAATAATGAAGTGTTTTCTTTGTTCTCTGCAGACGGGCCTCCAGTAGTGGGTCACTATGATATTTCAGACACTGATTCTAACCACGAGAGTATGAATGTGGAGGCAGTCCGGCCCACGGTGATAAAGCATGAGCTAAAAACACACAGAGGCCAGGATATGGCAGCTCACTCTGGGTGTATAAGAGCTCTGAGCTCTACCTCAGGTCAGTTACAAACCCGGTATAATAAATTCCAATCCTCTCAGTGAAGGCAGGACATTTTAAAGGCATGGGTTGTCATCAGTAAGCTGAAATGTGCCGTGTGGCAGGAGGCGGTCTTATTAATCTCAGCAAGACACTTTTGAAGCACTCTTTATCCCACACACCGCCAGCTGGCATTTGATGTTACTAAAAGTCTTGACCTTTTTTGCAGCCGACAGAACATGAATATAAAGGCAGCCATCTAATGTGTCACTCCATGCTGTCCAGTCAGTTTTACAAACACCACTGTCAGCTTCATCTCTGTTTTGTGTTGGGGTTTGTGTTTTTTGTGTGTCTGTGTCAAAGCAGCTGCTGTCTTCACGTGTCAGCGAGGTCTGAAGCGCTCTACTGCTTCGGCCCTCCTCACAAAGCATGACTGTGTTCCTCTACATTTGTTTCAGGCCACATGGAGGCAGAGCTGTCGCACAAGGAGAGCTCTCAGCACAAGGGCCAGATTAACATTGTTTCCTCTGACAGTGAGGTGGAAATAGTCGGAGTGCAAGAAAAAGCACGGTAAAGACTTTCAGTGGGGAAACTGTAAAATTCTACTGTTACTGCCCACCCCTCCACTGAATTCAACTTTTTACTTTTTTTTTTTTTTTTTACTTCTTTTTTTTCTTTCCTTTTCAAATCTAGATGCGCCCATCCTTGCGGGGGGGTCATAAAGAGTTTGTCCTCCTGGAAAGAGAACTCAGGGGAGCAGTTAAACAGCACAAATCAATCACAGCTCTGGACTACTGTTTCCCCTCAGCCCAACTGGGTGTCCCCTCCTGAAGTGGTGGACCTCACGCTGGACGAGGACGGCGGACACAAATACCTACTTTAATAAAAAAAAAAAAAACCCAACGTATACACTGAAGACTTTTTTTTCCCTACACACCTCTTCCTCCCAACTGCTCCTCATCCATCTTGCCTGTCCTCCACGTTAAAGCTAAACTGAATCCTTTCTAGAGTTGTGGCCTCGCCTGTAACCGCTTGTGGGCTCTTCCTGCTCCAAAGCACTCTTTTGTTTTTAACTTTACTGTTGAACAATCATGTATCAAAGCCATTCAACTGGTGTGATTCCCTGAACCTTTGCTTGTCAGCTATGAATTTTAGCTGCATCTAAATGGCACAGCACCTCAAGTGAAGGTGGAAATGTACAAGAATGATTTATCTGGTAATGATAGCAATATCTTCCCTTCATTTAATACCTCAGTTACCCTTCAATACCAGATATAGGCAGTGTGTCATGTGCTTGCAAGCCGTATAGTGAACATTTCAAGTTGCTGCTTTAGAGCAGGTCAGTATCATGAGATGGCTGTGAACCTGCTTCACTACAGACTTTGAATGAAATGTTTTCAGAATTGATTTGGCTTTTTTTTTTTTTTTTTTTTTTTTTAATCTGCAGCCACTTTAGGTCAGAACAGAATGGCAGCTTGTACACTTTCTGTTGTACAGTAGACCATAGATAAATGACAAAGTTTACTTTGTATCTGTCAAGGGTAATTTTCTATTTTTTCCCCCCCATTTTCAAAGGTCTTGCCACTGGACTTGCATTTAGATCCGTCTGCCTTTATAGATTGTTTTACTATACGGTGTACAACCCATGCTCTGATGCTGTCAGTGAGTGCTTTGCTTCATTTGAAAAGAAGTATCGGATATTTAGGGAAACTTTCACTATTTTTAGAGAGTTAGATGAGAAGACTGGTAACAGAAATCTATTTAAAAAAATAAAGCAGTTTAGAGCTAGGTGGATGTGGTTCTTGAGGTAGAGTGGTAAATGGACTGTATTTATCGCTCTTTTCCCTTCACCCACATTCATACAAGCACTTTTTTTCTGTCCATGCCTAAGCACTCGCACATGCATGCATTAATGGGAACTCGGGGTTCAATATCTTGCCCAAGGATCCTTCGACATGAAGAAGAGCCAGGGATTGGATCACTGATCTTCCAATCAGTAGAAGACCTTTAATCTTCAGAGCCACACAGAGAGTGAGGCATCCCATAATTGGAGAGTCGGGTTTTTTGATTTCCTAGCTCCATCTAGCCACATGTCAAAAGGGTCAAAATTTTGAACTCCAGAATCTTCCCATTAATGTGTAATCTGCATCTGACTGTTTGTGTGATAGTGCTGGATGCATGTTTGTGTGATGGGTGTTTTAGGTGGGTGACAAAACAAAAACTAAGACTGCAGTCCATTTATATTCGCTCGACAGAAATCAGGGAAACACTCTCTCCAAGAGCCACATACTAGTTCCTTTGCATTTACTAGTTAACACATGGTATATCAGTATGAGTAGTTAAAAAATAAAAGAAAATTTTTTTTACATGCTGTAGTGTGAAACCCCGGACACTGCGTACACATTGGTCTTTGACTGACGAGTCATTAACATTTATCCTCCTTTTATACTCCTTATGTAAACCATAAATTACAAAATGAGCTTCATGTTTCATTCTGTATGACCTGAAACTAGTGATGGAGCCCATGAAGTCATCAGGGAAGTGTTCAGTGAGATTACAGAGCAAGCAGGTTAACGGCTGTTTTCCGATAGGCTCGCGCACAACCAGAAGTCTTTTTGCAGCCAGAGGAGTCACCTGCTGCCGGCTGTTAAAAAGAATACAGGTTTAAGACACTTGGGAGTTGGTTTCTCCACCTTTAGTATGGTCAGAAATAAATAGGTCAAGTAGATGGACACGAGCATGCTTGCAGTTTCCTTGGTCTCTATTCTTTCTACATAGCTAACTGGCCGCTAGCTTCACACAGTCAGGTTATCGATCTTCTCATCTAATGTTTACTCATCACCAGAATGCCAATAAACATTTCTGAAGAAGTCACTTCATTTAAAATTTCAGTTTTTGTTTGTTGCCACTATAATACAGGAACAATAAAACTTTTTATTTTTGGTTAGGGGTGTCTTGTTTTTTGGGCCCTCCACAAGAATTCAAGTTTGTCATGTGACACCTGGGGGAAATTAATTGCACACCTGTGATTTGAAGCCTGGGAAGAAAATAAGCAAAAAAAAAAAAAAAAAAAGTCCAAGCTACAAAACACTACGACAGTGCTGTTTTTGTTTTCAAAGATGCATTGGAAGCCACACTTTTGTTACAGTGTTTGAGTGTCCAAGGGCGACTTTAATTATCAGTGAATGTATGTCCTTGCCGTGCTGGCTGGTTGTACTTATTGTTTGCATGCTTACCTTGAATGGATGCAAACTCCTTTAAATCTCTGGGGACCCCTTTATAATAACTGAGGAACTGTATCTTCCAATGAATACTGCAAAGCAAGATGGCCTGAATGCCTTGAAATGTGCACTATTTCCTTTTAGAAAGGTTTAAAGCTTATTCTTTTACCTTACAAAGCAGCGGATTTTGCTATCGCAACAATAAATATTTTAATAATAGATGTTAATTTCACAAACACACATATATCTATACATATATATCTATAGAAAAAGAGTAAAAGTGATGTTGAGTTTATGCCCAATGTGTGAGTTATGGGGCATTTATAGATGAGATGATTATTGTATAAACTGTTTTCTGTTTTTGTTTTTCAACCCTGATCCTCAGGGCCTGCTTGCTCTCTTTCCTGCTGTCTTCTTTTGTCTTCATGCAGTACTGCAGCCACGCTGGCTAAAAAAAATGTAATCAATAGCTTTACAGGCTATTTTAACACATTTCTTGTAATTGCATATTTAATAACATACACTTTCCTAAGTGACACTTGATAATTATAGATTTATTTTAACTTCTGCTGGTCACAGAAAGATAAAATTTGAACGATCTAAACCAAAGTCTATATGGAGCTTTTGTTCTCAGTTTATTTCCCAATTTATTCTTAGAAATTTACTATGTGAATCTGAATCTCTTCATTTGGAAGTCAGTGAATTTGCTGTGAAAAGATCGAATATAGTTACAAATTGAATATATTGTTGAATATATATTTGGTTTTACTTGGCCAGTTTTTTCTGTTATATACATCTACCACTGTAAGAACTCTGTACCACAACACTTCAGCTTGCAAAAACCATTTTGCTGTTTTTCTGTGGGACTATTATGAAATGCTAGCGAGGCATCACTTGTGTCTTTAGTGATATAAGTGTGGTAGAAACCACGGCAGTGATGCTGGTTGCACATAGCATGTTTGGTGGCATCTTTCATCCTCATCTCCGATGTTATCGTCATTGCCGGTATTTCAGCCTCACTCTTCTGTTTTTGCTCCGTTTTGCTGTCAGTATTTTAACTTAACAGAAGTGTTTATTTTGTTGCTTCTGCAAGTCCCTGACTTCCTTGAAATTATGTCTGTAGAACAAAAAGAAACTATTTTAAAACTAAATAAACGGACCGTTATTTAATGAGCTCTTGTCAAGTCATTTATTTCTGTGTTTTACAAGCATATATTTGCAGTTTTTGCTCGTGTGCTGTGACTGGTGTCAAGATTTTGACACCAGTCACAGATTTTTGCCTTTTCTGGCAGACCAAAGTGGTGTAATTAATCTGAGACGAGGATGGTGACACGTTTCAGCCTTTCAGGTATGTTTACAACTTTAGCATAAAGTGCGATTTGAATTTCACTTTTAACAGTTCACCCTAAAAATGTTAAATCATGTCATTACAAGACTGATCTGAATTCTTGCTTACTGTGAGTGTTGTTTGAGTGTTCTTATCTGTCGAGTCCTGTGCACAAGTCTCGAGCCAACCCTCATTCCTTTTACATTTTCATCATGAAATATAACTATAAGGTAAGAGGGAACAATATAAGTGAGTTACTGAAACGTGCACACATGGAACAGTATATAAGACAAATAGTTCGTACAGTTCTAATAGCTTGAAATTAATATTTGGTATGGCCGCCTTTATATTTCGACACAGCCAGGAATCCTTCTCCAGGCTTCTTGAAGAACATTCAAAGCTCTCTTTGGACGTTGGCTGCCTTTTGTTCTGCTCTCAGTCAAGATGATCACACACTGCTTCAATAATTTTGAGGTCCAAGCTCTGGGGAGGCCAATCCATGACTCCATTGTGTTTTACAGATGACTGTTGACACTCACTGCTGTACCTCTACCCTGACGTCCTTGGTACATATTCATGATAATAAGACGTGTTGCCACTGGTTTTCAGTCCAGTTCTTGTGTAATTTGGCATACCTCAACATACCTTTCTGCCTGTTTCTCTTCCTTAAGAATAACTCCTTGATAGCGACCCCATTAAGACCATTTATGATTCAGTGAACATTAGATGGATGAAGTGAAGGCCCAGATGAATCTCTCCATCTTACTTCTAAAGGACATGACTTTCAGATGCTGCTCATCTGCTGTAGATTTTTTTTTTAGCCCTGATGCTTCTTCTTTTGTACTCCACTTGTCGAGCTTCCTCAATTTGTTTTAGGGAGACACTGCACACCACACCAAGATCTGCCAAGTTTTAAGCTAATATCTTTTTGGAAATGGCCTTGTTAGTGCAGAAATCGAATTTTACGCACGTCAAGCTGACAGTTTTCCTATATGCAAATAAAGAAATGGGAACAATTTATGTGTTTACAACTTCAAGTTCTTTCTAGGTTGTCTGCCACAAAACTGGTTTAACAACAACACTAGTTCAACCTTCAAGTTAAGTATCCTTTATTGTGTTTGAATGATTGATAGGTCAGTGTTAAGTGACTTAACAAACAAACAAAATGGTTACGTACAAGGCCTGGATTGAAAATGAGTGAAAAAGCAGACAATGTCCAAGGACACTTTAACAGATCTTCAGAAGCCTGGAGAACTATTGCTCAAGATCACTTTTAAAAGAAATTACAAGCGTCTGGCTCCTTGGAAACAAAATATTTAAAGGGTGTCACAAGACTTAGTACTGTATAACTGCCACCATAGGTATAGCACTTAACAAGATGTCTCATTGTTTATTTTATTCTGTGGCCAAGCAGTCTAGACGGCTGCCTGACTGTGAACAATGCAGGTTCATCCTCACCCACCAAAGTAGCATGCCAGGTCAGAGGTCACCCTGTAACACCTGCCACTAGGGGGACATATGGAGTTCACATGAAGAAGACAATGAGGGAGTGGAGCAATGCAGTCTGCGGGGCCCTTTAACGAAAAACTAAAGCCCTTTAGCCAGCTCTTTCCACCCTCGGGGCAGAACATCAGCTGTATGCTAATTTTCACAGGGCAGCGGTGGCCTCACAGAGCAGTGAATGTGCTGGCTCACTCTCAAAGCCAGAAATGATTGCGCTTCATCTTGCAGATGTCCTTTTACACTAAATGATGCCACTTAGGATTTTTGTGTTGTACATGTTTTGTTCCAAGTTATCTCCAGTTTCTTCAAAATGGCATTTCATTTGTTCAGTCCTCGCTCTGCCCACCTCCAGAGGGCTTTCTAAAAATAAAGAGTGGAAATAAGTCTCATTTCTGGTGAGGACACAATTTTTACATCAGGTTCTGCTGAAAGAGAGCTCAGCTGCTGCTTCTGTTAATACGTCAACTACAGCCAGCTATCCTGATAAATGCTTGTGTTCAAATGTACATAAATGTGTGGAATAAAGTGGCAGTTTTGATGTGTGAAATTGATTGCAGCAGTGATAGTAAAGCATCGTGAAAGGCTCTTTGTGTTTCACAGCAGGCTTAAGGCATTAGATGACGGGAACTGGAGGACATATGGGACTAAGAGTTTTGTGACCCCCTCAGCCTCCACAGGCCCATCTGTTCCTTCATCCTTCAGGCTTAACACTACAGGCAGTGAGGTTTTTGGGACACAGGCCCCTTTTTTCACAAGTTCTGCTGTATGACAAATCTGGCCAACATATATTCACGAATATTCAAAGAGTTAAGTATTACTTGAACTGTATCGGATCATCAAGAAGATCATTCAGCAACATTTTCCTGATGATCGAGTCTGACAAAGGTCAAGGCAAATAATCTATGCAAGTATATATCTTTCCTTTTTTCAATTCTGTTTATGAGAGAATTCAGTTGCATATGCATAACCATTGGCTGCCCTATAGGTAGGGTTAGGCCCAACCAATCACAACACTTCAATCCAATCTAAAAAGCAAAAACAGTAAATACCTTTTGTTTCACTTTTGTGTAAGACAACCTGTGCTGTTTTTCTTGTCAGGCAGTGAATATTTGGCTGTCACAAATCACCCTTGTTGGCCCTTAATTGTTAAAGCAAGTTACATCCTTCCTCTCTGCCATCAGTACTTGTTTCAGCGTTGATGAAGACTGACATTTTTCATGATTTCACTGAAAGCAGATGTGATGAAATTGGACAATAAAGTAAGTTGTTTGTTTGTTTGTTTTTCTTTTTACAAGAAGGTACCATATTGAAGCTAATGGTGTTTGCAGTTTTAAATTTACTCAATTTTTCAGCCCTGGAAGTTCTCACTTTTACTGACTTAACTTTGAATGATTCTTTAAATGAACTGCCACCTGCTAAGCTTTTTGGGTAATATAGGCAAGAGGCTTTGACAAGGTTTGAAAAGTGCAAGTGAAAAACAAACAAACAACTGTGTCTGCCTTATCAATTTTTTGCAAGCTGCCCATTATGAGTCCAGCAATACATGTATGGTACTGAATCCAGTGTAATTTTCATAATGCTATTTTCTCTTCCCTTTTAAGCCAACTATACCTGAAGCATCAAGAGTAACGCTACTGAAAAGACCCTTCAGAGTGTTAAATATAATCACATTTGTACTCTCAAATGTTATTTTACCCATGGTCCATGTACATATGATTTTCCTTATTATGAGTATCACTGACACCTATCTTGCCATCCTCTTAGATCCTTTGAATAGAAACCTTTTCATACTTTTCAGGGCATATCTCATATAAATCCCTGCATTGTTCAGTTCAGTATACCCTATCTGCAATACATGAAAGCAACTTTGAACTTAAAAATGTAAATGTACTAAATAAATGATAAATCTACTACATTGCAATGCAACATTTATGCCTTACGTGTAAAGAAGGTAATGTATATAGCAGAATCATCTCAAGTCCTGCATTGAAAATGCCTGATATAAAGGCATAATCGGGACAAGTTGGGGCAACTGCTGATTACTATTGTTGTGGATACAGCTGCTGTTTTTGTAATTTATACATATATTGGGTAATACTGGTGTTGTTAACTGTGCCAGTATAGTATTTATCTGTAGTATCACATCAATTTTAAAAGTGTAACGAAAACATAGTGTAATGAAAACTTGAACCTATTTTAAAAGGGGAGAGGGGGGCAAGGAAGACCAAAATAGAAAAATATTTGCAATTAGTCACCAAAGCTGTCAAATAAATGCAGTGAAGCAGAAGTCAAAACTTTCATAAAAAAATACTTGAGTAAAGCCTGGTGAGGTAAAGTTCCGTTTATTTCAGGCTCCGTGATAAACTATAGCCATAAGGTACCATCAGATCTAAATGTTCCAGCCACGAAAGTACCCCGCACTGTGCGTGCGGATGGGAAGGATATCTCCGCCCAGGCACTGATCCTATTGGCGGATCCCGCTGTCAAATCCGGAGGGTCCTGCTCGGAAGGCTCCACTGATTGGCTACAGGGGTCTGTGTGTGTGTGCAGGCAGCGCAGTCTGTTTGAATGTGCTGGTGACTGAAGAGGATCATTTCCATGGACCATCTGTCTTACTGGCTGCGCACAAAACAAAGAAGGACCCAGGATGGTTTTAGTGCATGTCGGATATCTGGTTCTCCCCGTCTTCGGCTCAGTTAGAAACAGAGGTATGAGGAGCTTTATGTTCTCTCTTTTTTTTTTCTAACGCTAACCCCGAAATAATACTTCTTCATTACTTGTCTTAAATATCCACAGATGATGTAAACAGAGCTGACACCTGCTAGCTAAAAGCGAGCCAACGTAACAGCGAGCGATACCGAAATTATATTAGCCTTCTTGCTAGCTGTAGCCGAACCGAGACCGCTAATGAAGCGACCGAAGACGTGAGCCCTCAAATGCCGACGAAGACGTTGTGTTTCGGGCCTGTAAACCGCACTAAAAGGACTTCAGCTGTCAAGCGGCAGCTTTTCTTTTCCCCTTTTCATTTTTTTCTTTTTTACCCTCGGCGGCTAGCGCGCTTCTGTCTGGTTTATCTATTTATCCCTTCGCCTTGTTTATGTGTGTGCCGTCGCCGCTAGCTACTACAGCCCGGACAACAACGGCAGATTAATACCAGCCCAGCTTTATTTAGCTTACAACCTCCACAGGGGTTTCTTAAATTATGAATTTAGCCAAGCTAGGGTAGACCTCTGAATCCAAAGTGCATCCTTTAAAAAAAATCTCATTTCTGCGAGTTACTTTAACTGGATGGTTCTTCCACTGAAAGACAGCATTAGGCTAATCGGTGTAAATTAGTATAAGCATATGACTGGTTTTTAATGCGAATAGGCTTTAACATTTTTGGAGCATGTCCCCGTCAAACCTCTAATAAAAATAATAATAAAAAAAATTCCCTGCAAATTTCGCTGCAGGTGCTCCAGTAGTGAAACAGCATAAAATCCGTTTAATAGGGCATAACAACAATAACATCATCCTCCACTGCAGCAGGGCTCTCTGTGTTGATTATGTAATAATAATAGTAATTTGTCGTGCATTGTTAAAACTACATGCAGTAGCACCAATGATTTCATTGTGCTTTTATTTGTGTTCTTTTTTCCTGTTCCATAGTATCGAGGCTGGCTCTACATTCCGCATTTCTCAGACCTTTGTCCCCCTCCATTGTGTAGCTAACGATCATCTGCTGCTGTCTGCCGTAGCCTCTGCCTGTTCTCTGCATCTAGCTGTATTGTGAACCCCTTCTTCCTCATTTCCTCTTTCCATCTGAAGACGACATTGGCATTAAAACAGAGTTCCCACTCATACCGTATCCTTCTGTGTAACAGACTAAAGAATAACACTCTCTGTAGAAAACAGTTTGTCTTAATTTAAACTGTCATGTTGCTCTTTAGTGAATAACCCATTGTAGCGTTAGACTTTACTACAGACTGTCATTGTGATTCTCCCATTCAGTGTGGATAGACTACATTCTGCTGTAAATTTCTGTAAAGTGGATACATTTTGATCCTCCCCTCCCCGATTCGATTACAGCCAGGCTTGATCGAACTCGTTGATTACTCTCCTCACAAAGGTGCATTGTACCGTCTTTTTGTTGTCAAAGGAGCACTTTACAATTGCTATTACTAATAATCTTGTTATCCTGATAATCACTAATTGGCATGCAGCGCTTAAGTCATTTTGTTTTTGGCGACGTTATGTTTTTTTTCCCCACATTTGAAGGTCCACTGCACCTGTTAATGGTTGCTGGTCATAATCCTATCCATGTGTCAAAGCATTTGTCCCTGCTAGCTGAGCGGACTTCACAATAAATTGGAGAGATGTGAATCTAAACCCATTTTGCCATTTTTGCAGCGCCCCACCACCACTACCACTCCCTCTCAAATCTTACCTCCAGCACCTCCAGAATGCTATCCATTTTACAGGGATGTGTATATCCTGCACTGCTGTAGATCTCCTTTTTTAGAATCAAAATGTCTTTTTTATTCTTTGGTTGTGGTTTTTCTGCCTTATGTTCTTGTATTAGATCCTAATGCATGGTCATTTTATACTTTTGTTTTTCCACATTGAACAGCAGATTCCAATGTAATCTTTGTGAAGAGATGTCCCTGCTGTACTGAAATGTGCTGTAAGCATACACATCTACTCATTGGATGCTGCTTCTGTTCTGTTAACCCTACAGAGAGCATGGTCAGGCCTTGCCTTTGGTCTTTATTTGCATGGGATTATTATTATTATGCTTATTATGCTTATGTAGAGTCTCTTACTCTTATTATTACTATTATCACACAGTGCCACACATACTAATATTTTTCCAATAAAGACTGTAGTTTTCTTCCTAACCTTCAGTGTGCTTTTTGCTGATTTCCATGTGTTCCTCCCCCTCCTCCCTCCACACTGTGCTGTCACTGAGACGGTCCCCTCACTCTATATGTGCTCTCATTTCTCAGCTGTCTTTGACAGAGTTTCTTCAGGTTGCCACACTGCTTACTTTGGAGTAGGGGCAAGCACATTTTCTTTCCATTTTTAAAATGCAAAGGCATGTTTGATATTGAAACCTCGACACTGACATTTCCTGTTACATACAGGCTGTCATTCCGTCCAAATCCATACACTATCTATAGACCAAAACACAGCCTCTCTCACAGCCAATCATTGGTGTTAACATTGTGAGCAATATGGGTGAAATCATGGTATGTGTAATATATATATTTTTAAATATAGTTAATAGAAGTATATTGCAAAAAAACACTCAAAAGGAGTTAAATAGTAAATAAAAATACAAGTGTTTAATAATAAAAAATTTAAAAAAAGCTGGCATGCTATATAAAATGAAAATAAAACAATATAATTTGCAAGCACGTTAAACCCTATATTTAAAAAATAAAATAAAAGTGAATTAATGAAGCACAAAATAGAATTTAAGGATTATTCAGGCCTTTTTCCTTTTCTTTATGGAAAACATAAGTTCTTGTTTTGAATTTGATGCCAGCAAAATCTTTCAAATAAGTTGCGACAGGGGCATGTTTACCACAGAGTTGCATCAGCTCTTCTAACAACACTCTTCAAGGGCTTGGAAACTATGGCAGACCGGTTGCTGTAGATTTGAAAGAAACATGTTTTCATGTAAGATTTCAGCAGCTCAACACTTCAGAGCCCCCTTTGTTATATACATGTTATTTATTTATCTTTGGTTCGCATTATCTAGAATGTTGATACTGGGTGATGGCTCTGACCTGTTTAGCCCCTGGACTCACTCTGTACAGAGCCATACTGCTGTAATTCGTGAGGAATGTTGTTTTGCACGGTCTTGCTGAAAAAAAAGCAAAGGCTTTCCAAAAAAGAAGTCATCTGATCCGATACCTGTACATATGAAATTGTTCAGCATTAATGGCGATTTCACAGATTTGTGAAAGCACCATCAAGATTTGTGAAGTTACTCATAATATTGCTCACTAATGTATGCGCATATCATCAGGAATGGTGCCATTCTTCTGAATTATATTTATGTATAATTTGTTTGTTTTTCACAGTGGTTTTGAGAAGTTGTTTAGTCCACTTCACAGATTTCCACCACAGAACTGAAATGGCGCTGAAGAGCACTGCCGTTCAGTGTTGGTTTTCAGCTTTCCCCCCTGAATACAGAGAATTCTTAGAATTCCCTTAATCTTTTAAACAACACTGAACTGGTGATTATATAACCCAGTGATAGTGGAAGATTATGGAGATTGTGTTTTACTTTGAAAAAAAAAAAAAAAACACTGGTGAAACGCTCAACATAGTTGCATCTAAAAGACTCTCTTTTTAAACCCAATTACAAAATTGATCTATTTTCAGTTTACCCAATTGGAATCAATACTGTTTTTTAGAAGAGGTTTCAGGCATTTTACTAGCTGGGTTTTCCCATCTTTTTGGCCCCTGTCCTAAAAAGTATAGCTTACAATTCAAACTGAGTGTATATAAAACACAACAACAAAAACAGGAAAGAAAAATAGGATAGTCATTTTTTTCTCTTCATCACAAAATCAGTACTGCTACCTTACCTTGTACCTTAGCAAGATGCCTTGAACAAAAGCCACCAAGTGGCTTTGTCTTACAAAGACAAAAACTACCTTCCAGCACATCTGTCAATCATTCATCGACATGTTTTAACTGAAAAGTGTAAAAGTACTATCCACTAGATAAGAGATAATGACTACCTATTAATTGGTGAGTTTTGCCTACATATTGAGTTTGCTGCCTCCTGGCTCTAGCCTTTAACATCAGTACTCAGCTATAAGAGCAATATAGACTTGACCTCCAGCACAAAGTGAACAAGTAGACAGTCCTAAATGTCTAGCTATTCCTTTTTGCAGTCTCCAAATGGGTACCGCAAAGACAATACAGAGGTTCAATAATTAAATGGTGGCTGCTCAGTCTGCATTTAAACTCGTGTCTCTGTGGTATGCTGTCAGGTCCTCAGCTGGTGTTTTTCTTTATTAGCACAACGGACCATGACACATTTATATTCATGTTGCCTTTCTAGCTGGTGACAGCAGCATAACTAAACCCAGTTAGGCTAACGTTGTTTCTCAAGCACAGATAATGTGTTAAACTCTGAGTAATGAGTGCAAATGAAATAAAAGAAGTCACATTTTTGTTGTTAGTAGTAACTCATTTCTCTTTACATGCTGGCTATGCACATCAGCCAGCTGTGTAATGACTTTTCATTTTCATCAAATCTTCAGTTTTTTAGACATCTGTTGTGTTTCTCTTTAAATGTGGCATTAGATGCTTCTTTGAAAAGTGTCCAAGTGGGACGCTTTTCTTCCATTTTAACACTTGACTCAGCTGCGTGAACCTTACATCTGCGCGCAGTGTCTGAAAAAGGCTAAAGGTGTGTCCGAGGCACAGCCATGTGTGCTCTGCAGCTGACTTCTAAATATTCCAGCAGCTGCACTGCATGTGCGGCTGCACTGATACAAAACCACGAAAAGCAAGGTCAGCACAATGGTTTTCCAAGCATGTGCATGTTATGCTGGATTTTTTTTTCTTCACCAAGTGCAGCTGTACAACACATGCACTGATTTTGCCTCATTAATCCTCACCTTCTGATGGTGAGTGTTATATTTGGCGACCTCAGCAGGTGTGGGGATGGTTTCTGCCTAATGGGAGACCAGTGAGACAGGCAGAGGACAGGAGTGTGTTAGAGAGGAGGTGTGATGTAAAGCTGCAGTGACTTCAGGAGGAGTGGAGGGAGAGAGAAAGAAAAGAGTTGAGGTTCCATGTCAGACTGCTGCAGTCGCAGGTGGGTGGGGCTTGCTGGCTGTCACTCACTGTGGGACACCATGCTGCAGCCATGCTGTGGGGGAGGGGCCGCCTGTGCAGCAGCTGAGGGGAGAGGATAGGTGGAAGGGTGTGTGTGTGTGTGTGTGTTTCTGTCTGTGAGTCAAAGACAAAGCCTCAGATGTAACGGTGGAAACATCAGGGCTGCTGCTGCTGGCAGCTCTGCAGTACGTCAAATATTAATGCCAGCAGTTCATGCTGTGAAAAGCTCCCAGACACAAATAATCTGATATTTACCCTGAACTCCACACAACAGTCCAGCTTTGCCGGGTCACAGGCTTCATGCAAAACTGATGCACAGCCTTTAACCAATCCAAGCCACCAGTCTGCCATTTCTGCTCTACTTCCTCAGCCAAATGCTGTTTTTCTCTTTGCCCATGGCTCTCTGGGTTCACTGGCTTTCCATGTCCCGAGGCTATATCCAACAAAGCAAAGCCAGAGAAATATGTCGTTTCAGCAACAAAAAACAGAGCATTTTGGGAAATGCGTTTGTTTCATCTGCACAGAACTTTATCAAATCATAACCACTTCCCTGCACATCTAACTCTCCTTAATTGATTTGCTACGTCTTAAAAAAACAGTGAAGTAAAAGCAATATTTCCTTTTCTGCCGTTGAGAAATGTTACACACTTGTTAAATTTTAAATTAGATCTCAACTCAGTGAACCAGCTACTGTTAATTAAACTTGTCAGGAAATATTAAGTATGTCATAGACCATTAACAAAGAGCCAAATCTACAATGTGGCTTCATGTTATTGTTTGAAAGATTATGAGTAAACAGTTTAAATGGGCAGTTCTTATTCACGGGACATGCAAAGACACAATACTGACATATTTACGTATACACTGTCCTCCAGACCCCGCTGTCTGCTTTCCTCTCCAGAGGAAATTTAGAGAAGCTTTAATTGGAAGTTAAAGGAGTAATACTCTCAGCTTGCTTCCAGCATTCATTTCTGTGAGCTCTGAGTAATTTGTATTGATTGTTTTGTGCAAGTGCAACACCAAGGTGACTCAGTGGGACTAGCACACAACCTCCCATCTTCTCTGCTTAATAGGAAGGGTGGAGAGAAGACAAAAATGAAAGCCCATAAACTTTTCAGACTTTCTTGATGGCTATGGTGCATTACTGTTATCTGACTCTTTTGTTGAGAAAGCCTCAGTTTAATATGTTCCTTCAAACAGCAAACGCAATAAAAATAACAGAGTTTGAAACTATTGGTTTTGCTGGGATTCGTTTTGGAAATACCCTAGACCCCCAGTTAGTGAGGATGCGTCTTTCCTGTTGGCTGCACATGGCAAGTGGAGACGCAGACCATTGAGTGAAATCCGTCTGTGGGTTTAGTTGGTGCTCCACAGGGTTCTCCATGTCTGCGTCGTCCATCTGCTGTTTTGTCTGTCTTGTCTCTTCCTGTGTCACGTTCCTCTCTGCGTGGTTGGTTTTTAAATGTGTTTGTGTCTTTTTTACGAGTGTGTGCGAAAGTGCTGTTGGTTCGTCTCCTTGTCGTGTAAGTTTCAGTGAAAGTGATCGCAGCTCCGTTTTGATCCCTCGCATTTATTCCCAATAGGAGCGCACTTCACCAGGCATCAACACAGCCATGCTACCTCCTGCCGACACTTTCACCTGGGTGCTCCCCAGGCGCCCATCTCAGCTGAGTTTCCTCTAGGACATGCCAGCCAGCCCCCGCAGACAGGCCTGGCCACCCACCTGCCCCCGACGCACCATCCACCCCTCACTGCCCTGCCCGGACCCCCTCAGTTTCAGGATGTGCCGGGGCCTTCATTCCTACCTCAGGCCTTACACCAGCAATACCTCATCCAGCAGCAGCTCCTCGAAGCGCAGCATCGCAGGATCCTCCCACACTCCAGGTAGTGACCCTTACATCCATACAAACACAACTAAAAAAACAAACAAAAAACCGAGATATTTTTAAATCAAATCTCTATCTAATTACAGAAGAGCCCAGGAGCGTATTCCCCTGAACCCTCACAGACTGCGTTCGGGCTACGAGTACTCCCCGCCCCTCCATGTTCCTCAGCCAATGACACAACAACCGCGGTACCTGGCCGAAGGCACCGACTGGTGAGTCACCGTTGGGGATTAACGAGAATCCTGCAGAGTTGAGAAATGATCCCGTCTTTTTTTATCTTTCCACCCATCTGTCTGTCTGCCACATTGCCTGGCATGGGCTATGTTAATTTAGCCACGTTCCTCTCTTTCTGCAGGGATCTCAGCGTAGATGCTGGCCTCCCTCACCATCAGTACCAGCTCCAGCAGCTTCCGCAGCACTATCAGCATTACCTGGCCTCCCCTCGAATGCATCACTTTCCCAGGAACACATCCTCTGCACAAGTGGTATGTTGGTCACTTCCTCAGGTGGCCTTGGATAGCTTGATAGTCTATATTCCTGCTGTAATATAATGAAGGATTTTGTTGTAGGTTGTGCATGAAATCAGAAACTACCCATACCCCCAGCTTCACCTGTTGGCGCTGCAAAGTTTAAATCCTTCGAGGCACGCCACTGCTGTGCGAGAAAGCTATGAGGTAAATCTGACTGTCCATCTATCAAACTCTGCACCTTCCCACGGTGTCACTTTAAGTTATATGTACTAACTGTTCTCTAGCTTTTAATCAGTATGAGCTTCATACGCAGATTTTTTTCATTCTTTCCTGACCATGAAAACAGCAGTGAACCAAACCATTTGTTGTCCATGTAGTAGCTTTTTCTCTTTTTAGCATTCTGGTTCATTTTATTAACTGGGCTGTTCCTGCAGGAGCTGCTGCAGCTGGAGGATCGACTGGGGAGCGTTAGCAGAGGAGCTGTTCAGACAACCATAGAGAGATTTACTTTTCCACACAAATACAAGAAGGTATGGCAGATGAGACAAAAATCTGTTGAACGTTTGCTTTTTTTCCCCCTTTTTTTTGACCCTACATTTCTGTCTCTCTGTAATGTGACCCACGAACAGAGAAAGCCCCTGCAGTTGAAGATTGGGGAGGAGGAGGAAACAGATGTTGATGAAAAATGTACCATATGTTTGTCCATGCTGGAGGACGGAGAAGATGTCAGGTAATAATTACTTTGTAGACCCAGAAATCATAAAAAAGAGAAGTGCACTTATTCTGAGTGAGTTAAATGGGAAAATCTATACCAAATTGATTTGATGGGAAACATGATGCTGCAGGCTGCAGATGATGAGCTTAGCTCAGAGATGCATTGCAGGATGGGTCTAGACAGCAGGGACTGATGGGGAAGACGAGATGGAAGCCGGACTTCCTTTTCTATTATCGTAGACAATATGACATCATTGAAAGACTGATAAACTAATTGCCTGAGTGAGACATCAAGCAATTGCAAGAGATAAAAGAGGCACGACTACAGGAATTACTGTACCATTACCATTATCAGCGTTGCCTTCTAACATTTTTGTCTGATTTTTGTTTTCCACTTTATAATAAATATCACTTTACCTGACTTATTGTCAGGTTTACTGATAATCATGATATGATACACCACATCTCTGTGTATTGTCTGCAAACTCCTCCTGTGCAGTCTGTAGCACAGCAGCCAAACGTTGCACACAGGTACATCTTAGGTCCCTGATGCTACTTAACCACCTACCAACAAGCTAAAGTGGACTATTTTTTAGCTTTTACAGAGCTATAACACCTTAAAATGTATATTATTTTGATTCAAGGACAGCAACATCTAATTGATACTTAAAAACTATGGTATATGTGATATAATGTCATCAGGCTTCCTGGCAATAAAGGACTAATAGTCAGAACATGAGCATGGGCCTGTAAAAGTAAATATAATAAATCCAATATCAGTCATTTCATGAAATGCAGTCATTTCAAATCATCATTTCATCCACTGTCTATGTAATATATAGTAAGAATTTCTGACAAATACCAAGTATTTACTTCTTCCCATTGTGTTTCTGCTGACCTTCTGAGCAAATCATTCATGAGAATCTTTCCAGTCCTGTACCACATGTGTGCATAAATGAGCCTCTGCTATGAGCTGTTGCCAGACAAATAGCTGAGACTCTAGGAAGCTGCTGATCATGGCTAAGAAATAGTCCAATCTCAAGCCACCCACATACCAAAATTTAGTTACATTTTTTTTTTGATAGTTGTATTTTCACATGGAGACAAAAATCCCCTTTAGTGTTGCATCAGGAAAGGCATCCACCATAAAACTGATCAAACATGCAGAACTACCTGCTGCAGTGACCCCTTGTGAAAATGGTGCTGCCAAAAGTAGCCTCTATGCAGAGGCAGAAGCATGGCAACAACCTGCTTTTCAAATGCTGGAATTATAATCCCTAAAATGTTCTGTTCCATTACGCACATGCATTTGAAACAGTGGTTGGGAGGGAATTTTTAGGTAACAAGAACTGTCCCCCTGGGTGAGGCGAGAGGATCGGTTTGCAACATAAGAGTCTCAGCTGTCTGAGAGGCATTTGGGACTGACTACTCAACAACAAAAGTTGTCTCTACATGCCTGAATGAACAGAATTAACTCCCCGAGGGTCTTTTTAAGCTCACAACTGTATGCACTGGAAAAGTAACACACAGTCATGTGAATCCACACTGACCCTAAAGTTTGTCTCTCTTCCTATCCTGCAGGAGGCTGCCCTGCATGCACCTCTTCCACCAGGGCTGCGTGGACCAATGGCTGGCCACCAGCAGAAAGTGTCCAATCTGTCGAGTTGACATCGAAACACAGCTGAACCCCGACAGCTGATGAGATTCGACACTCTCGTGATTCAGTCGCCCTCGTGGTGCGATTCTTGCTTTCTTCCACCCCCGGCTCACCAGCCTCCCCCACCTTACCCTACCCCACCCCACCTCCCTCGACCTCCTCCTTCCCGTCGGGTGCTTTGCCAAATGTCTCCAGACTTCATGTGACATCACCACCCTTCTGAGTCACGCTTTACTGAGCCAAGCCAGGAAAACTAACTGCACGGAGAGGCCGCAAAGGACTCTCTTTATATAGAAGCACATCCCTCTGGAAGCAAAAGACACACTAACAAACACATACTCATATACACAGGGTTTACTTGTAGCTTGCTGGTCTTACGTGGGGTTGTTGTTGCTGTTGTGGTGTTGTACTGTAGGTAGCCTGGGGCTGTGTAGCATGTCCTCAAAGCCATGACTTAATGTCCTGAGACTAGAAAACACATAACCCCAGACCTAGCTGGCTACTTTTCTCTCTTCTCTTCAATCTCTCTCTCTTGCTCTCTTTTTACACACACACACACACACACACACACACACACACACACACAAATATATATTTCTCTCTTTTTAAACACAATCAAAATGAATATTCTGCCACGCAAGAAAGCTTAACAGAATCTAAATGCTCTGATGCCATGTTTACCTAAAGATCATTTGTGGTCGTAGTAGAGTAGCAGTAACCAATAAGTGAGATCTGGTGCGACCTCCTCGAGGCCAAGCACCAGCTAGCTGGGTGTTTTAATTCTCTCATGCAGCTTTTGACATTTCGCAGTACAGTTGTGCGTTTACCTTGGGCTGGTGTCATGTGCAGATGGTGTGATGTGATTAGGTCTCATTCACTGTCAGGGAAAACCCAGTGACTGCGATGTTTTTGTGTTTGAAATTGAAAAAGAAGAAGAAGACAAAAAATAATAGTGTTTTCACCAAAATGCATTATGTCACAGTGTAGCTTGAATCTCCGCACAGGTTTTATGTCCACTGCCCATGCCATGTGTCACTTCAAGAGACTGCGTCTCACACAAACGTGTTAGGTGAAGAACACGGCAACTGGAGTGCTTATACAACACAAAACCAAAAGAAACAAAAAGAAAAAACACAAAAAAACCTGAAAAGGGATGAACAACAGACGCTATCATGCACTGCAGAGCGAGGTGGGAGGATTTAGCTGCCCTTGTACCTGCATTTCCATCTGGCACTAGGCCAGTGGCAGAACAGTGCACACTAAAAAACAAAAAAGGAAGATTGCATGTTTCATTTTTTGGGTTTGGGGCTGTTGGCTGTGGTAGCGTTTCTTCACTTTTAAAAGGTACAGAGACGCCTGTGCATGACTTAGTTAATCTGAGCTGTGACTATCTTCTGAACACTAACAAATATTAATAATAATAATAATAATTTTTAAAAAGTCAGTGGTTTGCTCCCCTGACTTGTAGCGCGTGTCATCCGGTTCCCTTTGGTGGCGACCTTGGGATCCTGTTTTTTGATGTTTACCTTATTGCCTAAAGAACAAGCACATGTGACGATAGTTATAGCAACAAAAGTTTCTCCTCGGCATCGCGTTTGGTTTATATATAGGTACGGATTCATGCAGTGTTTTGAGCTGGGAGAGGAGCTTGCGTATTGATCTTGTGTTATATTTGTGTGACAGACCTCCCCTCGTGGTTGCTATGCTGGTTGCTATGCTGTATTTGCTAGAACATGTAGAAACGTGGTGCGACGGAGGCAGCCTCCCTCTCACAGTGCACACAGACACGAGACGACAGGACAGCAGGAAAGCATTCAGGCTGTTAAAACACACTCTCTCTCTATCACCATTTCTTCTCTCTTTTTTTTTTACCCTTTGTGTCAGCTTGTCACTTCAGTTCCACAGAGCTGTGTGTGTGTGTGTGTGTGCGCGTGTGTTACAGGACGCCTTTAGGACCCTCATTGTCCTCTCTGCACTGTGATAGCATATAACAAGGGTAACACTTGGCCCAGAGACTCAATTAACAAGGCTTACTTCTTCCTGTCTTGTGCACTGCCAGTGTTGACACTGCCTCCTCCTGTAGTGGAGTCATCCGTGATGAAAGTTGTCATAGTTTACACAGGGTGTTGTCAGTTGAGATGCCTTAAGTATTTAACAATCATAATTTATTACTAACTGTAGATACTGTGGGTATGTATTTAATTTTATATAGTTTTTTTTTTCTTTTTCTGGAGTTGGGTTGACTGAATCATAATTTATTTATTTACAAATATAACATGAAAAGGCTATTAAAAAATGGATACCTCATGTTTTTTGGTTGCATTGTTTTAAATGGGAATGCTTTGCATGCAGTTGTACTTTTTCGGAACACTAAAAGTAAAAAAAAAGAGGAAAAAAAGTTTTGCTGTTTGATCTCCACAAGCTGGCTGTGCGTTTACTGACCAAGGCTGAGCTACTGAGCCCGTTCTCTCTCTTTCTCTCTCTCTCTTCCTGTCTTCTATGTCTCTTTTTCTCTTTCATGTGGTGCTGTGGATCTTGGTTACATTCCATTCAATGCAATCTCTCCAATCCCCCATGCTGTGATGTAGTGAACAAACTGCAAGTGAATTGGTTTTGGTTTGTGACAATTTTTTTCTTTTTTTTTTTTCTTTCTTTTGCACTAACTTGTTTAAAATGGGAACCCTCTCACTGGCAAAAAAAATATTTTAGATTATTTAAATGAACTGGCTTTTATTTTTTTATGCTCTGCTTCTCACACAATGCACTAAGGGTCTTAATGAAACATGTTCCTTTGTTTTAACTCTTTGTGTTATCTCTTCAGTTGTCATCTCTCTAGTGTTTCTCTGTTCGTTGGTTTCTTATGTTGTTGTTTTTTTCCCCGAAATGCTTTGTAGATTTAAGCATAACAAGTGCCTCGCTTTAAGTGTTAGGGGATATTTCCATATAACGGAAACCATGAACAACAATCAGTCCATCCACCATGCCTTACTGGTTGCTTAGTTAATTAAGTGAATGGAAAACGAAGGAGCTGAGACAACATTTGACTAAAGCCATTATAATCAATCAATCCAAGTCAAGCTGTCCAAAAACTAGCTGCCGGTTTGTAGTACCGAAGCACTGCATTGCTGTGGAAATAGCTCTGACTATAAAGAGGCATGTTTCACCGTGGGCTTTACAGCGGTCCTTTCGATGTACTTCTCCATTCTGTTTTCTCCTCTTCTTTCCGTCTCCGTTTGATTTTACCGTCCGTCCCTCCTCTCCGACTCTCTCTCTGTTTGCTTTCACAGTCTAAAAAAGGAAGGCAAGGATTTAAAGCACAACCTTTTCTAAAGAACAAAAAACAAATGCATGTTTTCTCAGGTTTCAGTGTAGTCGCAATGGTTTCATAGTATATGGTGAAAATATATACAAAGAATATAACAGAAAAAAAATTATAAATTTTGTTGCTGCTTGAATCTGACAAAAACCAACAAGTGAAGAGAAACTATCCCAAAAAGTGCCAGTGAAAGGGCTGCCGCCATCCTTGTATGAAAACCTGCTGTTTAGCTGTGACTGCGCAATGTTTTTTCAAAATAGGATATTTTATCTGAAAATAGAACTATTTATCATTAATATTAAAGCAATAGCGCATTAAAATGGTTTTGAGCGTGTTGATGATGAAGTGGATGAGCCTGTTATGGGTAAATGTTAGATTTACATTTGGTGGAATTTTGTACTTTATTTATTATTACTACTACTAATAATGATGATAATGATCTCAAAGGTTGCATTGCTAAACCCAAACTGTTCTGTTTTTAATTTTTATTTTATTTCATGGCTTGTATATTATCCTTTTATATGTGCTCTTTTTGTAATAAACTTGGTAAAATGGAAGTGAACCTATTTTTTCTTTTGTCTTTTTTTTTAACCCCTCAAAATGCAGCAGTTTTGTACTTCATCCTTAGTTAAAGGTGAAGTCAGGTCATCAGGTTGTTTTATAGAGAAAAAAAAAGATATTGTACTTATAAATTTATAGCGTTTTACGTATGTGGCTAGAGATCACCCACATGTCAGCTTTGATGGGATCTCCTTTACCAAAGAAGTGAAAACACAAAGAAAAGAGGCAACAGCATCTGGATATAAAGTCATCCTCTTCCTCCTCACCTCAAGTCTTATCTGCTGAACTGAAGTCAGGACTCTAAAACACAAAAATGTGTATAAACATCCTCATTTATTCCTAATATTATTCCAGTTACTTATTGTCAGAAGATTAGACTGTTATCTTTCTATCTCCAGCTAGCTGACAAAAGCTAACAACAACAGCAGCTGGTTTTAAGCTAACATTATGCTAGCTAACGTTAGGCTAAAGTATCCTAAAATTCCTAAAAATTCACACTTGATTACATTCTCACACCTTATAAGAGGTTATTCACTCAGAGCGTCAGAGTTCAGCAAAGCTACATCCACTTCAAAGACTGTTTCACAGAAGCTAACAGAGGCTACCAGCAGCAAAAACTATAGTGCCGCCTAATGTTCTGTATGTCCTCAACAACTCACCTTAGTATGGCTGTCATTGTTCAGACATGAGCTTCTCTGACTCAGTGACACATATTGGACTTGAAAATAGAGATAGGTGCTTCTTACTGGGCATTGACAGCTAAGGCAAACAGAAGACTGACAGCTTTTCACAAATAGGGAAAAACTCTTTCCGGATCTGGTCCAAACATTAATAGAAACTTGCCGACTGACCATGTCACCATGGGGAACAGTCTAAATTTAATGTTTATGGTCTCTCTTGACTGACTACAACATGTTTTTCCTTTGGCCACCGTATCTAGGATTATACACTTGAATCAGGGACAAAAGAACTCAGTTGACTGATTTCTGCAATCTACTGACATGTAGCGGTTAGATTGTAATTCAAAAACCCGAAGAAATCATGGAATCTCTGTGTGTCCCTGTATTGTTGACTAGACATTAAAACAATTGTTTTGGGCCAAGGAAAAAGTTATAAATATAAAATTCATACACAATTACTTCTTAACGATCACTTTGACATATTTGAATGTCCCATTTGAGTCATTTATTTACCTGTTTAATGTAATGTCTAAATATCATTCTCCACAATTTGCATAGGATCATCAAAACTGAACAACAGAAGATTGGAAAATCATTGCCTGGTCTGTTGAGACTCAGTTTTTGCTGCAGAAATTCAGATGCTAGGGTCAGAATTTTGTGTAAACAACATGAAAGCATGGATCTATCCTGCGTTGTATCAGTGATTCAGGCTGATACTGGTGATGGTGTAATAGTGTGGAGGAGATTTTCTTGGCACATGTTGGGACCCTCAGTATCAACTGAGCATCATTTTAACACCACAGCCTACCTGAGTATTGATGCTGACCGTGCCCATCCCTTTATGACCACAGTGTACCAGTCTCCTTCCAGCATGATAGTGCGACAGGTCACAAAGCTCAAATCAACTCAAACTGGTTTCTTGATTTGTTGAATGAATTCACTGCACATAAATTGTCTCCACAGTCACCGGATCTCAGTCCAATATAGCATCTTTGCAAGTTTGTGGAACTGAATATTTGCAACAACTGTGTAATGCAATCAGGTCAATATGGATCAAAATCTCTGAGGAATATTTCCAGCATTTTGTTTGCTGTGTTTAAGGCAGCTCTGAAGGCAAAAGGAGACGACTGTAATAGCAAAGTATAACTAATGAAGTGCCCAATGAGTGTATATTTCTGCTTAACCAGACTTGAAGGTAAAGTTTAGACCTACCAGCAAGTCAGAAGTGAAGCTGAAAACTGGGTGTTATAAACAAATTGGATTTATTTATTCATTTGTTCATTTTATAAAATCTGTATTACAACAAAACAATGCAAAGAATCCCTGATATTTAAAAAGATTGGCACTTTCCTTTTTCCTGACCACATTAGACATCATCATGACATGTTTTTTTTAATGTCTCAGTTCCTGAGATATAAAACTTGCTAGAAGGAGAATCTCTTTGGTCATTACTTTTAAACATAAGAGGACATGCTTGAGCTGTAGGGTTTTTTAGTATTTTGGGTAGATGGCCCTGGAGATCTTTCCATCTGCCTTCTTAGAGTCCAGCCATTTCCCACAGAGAAAGATAGTGGTAACACCATTGGCTGTGTTGGTGACTTCCACACGATCGAGGAGCCAGCCAGGGCTGAGACCGGAGTTGTCGTGTTCTACCCGGACTTTCTGCAACTCCCCCATGTCCAGCATTTCCACAGAGAAACGGTCTGTTTGCCCACGTTCAAAAAGGTTACGAAACTTCTGACGCAGTTGCCTGCAACCCGAATCTCCATTGGAGCCATAGAGAGTAATGAAAACATTGGCATCGGTTCCTGCACCCTTTTCATCACCTGTGATGACGATGATCTCATATTTGACAGGTACCAGGCTTCGAGCTTTGCTTGCAAAGCTCTCGATGGTCTTTGTGCACTCAACGGTGATGAAATCGTCCCTCTTAGGAGAAAGAGGAATGAGGGAATTGCATTTGAAAATGTACCTGGAGATAATGGAGCAGAGCAGAAGGAATATAGTCTAACCATTTGAGAATATCAAGAAATTGTTTGATGGTGGAAAATAAATGAATGGCTACAGTGGGGAAGCAGCTGCCTTACTTGTTTCCCAGTTCTCTTTCGGTCACAACAACCTCCTCCACGTGCCAGTAAACCTCCCCCTTTACTTTCTTTCCATCCTTGGGTGTATGGCCCAGACAGATGCCAGCAATATCACCCAAGTTCTTGGATGAAAATTCAAACCTGTCAACATTTCCCCTAAAAAGAGAGAGGAACATGGATTCGTTGGTGAAAGTAGCTATTAGAGCAGGGCAATATGACCAAAAATATTTCTCACGATATACATTTGAAAATTTGCGATAACGATATAACTGACGATATAATTGACACTAGACAAAATACTTTACAACTCCACAATTGTATTAGTGCAAAAAACCCCATCAATGTATTTTCACTTAAACAAGCAGCTGTTTTTTGCATTAAAGTTATATAAAAATGTAACAGTGCAAATGCAAATTCCTTGCTGACAGTTTAACCAAAAAGGCATTTCCAGTGGAAATTGGCCAACATATCCTCAGCATAACCATGTATAATATCCACAAAACTTAAAAAGAGCTTATACACACGCAATACGGTAATATTATGTTGAAGCACAGTACGTATCACTCCACGAGGCTGTTCCCTACGATAGACGTAATGCTCCGACAATCCATCAAGTGGTGCAGGTTTGTAGCTTAGCAAAGTCGTACTAAAACATCAGTCAGTAAACACAACCAGAATCCAAACATAAGGCACTCGGTATTATAAGAGGCAGTGTCGATTTTCAGAAAAATCAAAGGATTGATTTTAAGTGTGCCGTATTTTCCAAAAAACACGGTAATAACCACGGCCCGCTAGCACGCTCTACCAAAAATAGTGCTTTGTTGTGTATCTGACGGACGAAAGCTAAACCAGTTCCACACCACTGAAGTTGCAGCATTTTTACAAACCAATTATGGTTCATCCTTTTCATTCAACGATCCGCTTTCGCCCATGTCATTCTCCGTCGCCGCCGTGCCTTTTTCGCCATGTGCGTATGAAAACAAAGGCACTGCGCATGCGCGTTTTACCCACATTCTATCGCGATATTTCATTTTCTTGTCATTGCCCAACATTATACCGGTATTACCGTGAACGGTATGATATGGCCCAGCCCTAGTAGCTATTCCCTTAAATTGCTTTGCCTTAATTGAAATTCACATCACTGCCAGTTTGTTCTGTGTCAGAATTAATCTTTAACAGGATGGAGTGTAGTCATGACATCAGAGTGCGGTGCTGGTCTGGTCTTAAGTATTTTGGATAATCATCATGAGGGCAGAGAGAGAGATGCAGAGGGAAAGAAAGCACATTTCTTTTTCATGCAAACAAGCTGCCGGTGACTGAGTTAATCTTGCAGCAAGTACCTACCGCAAGAACCTCTTCTTCTTTGAGGAGTTCTCCATTACAAATTCTTTTGATCGACCCTTTCTCCCTTCAAGTACAATCCAGGCATTTTCCTTGGTTTCAGCTGCGTCTCCAGTTGTGATACAAATTTCATACTCTGTCATAGAGAAAAGGAGACTCAGTTACAGTAAAATGTTGTTGCACTAAACTACAAGGGGGGATAATTGAATGCTGTGAGGTGCTAGCCTTACTGGTCTTTTCATTGAGGTCCAAGTAGTCATTGTTAGCACAGGCCAGCTCTCTCATTATCTGTCCATCATCATCGTTCTTGGCAAGCCAGCGGTCACAGGGGAAACGAAATGTTTTGTCCATGATCTCGTCCTTCACGTCAATATACTCCAAGTGCCAGCCTGGAGCAATACCTGCATGTAACGAGATGCAAAAAATACCAGTGTGCAGTGCTTTCAAACTTTTCATTCTAAGAACAGTTGAGCTCAGTCTAAGCTGTTCACCGTGCCAGTTAGAGCAGCTGACCTGTGTTATCGTGCCAGACTCGTACTTTGGAGAGGTCTCCCATGCTGAGGATTTCTGGGAAGCGAAACGTGTCCACCTGCTTGCGTTCAAACTTGTTGGACTTGTTGCACTCTTTCAGCGCCAGTGTTCCTGTGTCCCCGTTCTCTCCAAAAATAATGATCCACACGTTGGCATCAGTGCCTGCCCCTGAAGAGATGCAGCAGTTTACTATTTAGAAAAAAAAATCCTCGACAATAATAAGGGATTTTTCTTGGTTTGGTTACACTTTTAAATAAACATGGGTGGAACCATGGACAGAACTTTGCTTGGATTTTAGTCTATAAAGTCACAGCTTCCCAGTCTACATGGTCACTGAATGCAATTAACTATAATAAAAATGATTTACTGTCACTCGAGCTAGCTCTAATTATATACGTGCAAAGCAATTAAGCTATATCAAAGAGTTGTATGGCAGTAAAAAGGCTGTACAGCAATAGCAAATCACCACCTGAAAAGTAAACTGGGGAGCAGTGAGAGCTGGGTTCTCTGACTCATACAGCGCATCTATAATCCCCCTGTGCTTTATTATTTTATCACAGTCGGTTAGATCCTGAGTGAAACCTCACTCAGCCTGCAGCATGTTTTCAGTGTCCTTGCTTAAACTCGCTTCTGTAGAGTAGGCAAGAATGTTGATCATTTAACAATCCAGCAGTTGTAATAAGAAATTATCACGCTGGCAATATTTGAGATCTGGATATTTTTAAAGTTATATGTAACATATGTAACTTATGTGACATATATTCTAATGGACACACTTGATCTTCAGTACCTCTTTATAGTATACGTGCATAGGAACAGCTCTGCCTATGTGATGTTGTTTGTGGGTGTGTTTGCATCTATCAGCCTTGCTCATTTTTTCCTCCCAGAGCCTTAGTGGCGGTGCAAGGCTACATGTCAGCTTCCAGTAACTGACAGTGGCAGAGAGCAGCCCTTTGAAGTCGGCTCAGACTTCTTGCCATTCTGATCGTATTGATCAGCAGAGCAACTGAGCTAGATGAGAATCCAGGGTGAAGAAAAGATGGAGCAGCGGTGTGGAGGGCTTCTGAAGAGGATCTCTTTAATTGCCACGAGGGATTCAGCCATGAATTATTCCACCTTTGCCTTTGCCTAGGAAAACAACAAACCCCTGCACAAGGGCAGGCAAAATGAGGCTCTAACTCTGCATTGATCTTTGGGTAGTGACTGAAAACACGGGATGGCAGTCATACAGTAATTAGTCTCTTCCAGGCAGCAGCTCGTTTGGCTTTGATGGGGAGGGTTTCACAGGATGTTCACAGTATAGAGCCACTCACAGGTGCTCAAATGCAGAATACTCTCTGGTGTATCCTTTGAAAGTGGTCCGAAAAACAGATGATGAGGATGTGATCCAGGAAACGCTTGACAAATTAAATGTGTCCGCTGACCACAGAGTCCTTCAGGATCCCCCGGGAAGAGCTGGAGGATGTTCCTGATGAAAGAGGATGTCTACTCTGCTCAGTCTCAGCACCCCTGAACCCAGAGAATAAAGGCCGAATGGACAGGGAATGCTCATAGGCCTGTTAAGTATACTTAGAGTGCCCTCACTGACCCCACAGCTCAGACCTCAACATTTCAGTTATTATTTGGTTTTATGTTGACACATTAAGATATGTGCAATCAAAACTGGGTATTGGGACTCTTATAGAAAAAATGTGCTTCATGTTTCTAATCTTACCTATTTGCTTGTGAATAAGTAATCATTTGATATCGTCAAGCCCCTAAACATGTTCAGATCAAACAATATGAATCTTAAAATGGCCACAACAAATATTGGCAACCTGTAACTAGTTTAAAAAACAGTGTCTGAAAGAAGCTTTTATGCTTTTCATTTCTTCTGTCACATATATCCTGTTGCAATGATGGGTTCTCATATTAAACACAGACAAATTTTCAAATAATTATCTAGCATATGTGCAAAATCCCTTCCCTCATCAAAGTTGTCCCTCATATCTTCATATTTTGCTTCCAAAGAGTCAGACTTTCCTGTATTTTTCAAAAGCACTTTGAAAAATACTTTTCCTGAATTTATGAAGAGCTTTCAAAGTTTTTCTTTGGACACTGGGCAGTCCAGTCATTATGCTTGACCTGATTATACTTGAAATTTCAGAGGAAGGTTTTGTTTGTTTGTTTGTTTGAATCATTTAACATTGATCTATGACTCATTCAAACATAAAAGGACACCTTGAAGATTTCCATGTATGTTTGGACAAGTACTGCATATTTCGAATGGGACCACAGAGCTGGGTTGAGAACCTACCTGCGACGTCACTTGTCTTGACCTGGACAATGTAGGTAGTGACCTCCACCATCACCTCCTCGTCCACCAAAGCTGCCATCTCACAGATCAGTGTCCTCTTGGGTCCATGTGTCCTGGACAGCCACCCTTCATAGGTAAACACAGACACCTCCTCCGTGGTCAGGTTACGCATGATCACCTGAATGCACAGAATTAGCTTATAAATTAGCAAAGCGTTTGGAAGATTGCATTATAATTATTAAAGGTAAGATTTAACAGTAATAAATGCTGCTGTGGTGTGATGTATTACAACAGGAGTATAAATATCAACCTGCAGATGAAAGTTCAGGGCATCATCAGTAGTAATGCATTCATTTATGATTGATATTGCTATTACTTGAACCACAGTACTAGTGTATTGAATGCTGTGTCATATTATGGCTGGATGACTACTGTGTTACCAGCAGGTACACTAATCCTGCCTCTCTGAAGGTTTCGAGTTTCTAATAACAGGAAAAATCTTCTCTGTTAGGCCAAGAATCAGCCAGACATCTATTAGCTCTCCCTTCTGCGTATTTATCTGGACAGATTACTATGCTGGCAGTCCACCTGGTGCACCATTGTGTCAGTTTCAAGGCGACGACCTGTCCATAAAGGCAGCATATCTGCTTGTGATGCTGAACACACAAGGCTCTGTTCAGGGTCAAGTCAAGGAGATGTTCACAGCGGCTGAGACTCGGGCACGGATGGACAGGGCTTTGTATTGTTTCTGACTGCTCTGCCGCCCTACAGGCATGGTGCATTTAGTAGAGAAGACATTTGCATAGGAAATGTGTTCTACTTCATCAAAACCTTTAGCCTGAGACTTCACACTAAATTTAGTGGTGGGAAGTGATATCATCCTCACAGAATCATTTAAAAAAATCTTTCAGTACTGAGGCAGTCAATTCCAATATGTTGCACTAGTATTCTGTAAATTAATTTATATATAAGATGAAATGATTTCTCTCTCGAGGCCAAACACGGTGCTCATTTGTAGCGTGTGCGTACTGTAAGAGAGAGCGTGTCCGTGATTCAAGCAACAGCGGCACGGAGAATAAAATGGGTCAATATGCTCACTCCAGGAGTTCTGGGCCCTGCTCTGTGTGTGTTGTTGCCTGTGTCTTTGTGTGTGGTTGAATCATTGACCGTTCTCCTGCAGGCAGGGGTAGATGTGTGTGTGTGTGTGTGTGTGTGTGTGTGTGTGTGTGTGTGTGTGTGTGTGTGTGTGTGTGTGTGTGTGTGTGTGTGTGTGTGTGTGTGTGTGTTTGTCTGTGCCATTTAATAGATTGAATGATCCTGTGACCTACAGCATGTGGTGCCAGGATAAAAAAAACACAAGCCTGTGAGTGCTTTGTACTATTGATCTTGGAATGAGATAGCGATTACTCTTCTGCTTTTTATGTTGCTGGTTTTATGTTTTATGGTTGAGATCTGCAGTTTCTTCTTTATAACAAATTAGGCCTCGGCAAGAACAAAAAATTCTATGCATGATATTACTAAAGAGCTCAATCTGCACACGTTCCCTTTTGCTCTAGCTGTTCCTGGGGGTTTTTTCTAAACCCTTTTTACCAAATAAACATCTTCTAAATGACTGCATTGTATCTGTGTGCCTGGTGAGCCGACCTTGTCAAGAAACCAGTCGGGCCGACTGCCTGATCCATCTATCCGGAGTCGCATTTTTCTCAGTGGGGCAACGTCATCGATCTCCATGTTAAAGGTGTCCTCTTGACCTCGCTCAAACCTTTTGTTCACCACCACATCAAAGCACAAAGTTTAGAATCTTGAGTATGAATTGGTCCTCTCTTTATTTTACAGTTAGATACATGAATGAAAATAGAAATCATTGATGCTACCTGTCCTCATTCTTCTGCAGCAGCATCTCCTCTGTACTGCCGTTGGCCCCAAAAACAGTCATGAAGATCTGGGTGTCTGTTCCCGCATTCTGCACATCTCCGGTTACCACTGTCACCTCATAGATAATCTAACATGGAAAGATTATCAGACATCAAACAATACTATCCTCCCACAAGTACATCTACAGCTTCACTGGACGAGCACATACGAATTAATTCAGTCATTTTAAGGTTGTAAACAGTGATAAAATAAACACAAATGCAGACATTGGTTATTTAATAGCTATGCCATGAAAAGGGAGGTGACAGCCAATATTTTGGGGCTTCCAGTGTAGCAACAGTTGTGAATATCTGGGCTAAGAATTCCTGTTCTGTGCACCAGTGAAATATAAAGGAGCTAAACCATCGTGTAGATGGATGCTGATGGTTTAGAGTAGTTGTAGGCAACTCCAGGCCTCGAGTGCCGATGTCCTGCAGGTTTTAGATGTGTCCTTGATCCAACACAGCTGATTTAAATGGCTAAATGACCTCCTCAACATGTCGTGAAGTTCTCCAGAGGCCTGGTAATTAACTAATCATTTAATTCAAGTGTGTGTATACAGGATGAGATCTAAAACCTGCAGGATACCGGCACTCGAGGCCTGGAGTTGCCCACCCCTGGTTAGAGTCCAGTTTGGCAAACACAAATCCTGATGTTGCTAGGATTTTCACATCAACTGCTGTCTTCTGTGCGTGTCAACCACCATGATGTCTGGCTGGTTGGCCAGAAGCTGCGCCTGTGTGACAGTCAAAGTCCCATAGGACCTTCGCCATGTTGCTCTCAACTACCTCTGGAGGTGTCTCCCATCAGGACTTGTGGACTTCTCTATATGCCACACAGGTGTTCATCTACACCATCCTAGCCACTAGGTTTTGTCTCTATGGAGCTAATGCTTAGGTCCTGCTCCTGTGCTGCCGTGATCACCATCTGTGCTGTCCTTTAGGCCAGCTTTCTCTAGACACTGAAAGGATTTCTTAATTTCCACTTCTTCAGTCTGTTGATGGCAGACCCCATGGAGGGCCTTGATCTTCCTCCTGTTCTTTATCACAGTCTCCCTTCAGCTGCCTGAGACACTGTTGTCATGCTGTTGCTTTTCGTTTTATCCTGAATCACGGCTCTGACAGTCACTAATGATAACCCTCCTGCTTAGTAGAGCCTCAGCTTGCAAAAACCTCTGTGCAATGTGAGGTGTTTTCATGTCTTGAAATCAGTGGAAATGATGTCCTCTTGTGGACAGCTTATTATATATTATTATACATGTACTATGGTAAGTTTACTACTTTGTACTTTCTAAATTATTCTCTTGTCTTAATTTAACTCAGTAACACCATGATGTATGTATGTTGCCTGCAACATGGCTTTGCTTTCAATAACACGTCTACATTTACAGACCTTATGGGAGATAGAAATGGCTTCTGAGTCCAGCACACTGAATACTCTAGCAGTCAACCCATCTCCTCGATCTTTGGCCAGCCAGCACTTGCAAGCAAATATATATTTGACCCCTTTGGTTGGCACAGCAACACATAGTTCATCAACCAGCCAGCAGCTCTCTGGAGTGGCCCCATCATGGCCGAGCTGCAGGAAGGAGAGAAACAATCACTGCCAGGAACGTGGGTGTATTTTTTCTGTGTGTTTCAGTGTGTGTGTGTGTGAGAAGCTATGTTAGTGCAAAATCTTCAGTGAAACAAATTCACCTGTCACTCACCTCAACCTTTTTGATCTCCCCCACATCTGAACCGTGGGACTCGAAGCTCTCCAGAGAGCCGGCCTCAAAGCCCTTCCTCCCGTCTTGCAGGTCCAACCACAACCTATCTGTCTGGGTGTGATTAGCCCCGATAATGATGACATAAGCCCTGCTGGTGGTGCTCGCATCCCTCTCCAGTCCAGTGTAGATGGTGATGTGATAAGGTATGACTGCATAGAAAGGGCCGAGCAACTATTCGTTCATTTGATGCATTCAAGGGATTAACAACAAACACATGAGAGAGCATCAGGTGAACTAGCAGTGCAGAAGAGACTTGAGTTTTCTTACTTGGAAGATCAATTTTTTCTTCTTTCTTCTTCTTGTTCTTCTTGTTCATGTTATTGTCGACGCTTTTCTGCATTAGAGCCAAGTTCTTCTTTTCACTGGCCGAGCTCTCTCGAACTCCTTCATAACCCTGAGAAAACAGAACGGACACTTAGTGATGCAGCAGCCATATCTGCAGAGATACAGACCCAAGTCGATGCTAAGCCACTAAATGTTTTACAAAGACTTCAAAAAGGTGCTGAAATTATTTCAGGTGGTGTGCCACGAAAGAACAAAAAATGAATCCTAGTCACTTTGGTGATCAACCGCCATTCACTTTAAAGTGGATCTGTCACACTTTTTCTCATGTTATGTAACATATACAGCAGGGCTCTGTGTTACAGTGGTAAATGCGCTTATACAGCCAAAGTTTCAAAGAATGAGGTCAGCATATGTGCAAGTAATTCATATGAGCCAAACACTGATGTGAATTTCAAACTTTTCAAATTCATTTATTTTTTACTCTTGGCTCTGTTGTTGGGAGAAGATCTCCCTAATATGGTCTTCTCAGGCACACAGGTCCGGCTGTGAGCACAGAAACCCCACCCACTTGCTGTTCTCTGTAATTGAGGGGCTGCCAATGAGAATAAAAGGGAGCTAAAATGGCTTTTATTTGGTCTGTAAATGAACTGAAGGGCAGTTATTATTTTTTTGCTATTGTGAAAACATCTAAGAATAAAAATATGGAGCTAGAACTGAGGACATTACGTTAATTGTGCTCAACTAGTGTAAGAAATAGAAGAAATCAGTATATCAAAACCTCTTTCATGTAAGAAGTAGCACTTTAGATTGTTCATGTTACCTTGACATAAAAGTATCTTTGGATGCGTCTATCCTCTCTCTTCTTGGAGAGCCAGCGTTCACATAAGAAGAGGAACACCTCTTCTGTATCAATGTCCAGCACCTCCACCTGATCCAAGTACCAGTCAGGACTCACCATACTGTTATCATGGCGAATTTTTATTTTGAAAATCTGACCGAGGTCTACTGCCTCTATAGTGAACTTATCCACCTGGGAGAAGAGAAACATTCAGGAAATAACATCAATGTTGTGTACTTCTTTTTTGCTCTGTAATCTGGAATATATATATCTACAGTGTAGGAGACAAGAATTAAAAAGGTCACAAAGTTCAAGCTTTCTTACAGATCCTCTTTCAAACTTGTTGCTGTTTGTCTCCGACTTGCTCAGTTTTCTCTCCCCGGTGTCCCCCAGGTCCCCGTAAATGGTGAGGAAGACGTTGGCATCAGTGCCGGCTCCACACACATCACCTGTCATCACGGAAACTTTGTATGTGTGGGCTGTAGTGGGAGACAGTGATCACAGACAGGCAGGGGATTTTGTGTGAGGCTGCTGCCAGGAAATAGATTGAAAATGAAGCAATTTTGCATTGTAGTTTGATGCTGCTGTCATAACAGAGACTTAGTTGGGGGTATAAAGGACCAGAAGGGAAAACTGTCTCCAAACTAATGCTCAGAAGGGCAGATAAAAAGACAGGATGACAAATCGTTTTTGTGTTTCTAATAATGCAGCCAGCAGGTAACATACTCTCCAGAGCGTCTTCCACCTCGACTTCAGTCACTTTCAGGCTTCCATCTCTTGAAAGTTTCTCTGTGATGATGTCAGAGGGCACAAGCTCTCTCACCGTTTCTCCATCGTCCTCTGACTTGGCGAGCCACCGCTCACAGGGGAAGATCACGGTCTCTGAACCCTACAAAGAGACGATTAAATTCTGCAGTTTAATCTGTGTGTTTGTGTCTCGGAGGAGGATCAGCAAACAGAATATTTAGACTGGCTGAGCAGCAACCCAATATGTTGAATCACAAATGAAATCACAGTGCTGCTTGACCAGCTAAGAAGACAACATCACCACCTGCTGATTAAAAACAGAACTGTTCCGTTATTAGAAGAAGGGAATCAGAGGATGTGCTCCTGAGTGCTGAAATCAATCTTGTGAATGAGGCTTTCGGGTGTGGCAGCCCAAATACAGCCCTAATAGAGTGTCAGTCCTCTGCGCAGTGAAATGTAACTCTGGGCGTTTGATATACGGCTGCACAGTTTTAAAAACTTGAGTGCTGACATTTAATTTATTTTTTATATTTGCACTCAAAAAGCAAATATGGTTCTTTTTAGGTATTTAAATGTTTTAGATTCACAATTTACACACAAAACATGCAACAGTTTCATGAGATATGATCACCTGTACTAGGTTGAAGTACCCATAATATACACTCACTGGCTACTTTATTAGGTACACCTTATTGGACCCCTTTTTTGCCTCCAGAACTCCCTGAAATTTTCATGGCATAGAGTCAGGTGCTGGAAATGTTTCTCAGAGACTTTGGTCAATATAGACATGATAAAATCACACAGTTGCTGCAGATTTGTCAGCTGCACGTCCGTGATGCCGAACCCCTAATCCCACCACATCCCAAAGGCCATTTGAGGACATTGGACTCATTGTAATGATCAAGAAAACAGAAGATGGGTAAACTGTGGTCATAAAGGGGCAGACATGGTCAGCAACAATATTCAGGCAGTCTGTGGTGTTGCTCTGTGGTGCTCAGTTGATACTAAGGAGCCCACATAAAATATCTCCAACACCTTTATACCACCACTAGTCTGAACTGTTGGCACAAGGTAGGATGGACCCATGCTTTCATATTTGTTTACCTAAATTCTGACCATATCATCTGAATGTTGTGGGAGAAATTGAGGGTCAGACAAGCCAACATTTTTCTAATGATCTATTGTCCAATAATGGTGAGCCTGTGTGAATTGTAACCTCAGTTTCCTGCTCATAGCTGACAGCAGTGGTTCCCAATTGTGCCTTTAAGGTATGCCTTCTGCATATCTTGGTTGCAACAAGTAGCTTTTTGTGTTACTGTTGCCTTCCTAACAGCTGGAAACAGTCTGGCAATTCTCCTCTGACTCCCAGCATCAACAAGACACTTTTGCCAAGTGAATTCACTGCATATTATCTCTTGTCCAGGCCGTCCTCTGTAAACACCAAAAAGGTTAGCGCAGGAAAGCCCCAGTGGATCAGCAGTTTCTGAAATATTCACACCAGTATATCTTGCACCAACAACCATGCTACCTTCAGAGTAATTTAAATCACCTTTCTTCCCTATTTTGATGCTCAGTTTGAATTTCAGCAGTTTACAGTCATGTCTGCATCACTAAATACATTTGGTTGGTGCCATCTGATTGGCTGATTAGATATTTACTTTAGCAAACCAGTTGAATAGACAAACCCAACAAAGTGGCCCTGAGTATATCAAGTAGTTCAAATTACCTTCACCTCTTTCTACAGTACAATGCTACTTGCACACTTTCTGTGCTGTCAGCCATCAGTAATATTAATTCACCAATATATTACTGCAATATTCACCAAAGTTTTCTAAACTGCTATTATCAGCTACTATCATATTTTTTACTTAAGCCAGTAAAACACTTTCCCTCTGTTCATGTATCCTCCGCAGACAGTACCTTTCCTTTCCTGAGGAGGCGTCTGATTTCCACTCTGTCCAGATGCCAGCCTGGGTTCACCCCACGGTTGTCATGGCCAATACGAATCTTCTCAATTACATCTCCGACATCTTCTAGCTGCACAGACAACAGAACACTTGGATAAACGGACAACTTTCACAAGTGAAGTTCATTGCTGTAAATGCAGAAACACGCTCATGACTTTGCTGTTCTAGTCCCCAAAGCAGGATGAATGTATTTATTGCTTCCCTTATTTAACTTACCTCAACAATAAACATGTCCTCAGCTCCTCTCTCAAAGTACATTCTCCTCTCCCTCTTGTTGACACACAGGGACTTCTGCTGGGTGCACACTGCATCTCGGCCATACAGGATGATGAAGACGTCTGCGTCTGTACCGGCTCCAAACACGTCACTTGTGAAGATTTTGATCTCATAAGGAACGACTATAAAATGGAATAATAACCAATTAAGTTACACTTTTAATACAGTTAGAATATGGTGCACTTTTCTGACTTACATGGTGTGTAAAACTCTGTTTGAAGAGGATTAGGGAAAAGCTCCCTGACGATGGCTCCATCATCCTCTCCTCTGTCCAGCCAGCGGCCGCAGGGGAAGTGTAGTTTCTGTCCCAGAGATGGAGCATCAATCTCCACCCAGTCAAGAAACCAGCCTGCTGACCCTCCCCCTTAAACATTAACAGAAAAGACTGTGATCATTTATGTAGATGTAGTCGGAGTATTTCTGCATTATTCTCGGCACAGGCAGCCAGTCGGTCCTAATGTACCATTGTTGTCGTGTCCAATACGCAGCTTTTTCAGGGGTCCGAGGTCCACGGCCTCCACAGTGAACACATCAATCATACCTCGCTCAAACTTGTTCTTATGGGTCTTTGAAGCCTTCAGGTTAATAATTCCTGTGGATACAGAACAGACTAATTATCATTTTAAACACAGAAAGCAGGCAAAAAGCGCAGCAGTCACTTCCAAAGCTACCTGTGTCATCCTTGGTGCCATACAGGATCATAAAGACGTTAGCGTCTGTTCCTCCGTACTTCTTGTCACCAGTTTTTATCCTCACTGTGTATGTTGTTGACATGGCTGCAGGAAGAAGTTACCACATTTAATAATCTCTGTGTTATATTTCTCAGAAAAACTCAGAAAACGCTCGATATCTGACATCGGTCAGACACTTCTTTCTTCGTACGCAGTAACGTTGCTCTCACCTTTCTGTTCCAAACCAAGAGTAGCTTCAGAGTCATCTTCGTCATCATCATCTCCCTTCTTCATGAACGCCTCATCCACAGGAACAAGCTCTCTGGCAAGCTGTCTGTCATCCTCATCGACAGCCAGCCACCGTTTGCAAGGAAAGAAGTACCTAAAATATATATGCCAGGATACATAACTTTTCCATGTCAAAAAATTTGTTTAAAATATTTCCCACTTCACACCACACAGTGGTGCTCTAGCACACACGCAGAGGCTCTGTCTGCTATGTAGGATGGGGATTTTTTGTGAACCCTTTGTGTTTCTGAATTTGTGTCTAGTATGACTCAGCAAAGTGCAAATTTGCTTTCTCCATTAAGGGGTCCGTTAAACATATAACATCAATGTGCTGGTGACATACGTGGTGTCATCTTTGTTGTCCACAATCTCCACTCTGTCCAAAAACCAGCCGGCGCTGGCCTGGCTGTTGTCATGGCGGATCCTCAGCTTCTTCAGGGTCCCCAGGTCGACTGCAGAGATGTCGAAAACGTCTTCCTACGTCGCCCGCCAACAAGCCCGGTGACAAAGGGTCAAGAAATGCCACAGGTTAGCGGACCATGAGAACCTCATCACTTATTCATCTGATCTTTGTTTAACCCAGAAGGCTACCGAAGCCAAACATTTGTTTGATGAGAGACTTTGCCAGGAAAACAGTATCAATTACAGCAATCCTGACAATGCCAGACGGCATTGTCAGGATTGCCTGACACATCCATTGCCTGACACATCCATGACGGCATTATAAAAACATCAACATGAGATTTAGCATTTTAATAAGGCTGATTTTTAGGCCTTGGTCAGGTCGGGCTGCCTGTTTCCCCCATATACAAAGTCTCTGCAAAGCCAATGCAATATCCTTCATGGACAGACATGGTAGTGATATCCATATTCTCCTTTAACTCTTTGCAAAATGTCAATACATGAGTCAGTGCGATTCAGTTTTCTTTATATAACACTAAGTCACAATAACAGTCACCTCAAGGCTCTTTAAATTGTAAGGTAGAGATCCTATAACAGATGATCCCCTATGAGCAAGCACTTGGCAACAGTGGGAATGAAAAACTCCCTTTTAACAGGAGAAAAACTCCAGCTAAACCAGGCTTAGTGAGAGGGAGTCAATACCACGACTGGTTGGGGGTGAAGGGAGGAAGACAGGAAAAATCAAGAGTTAACAAATTGATTTCCTTCGGATTTTCAGCAAACCGGGTTTACCTGGCCTTTCTCAAATTTGTTTAGGTTGTTGGATTTCTTGAGGTGTCGCTCTCCCGTGTCGCCTGTCTCTCCGTAGATGTTGATGTACACATTGGCATCTGTCCCTGCCCCCCACATCGTCCCAGTGAACACATGTATCTCATAGGAGTTCACTGTCGGAGAAACACAGTAAATCATCAGCGACATTATGAAAATGCACATGAGGGCATTGGCTTGATTTTCAGGCTCACGGGCTTCAGCAGCAGATATCAGTGAGTCAACATGACCACATTCATGCTCTACTTACTCTCCAAGTCGTCATTATCCTCAGTCAGCAGCTCAACCACAATCTCCCTGTCCTCCTCATCCCTGGCTAGCCAGCGGTTACAAGGAAAAATAAATGTCTCCACCACTTCCTGCAGTTCTTCAATTATCTCCACCTCCTCCTCCTCTTCCTTCTTCTTCTTTTTCTTATCTTTCTTCTTGTCCTTTTTGCTCGTCTCTTCTTTCTTCACCTCAACCTGCACCATAGCCATCGTCAGGCGCTTGATGTCCACAGTCTCCAGAAACCATCCGTCTCCAATACCCTTCCCGTTGTGGTAGATACGTATCTTATAGATCTTACCAACATCCTGAGCCTCAATCTGGGTTGCAGACATGAAACAAAAGTCAAACCAGCAACTCAAATCTCTGACAGACGTTGACATAACCTAAGCAGTATTAATACAGACCTTAAAGATGTCAGTGGTGTCACGTTCAAAACTGTTGGAGCGACTTTTTAGAGGCAGAACTTCAGTTTTTCCTTCATATCCATAGATCTGACAGAAGACTTTGGCGTTAGTTCCACCTGCACGCACGTCACCTGTGACTACTGTCACTTCATAGTTGATCACTGTTATAGGCAAAAGGATTAAGCATTATGAGAAGCAGTGTATCTCAACCTATCACTTTAAAAATGATTAATTCTGGCTGTGCAAACTGTTTTTTGCTTTTGTGCCTTTTACATTGTTCAATGTCCAACGTCTCGCTGGGATAGAGCTCCACCTCCACCTTTCCATCAGCTTCATCTTTACAGAGCCACCTGTGACTTGGGAACATGTACTGCTTTCCGTGAACCGGCACAGAGATCTGCACGCTGTCCAGAAACCACCCGGCCCGCAGTCCCTCGTTGGTGTGACCTATCAGAAGTCGGTTGATCTGCAAGCATCAGAAAGCACACAGGCAAAAAGAAACATAAATAAATGTCTTAATGTCTGTCTAATTACATGCAGTACAAGTCTTGCAAACTTACCTTCCCGATGTCAGAGGTTTCGAAGGTAAAGATATCCGTGCGACCTGTCTCAAAGTAGTTCCTGAGATCATTGTCGGAGACTGCTAATATCACCTTGCTAGTATCACCCTTCTCCCCATACAGCTTGACGAACACCTTGGAGTCCGAGCTGGCCCCGTTCACACTGCCTGTCTTGATTGCTATCTGGTAGCTGACATCTGAGGAGTGAAAACAATCGGTTTAAAAAACTGATGTATGCCTACAAAACTGGGCTTTTTAAAATGTTCTTGTGTACTCACTGAAGAGACGCAGGCCGTCTCCCGCTGGAACTAACTCACGGACAATCTGTCCATCATCCTCATTACGGTCCAACCACCTGAAGAAAAACACACATGTAAATGTACCTCAATGGCGTAAAAACAGAATCAGAGGAGCCTTCCTACACACTTAGAAAATCCCTGGAAATGGAAATATTAAAAAGATGACATAATATTTATGTATTCATAACTTCACTGGAAGAATGATGCTATAGGACTGACAGAACCTCTGAAGCCACTGAACAATAAGAAGAGGAAAGAAGAGGAAACAGACAGAACATGATATTAACTGACTTACATTTTAACGGTTACATTTTCCAGATTAAAATCCCAATCATTAACTTAATAATTACAAAACATTTAAGTGGCCTAACATTATTCATGTAACAATTTCCACACTGAAAGTGGGAATCAACTTTCCCTGACTGCCAAATCAAACAGACAGGAGGAGGTAACACTGCACCTCAGCCTTGTGGTTTTGGCACCACTATTAGAAGCACAGAGCTGGCCACATTCATTTAGTCTCCATTTGTAATGGCACACTCGTCCATCAGCTGCCTAACTATTTACACGCAAGCCACTGGAGAGCTAGTGAAGGTAAGAGCGGTCAATTTACAACACTTAAGAGAGATTTCGAGCTGGTGGGAGGATTTTGTCTGACTGGATTCTGTCTGTGTTGGTTTCAGAAGAAAGTGATGTACCAGAGGAAGATGGGAGGGATAGGGTGAGTTGGAGGCAGATGGTCCTCTGTGGTGAGCCCTAAAGAGAACAGCCGAAAAGAGAAGATGACTGTATGCTAACTAAAGCTCCAGCCCAGGCACGTGCAGAGGGGGGGACTAGAGGGGCTTGAGCACCCGCCCCTTTCCTGATGGGTGCCCAAAGTGCCCTTTTGTTGAGGCAACTTTTTTTTAAATTTTTTTTTTTTATGTGAGTGCCCCTCAACAATAATATTTAACTATTAATCACAGTTTTGCTAAATAAAAGGATCTGGCTTGCATCAGTCACATGATCACATTTAATCAATGATCGCCCTTGACGGCAGAACGCGCTGGTTACGAGCCGGGAACGAGCTCACAAAGAGCACGCGCATTTTTAGCGGTCCGGAGCTGTAGGAGAAACACAAGTTAACTCAGAGACACAGACTGATGCGACAAAACCAGTAAGTAGGTGTACAGCGTACACTGTAGTGTGTAGCACCCAGGAGTATTAACTTATTACGTACACGTTGGTAAGTTGTCTTGTTGCAACTGACGAACTGAAACAAACGAGCGTGCTGTGTGTGCAACAGCGCGACAAACATTACCTGTCCTTTTATGAACTGCACATGTAGTGCTGGTCACAGCTGCTGGCTACCTGGCTGTCATGGGTCTGTAGCTCTGTCACCGTTTTAGGGAACATATTTAGTTTTAAAGTAAGTTTCCGGGCTTTTCCTGCCTTTCTGGAGGGATTATATTTCACTAAAAAACGATCTAATATGCATGTCCACATAATAATTATTATAATTATAATATATTAAAAAACACAAGCTGCATTTTAAAGAACATACATTAAGAAGCAGATTATATTAGATTTATATTTTAAATAAGACAAATTTGGATTTTACAGCAGTAAAATGATTGTATCTCTACAGTTTAAAAATGTAATAAGCTTTGCCCCTGCACAGAGTGGATAGTGAAACAAATGGAATCATCATAAATACATTATTTCATATTTATTACTTCCCCCTCCTCATTGCTTTATTATTGTAGCTCTAGTAATAAATAATAATGTAAGGATTCTGGATCAGCACAGTGATGCCCATAGTACAGTATTCTGAAGAAGGTCTAAAATGTCACTGTGTGTGCGTGCATGTGTGTGTTTTATTTAGATGGATTTTTAAAAAAAATATTACTCATGATATAACATTGTCCAGACATGCCTGGTAAGGACATGAGGAGGAAACAGTAGGAGCTGTGTGAGGCTACTAAAGGCAGGGCTATAACATTTTTCTGTCATCATTTTATTATAGATTAAGTGCAAGAGTTGTTAGGTGTGGATAATTAGATTATAGCTTATTGCAATAGCAAGTTGTGCCTTGTTCTCACATATTAAGTGGAGAGTGATATATGAAATGATGGGATGGAAGGAAGAAGAGAAGCAAAGAGTGATTCACAGGCAGAGCCTAAATTATTTCTCACAGTTTTTTGTTGCCTTATGGTTCCAAGCGCTGTCACCAATCTTTGCATTTTGTTATTATCTCATGACACTTGTTTAATCAGCTACCATCTCTCCTATGGACTTTTTAATGTCTACAGTCTCAGATCAACACAGCCCTGCCCTTCCCATATTAGATTCTTAATGAATGCGTGTTGTTGTTATTCAGCCTGGTTCAATGTGCCCCTTTTTAACTTTGAGCACCCGCCCCTTTAAACCTCTCTGCACGGCCCTGCTCCAGCCAACGATTGGTTAACTTAACCTAGCATAAAAACAGGAAACAGGAGAAAACTGCTAGGCCACTGTCCAAAGTTCAAACCTGAGGAGTTCTGTTAAGTGATTTTTAATAGTGTCAAGCATCCTGCTGCTTCTAGTGCTTTTAGTTTAAGATTTAGCATATAGTGACAATGAAATTAATAATCTGCAAAGAAACCATATCTGTGAGAGCATTTGAGTTATTTGGAAACTATTGTCTTGCCTGTAACAAGGAAATTCAATGGCCATACTCTCTGGCTGGCCTTCCTCCCTGACCATCACCTTATCGAGGTACCAACCGCAGCCTCCACCACGGCCGTCATGACCCACACGGACCCTGCGCACCTGGCCCAAGGATACGGACTCAATGAGAAACTCATCGTGCTGAGGGAAGAGAAAGAGACAGCCATGTAAAGATGCTTGCTGTGCATTTCACACATATTTACTTAATTATTGGGTTCATTCTTGTTTATTAATACACTCACGTTTCCCTTTTCAAATTTGTTAACGTTGTTTTTGCTCATAATCATGAGTCGATCGCCCGTCTCACCTAGGTCACCAATAACATTGAGGAAGACGGTGGCATCGGTGCCACTGCCACTGACATTTCCTGTGCAGATGGTGACTCTGTACTTAATCACTGAAGAAACAAAGAGAGAGTAAAGGAGCTACATTCACTCAAGACATACTGTTTGTAATTGACTGTGAACATGGAGTCTGAACATCTGCAGTGTTCTGCAGAGCCCTCTTACAGGGCAGTGGCTCATCAATAAGTACTCCTGTCGCTGGAAGCTCTCTGACAATCTCATTGTCATCCTCGTTGATGTCCAGCCAACGGCCGCATTCAAAAGAATATTTCTCCATGGTTAGCGTCTTGAGCAAGGTGACCTGCAGAAAATCATAATTTGGTTCACAATATTCCTTTCAAACAGGACTGCAGCAATGACAGCATCTAAACTGCTCAAAAAAAGAAATAAATAAAGGAATGCTTTGAAAACACATCAGATCTCAAAGGGAAACAAAAGTCTTGCTGGATATCTATACTGATATGGCCCTGTCCAGCTCTTCTAGAGTCCCTGTCGCTTCCTTGCTCTTGAGGCTGTGCTGGGAGACACAGCAAACCTTCTCACAATGGCATGCATTGATGTGCCATCCTGGATGAGATGGACGCCTTGTGCAACCTCTGTAGGATCCAGGTATGACCTCATGCTAACAGCAGCGACACTGAACCTAGCCAATGCAAAATTAGTGAAAAAACAGCCAGAAAAGATGAGGAGGAAAAACGTCAACCTCTCCAACTGTTAATTTCATTAACACCAAAACAGCTGAAGCTGATGAGATCGGCTTCAAGGTACATTGTTTACTATTTCAATACATAATAGCATGCTAGCATTTGTCAGATAAAGTTGAAGATATAAAGTTAAAGCAATCTTTAAGGTTTCACTTAATAGTTGTCAAAGCACGGGAATCAACAAAGTCCAAAGGCAAACATTCCCAAACAATTGCTGAGATAGTTCACACCGGAGCGAAGTGTTGAACTGGTCCAAAGACTTCAACATCCACAGTACAAGTAACACTTGCTCAGTGCCAGATTCATTGCTCAAAGGTGACCCTGTACAACAGACTTAACAGCTTATACTGACAATTTTTTCACCTTTCCTAAATGCCAACCAGCGAATGGATGTCTCTTCTCGTGCCAGATCCGCAGTTTCAGCAGTCTCCCAATGTCTGGCATTTCAATCTACAATTATCCCCAAATGTAAAATAAGAATGGATAGTTTAGGAAAAAAGTTTCTTTGACAGACTTTATGATTATTGTGCTAAATGAACAATAGATGAAGCTGTTTTATTCACCTTATCAGGTGAACTCAAGACTTACCATGAATTTATCAACCTGGCCTTGTTCAAAACTGTCCGAGTTGTTTTCTAGTTTCATTTCATCAGACTTGCCCTTCTCTCCATAGATCTGCAGAAACACCTGGGCATCTGTCCCTGCCCCTTTTACATCTGAGGTCCAAATCCACAGCGACCATGGGTACTCTAAATGGAAACAGAGTAAGTGTGACACTAAAGTACATATAGAAGATTTATGTTTTGATGTTTTATTCACTGAGTAAAGCAGAATGAAGACACCCACTCATCTGTTTTTTCTGCCTGAGAGAGACCATCTCATACAGCTCCCTCTCAATCAGCCCATCTCCCTCATCCTCATCCAGCCACATCCCACACGGAAACGTCTGCTCTATCCCCGTGAACGGACAGTATATAACCACCTGGATGAGAAATGGTTGATGGATGTATGACACTTTGAGAAGTGATCTGTTCATACTTAAGAAAAAGAAAAAAAATACCTTTTCACAGTACCATCCAGCACCAACTGCGCCATTGTCGTGCCCGATGGTGACCCTGCTGAGTGGGCTCATCAGTTCACAGATCTCCACATTGAAGATGTCGATGAGACCGCGCTCAAAAGCCCCGCCTTCAAGGAAGACTTTGCCGCTGTTTTTTATGCCCTTAGCTCCATGCATCACCATGTGGATCTTAGAGTTGGTCCCCGCACCCCTCACGTTTCCAGTCATCACTTGGACATTGTACACAATTCCTAAGGAGCGACAGGAAAATGCACGACACATTTTTGGTCCAAAGTGTTAACACTGAAATTAACATTGGCATCATCATCATCACACCAGTAGTCTCTTCTAGCTCCTGATGTCCTCTTGACTCATTTAGTAGCTAAATGCTCCACTACATTGACTAAGCACCCAGTGTCACACCTGAGAAAAGAATGTGCAGTACATTTTTAGAGCTATAAACTCTATTGAAAAAAGCAGGTGAACCTGGTATATTTTACTGTTCATATAGGTCCACCACTAACAGTGTTCCCTTTAAAAGTTTCTCAGGAGTTTATGGTTTGTTTGTTTTTTTCTTTATACCTACAGTGGCATCAAACAGTAAGGTGAGTCAACTCTAAGGGTTCAGGACATAATGAAAACAATCTGGTCTTTAGCAAGTCTTAAATTTAGGCCAGCACAATCAAATGATCAACCAAACATGGCATATTACACAGTGTCATTACTTATTTTTTAAGGGGAAAAAAGCCAAAATGCAGTCCACCCTCACTCCTTCGATTAGGATTAGGAGGGTGATGAAATGCACTTGATTTATTGATCATTAGCTATTGTGATCACGTCTATAAAAGCAGAGGTTTAGTCAGTGTGCTGGTCAGGAACAGTGAGGGGTGTGTTAACACAAAGCCAAGGAGGAAAGACATTAGCAACGATCTTAAAGAATCAGTTGTTGCTGTTTAGCTGGGTATTTATGAATAATTTAAAGCCCATCATTCCACAGTGGGAAAGATTATTCACAAATAGAAAAGACAGTTGCCAGGTGGAAATTACGGTAAAAATCCCCTCTTGGTAAGACTGCTGTGCTCAGAGAAACAGCAGAAACCCAAGAGCTACATCACAGACTCTGCAGACCTCAGTTAGCATGTTAAATATTTAAGACTAAACAAGTATTGTTTGTTTGAAGAGGCTGTCAGGAGAAAGTATTTTCTCTCTAAAAAGAACATGACAGCGTAGCTAAGGTTTACAAAGTAGCATCTGAACAAACCACAAAACCTCTGGTACAATGTTCTCTCGAGACCAAAGTGAAGCTGTTTGGCCTTAATGCACAGAGGCACGTTTGGCAACAACCAAACACAGCAGATCAGCGCAAATGCCTCCTACCAACTGCCAAACACGGTGGTGGAAGGTTCATGATTTGTTTTTGCAGCTACAGGACCTGAACACTTTGTACTCATGGACTTGATTGCAAACTCATCTATACACCAAAGAATCCTATAGTCTCATGTGAAGCCATCTGTCTAAGAGCTAAAGCCTGGCTGAAACTGTGTCATGCAATAAGGGAAAGATTCCAAGCAGAACAGCAAATGTAAAACAGAATAGCTAAAAAGAAAAAACAAACTGGTAAGACCTGGTAAGGACTAGATCACTTTTTATTATGTCCTGATATGTAAAAAATGGACATAGTGTCTACTGTCTTTTTCTGCTCTTTTCTACAGCATGTCTTTTATCCTGTTTTCCTTCTCTCACCCCAACTGGTCGCAGCAGATGGCCGCCCCTCTGTATCTGGTTCTGCTGAGGGTTGCTTCCTGTTAAAATAGTTTTTCCTTCCCACTGTTGCCAAAGTACTCGCTCATAGGGGGTCATATGATTGTGGGGTTTTTCTCTGTATGTATTATTGTAGGGTCTACCTTACGATATAAAGCGCCTTGAGGCGACTGTCGTTGTGATGTGGAGCTGTGTAAATAAAATTGAATTGAATTGAATTTTTGCCATGACTGTTTACATGCTCTCCAATGTGAATGAATTTTCGTAGAATTTCAATATTTGACCTAAAAAACCTCTACATGGGAATAGAAATACTTGTCAGCATTTGCAGTTGTAACAGGGCTGTTAAAATTCTTCAATTTTAAAGATGTTACGAATTTGAAAAACTGGCCTTTTAGCCAACTGTCTCCACAGACTTTGAGCTTTATACATTGGTCCAAAAAGTCCATTTATATTTTAATATTATCCACAGTAATTTTGCATCAATTTGAACTATTTGCAATTTCAGTTACCCTCGAAAAATTGGTTCCAACAGTTTTTTTCTCACCCATTGGCTGCGTGGCTCCAACCAACACATCTCTCTGTATTTTGCCATCACCTTCATCCAAGGCAAACCAGTTATACACCGGGAATTCGTACAATTCTTTGTTACCCATGTCATCTATTACCACCTACACAGGAACATTACACACTATCATCAGCGTTTTATATATATATATATATATATGTACACATCTGAGCAGATTGCGTATGCTGGTTTACATGCCTTATCCAGAAACCATCCAGCTGAAGAGCCTCTGTTGTTGTGACCTATAGTGATTTTCTTCAGCCTCCCGAGGTTTGGGGCCTCTATTGTAAACTTGTCCTCTGACCCACGTTCAAAGTTGTCTTTGTCACTGTCCAGTCTTCTCTCCCCTTTGATAATAAACACACAGTTTATAGCAAACACACACACACACAATAACCACGTATGTCATTGCAAAGCTTACCAGTGATCATGGTTTAATGTACCAAATGTTGAACACTTTCTGGCTTTAGTTTAATAACTATGAAGATTTCACACAGTTACTTCTGTTTGTGTAACTGTACATTTACAGTATTATCTTTCTAATTTTATTACTTTGTACAGCTTTACATTTTTTTGTCAACCATATTAAAAAAAACCTTTGTTCCCACCCTACCTGTGTCACCGTTCTCTCCAAAAATATTCAGGAAGACATCAGCATCGGTTCCACTTCCCTTCATATCAGCAGTAAACACGCTCACTATATATTTATTCACTGCAGAACATGGGACATAAAACAAGTCAAGCAATCTGAAGGGTATGTAAGTAGCACATAGCAGTCTCTTCGACACTCAGATGGCTTCCATTTTAAATATTCATAACAGTGCGTGTCTGTTCATTACAGTTATATTGCTGTGACCACTCCCTCACCGCACAGCACCCTTGTGTCTTTACGTGAGCCTCAGGTTCACAGTGCTTTGCTTGATTGGCTACAGTCGCTTAAATGCTAGATCACGTTGCCACAGAGGACACATGGGCTGTACCTGAGGATTACACTCTAGTGGAATTCAATGACAGCCTGAAACTCTATCTAAAACACTAAGCTATCGAGCACTGGTTGTGTGCAACTGGCCAGACACATGGCTCTAACACATAAAAAACATCAGACGTAGTTCTCATTTAGAAAAATAAATATTTAAAATGATTGTCCACTTTGAGTGGTAGAGACCAGAGTGCTTTCTAGAGGCATTACATAATATTTGGCTTTTAGACATCTTATTACAAGAGTCAACCATTTCTAATCCCCGGGGTTTCTCTGACATGTGGAGAAGGTATTTAGGACTGTTATTTTGTTTTAACCTCTGTGAACATTTTGGTCTGCTTATTATTACAGGTTTGTCCCGGATTGACCTACATTTCGGGACGTCCATGGGGTTCATGCTGCCCAGCAGGTCCCTGACAAACAGGTTGTCGCCCTCCTCCCGACTCAGCCAGTTGTTGCAGGCAAAATAAAAGCGCAGATGGGGTCGGTTCATGTCAGTCACCACCACTCTATCCAAGAACCAGCTGGCACTCATCCCTGTGTTGTCGTGCTCGATCCTGAGGAAATCAGCAGATTCAGAGAGAGACACGAATGCAGCCTGGAGGTAATATCAGATGAGACCCTCACATCTCATTTGTTTTTTATTTTAAATGTCTGTTTGAATGTCTTCAGTGTTTAATACTATACAACAATGGTTGTTGTGTTTAAGTATTGCAGCTTACACTATCAGACACTGAAAATGAATACGATGGGGTAGAATAACAAAATGAATAATGCACTCCCATGTCAAATCTAGAAATCTACACTATGTAGATAAAAATACCAAGCCACCTACACATTACAACAACGGGAGCTGCTTATCCATAGAAACACATGGTGTGAAGCTCCTGGTGCACAATTTGTGTGCTGATGTTATTGCCACAGGAGGTTTAGAGCTCTGCTGTTATTGAACAACATTGGTAACTTTTAAGAACTAACCATCTCAGCATCTGGTCAGTGCTCTGTGTGTGGCTTATATAGTGAGTCACAAACAACAATGACAGGACAGGTTAAAAGTTTTACACTTTTACTGCTGTTTATGTTCGGTTTGCTAACTCAAGATTGGTGGAGCTGCTCAGACTTTCCAAGTAGGAAATCTGAGTTGAAGGGGTGTCTCAAATTGAAACTATAACTGGGAACTTGGAAATGTCGACGTCTGACTTAACCTGGAATGCGGCATTAGTTAGTGACTTCCTTTGTCTCGGGATGCTTGATTAGTTTCAGCTGTGTCTTATTACCCTTATGGTTCCCATCTCCCCGATTATCTCTTCTGTGTATTTAAAGCCTCAGTTTGCTTGTGTTCCTTGTTGTGTTGTCCTATCGCCTGCTGTTCTACATCCAGCATGTTTCCTGGACTTATTATCTTTGTAGTTTGGGCTTGTCTTTGTTTTGTTTAGTTTTGTTTTTATCTGTAGATCTTTATTGGCCGAATAAACAGCTTACTTGTGTTGATCTTTGCCTCCCTGTGTATTTGCATTTGGGTCCCCACCTCAGCCCACTGCAATATATATGACAGCACTTTCATTACAGTAAGGATTAACACTGCCCTGGCAATGTCTACAACAGGAGAAGCTTTATTAAGTTCTAGTTTGGCCAAATAATCCCCGCACATAATCTCCTTACCATTTTAGCTTTTTCCAGAGTTTTGAACTGTATTGCTTTTTTCTACAGCAAATGTTGAATTATTCACATGCAATTTGAGTAGCCCTTAGAATTTTAAGTTCTTCTTAAAATGTCTTAAGCTGATTTGCCTTGACCTTGAAAAAAAAAAGCAAATAGGTGGACCTTGACTGAGGATCGTCTCCATAACAGGTAAGAAAACTGTGTCTGGCATGCTAGAAAAAGAAACAAAGTTTTAAATCAGAATGCAACATTATTCTTTTAGCAAATCCTGACAATTCAGCATGTTTAAATCTTGGGGCCTGTTTTCAGAGGTCATGTCTTGTGGCTGCGATGTAACTCTGTGTCTTTCTCTCTAGAGGAGACAAACTTCACACAGCAGATGGGGCTTAACCTTCTGTCACTGGATGAAATCCTTTGATGGCCCGCCGCACAGCGAGAAATGTTCCTGTGGGATCCTCTTAGTAAGCTGCTGTTATGCTGTGTGAGGAATGCTCAACTATGAAGCAGAAATTGTGATGTTGTCAGTGACCTGTAGTTGTGCATTCTGGGTATTTAATCCAGACACAGTAATGGGGTATTTAAAGCGTGCATACATGTGAGTTTTTATACGAGTTATCACAGTCGACTATTAGCGATACACTACCTCAGTTTCTTTAGAGGCCCCACGTTGTGTGTTTTGATTCGGAAAACATCCGTCTTATTCTTCTCAAATGCAGTCCGGCTTCTGGAAAATGTCAAAATGTGAATAATATCAGTACAATGCTCTGAATGTCCCAGTCTAGAGACCCAGAGACACGTGACCTAAACTCTGGAACAGTAAATCGTATCCCCCTTAATGACGCAGATTTAGGGTACCCTGGTTGTCTCGTGGCAGTGGTATAATCTGAAACCTTCACCTCTCCTGCTTCCTCCTCAAGTACATTTACCCCCTCCCGGAGTCGAACCAGGCCCATGAGCACACCAGACCCCCCTCTGCCCAACACCGTGAATCAGACACCCTCTTTTCCATTAACAGAGAATATCTGCCTTTGTGTCTGACCCATATCTCCATCTGTTCTCATCTTCCTGCAACATTCAGTGGACAGACAATGCCAAGGCTCACAAAATAAGGTGCACAGTGTCATCATACTGCAACAAACTGCCAAGATTGAAATACTGTACAACACACATGAATACATGCCCTCATTCTCAATGTCAAATCACCTGCAAGAGAATGAAGGGGAGAAACTGATTATCCGGTGGAGGGGTGGAGAAAACTCACAGCAAACTTTGGAATTCATGCAATTTGAACGTGTTTTTTATAATTACACTGAATTTCCAAAGAGTTGCATTTTTAATCTGCCTCACTGATCAGTGGGGCAAATATTCTCGGAGACATAGCAACCCTCCCTTACCTGTATCATGCTGTTAAAGTTTCCAGTGACGATAACACAATACAGGCAGGACCTAACTTATATTGGAGTAAGGTGAAACTCCTTACAATGCAGTTTGTTTAATATGTCACCAAAAGGGGCTCCTGAACATCTGTGTGTGTGTGTGTGTGTGTGTGTGTGTGTGTGTGTGTGTGTGTGTGTGTGTGTGTGTGTGTGCGTGCGTGCGTGCGTGCGTGCGTGTGTGTGTGTGTGTGTAGCTCATCGGCTGAGCAACACTACAGTCACACAGCAGATAGACAGTAAATGCAAAGGATGTGGACGCTGTCTGAAGTGGATGGGTGAGACCACCACAAGGTGTGGGTGACATGGTCCAGAGTGGCTGACAGTAACATGGTATATCTGTTACGCTTCACAGGTAATCCTATCTGTCAATCAATGTGTGCAGAGATAAAGGAAGCCTGCTGCTAAGATCCCCTGAGAGTCATTTGATCGTCCCCAGAAATGACATCGTGGTCTTCTTTCATTTATCTCTAAATGGAAATGAAGACCAGCCATGTCACATAGTTCCTCCTTACTCCAGATATCCTGTGTCCAACACTTAATGCACTGTATATAAGAGACATTCCCATTTACCAACAAACCTCTGCTCTGTTGTCTGACGTCAAAGAATTTACTGGTTAATATCTTTTTTAATGGCTGGTGTGCAAAGTCATTTTATCTTGCATCACTGGTTCTTTGGACATCAGGTTTTGATGTTAAACAGGAATTCTCTCACATACAGTGTTATATTGACAATACAAGCCAACACAAGGACAGGATCATAAGCATCATTTTACAGTTTGATTAAATAAAAAATACCTCTTTTCTGTGCTGAAGGAATGGAGAAGAATAGAAAAGATTAAAAAGTCAACAACTGACATTGAAAAGGTGCTAAACTGGCATAACAAACTGAAAAAGGATGTATTAAACATCATATGATGGTGAAACAGAGTAAGTCACTTAGATCTGATTTAAACAAACGAAAAAAAGCATATTCATCAAACGAAGTCAAGAACACCACCAAAAGCCCTTTTAAACTCACTTGCTTGCCAGGTGGACCTTGGGCGTGACGCCAAAGTCTCCAAAAAGGGTAACAAATACATTTGCATCTGTCCCAGCTCCTTTAACATCACCAGTGACAGTAACTACCTCGTACACTGGAAGAGAGGGGAGAAGGGAGAAGAGAATAAAAGGGAAAATACAATCTGAAATACAGTCACAAATTACATTATATCTAATACAAAAACTTAATGAATAATCACTTGAACCAAAGGACGAACACAAAGTCACATCCTCAGTGTCCAATAATCTATAAACATTATGGAGCATTATGTTTCCTTCCATGCACAGTTGCCAGGGAATTCAATGAGGCGAAACTGCAACGAATCCATGTCTGGCATTATACATCAGCCAATCCTCTCTCACATTTCATCCGTCTGTAAAATCTACCTGAGGTGGTGACATTCACATCGTTTGCATGGAGGAGAAGAGAGGACGAATCAAACTAAGAAAAAAATCAAGTCGTGCAGAAAATAAATCCTAATGACTGCTGATCGCTCGACTTCTACTCAAGAAACACCCTTTCAATTTGTGGGTTATTATGAAGTACGGGATAAGTGGTGGCAGCATTTAAGTTCCCTCTGTTTTACATTCATATTCATTAGCAGATCAAAATAACTATTTTCCTAAAAGTAATACTTTGGTTTAATCCATGAAAAAAGTTTTAGTGTTTTGGAGCTTTAGAGTAACAATCTAAACAAAAATCTGCTGTTTTAGAGAAGATTTCAAAAGGATGTTCATTCTGTTACAGACTATAAAAAGGTAACACTTTGGTCCAGCAACGTTAAAGTATCAAATGGATTTCTTCTGTTTTGATTTCATTTGAAAGTATTGGTCTTTGAGATGAAAGTCTATGACCCAGGGATGAAACAACCAGTATAAAGTATGCCATACATAGTGTGGGAATGAGAAGCACCACTAACCCTTTCTAATATGTGGGTAACATTTTGAAAAAGTTCCTAGCCTTATCATCTATTTTGTAAATGAGTGGCTCATTAAATGCAATAGATTTGGAGAAGTTTATATATAAGAGAGTCCTGTGAAAGTATACCCCCCATGTTTTAATACCTCGTAGAACCACCATTAGCAGGTGAAGTCTTCATTTTCTATTTGGCTTTATCCATCTCCCTCCTAGCTGTGGAGGAATTTTATCACACTTTTCGTTACACAGTTGCTTCACTCCATTGATGTTTGTGGACATTTGTTTATGCTCAGCTTTCTTATGGTCCAGCATCTCAATCAGGTTGATGTCTGGACTTTAACTGAGCCATTGTAATACCTTAATTAGTTTCTTTTTCAGTCAGTCTGTTGGGCAAAGCTTTAGCTGTCCAATAGATGGCCTAATATTTGACTGTAGAATACTTTGATAAACAGAGGGGTTCACGGTTGACTCAAAGACTGCATGGTGCCAAGGTCCTACAGCTGCAGAACGAGCCCAAATGATCACCCCTCCACCACCATGCTTCACAGTTGGTTTGAGGTGTTTGTGCTTATATGCTGTGTTTGGTTTTTGCCATAAATGGTGCACAGCAAATCCAGCATGTCCAAATTAACACTGTCGGATTTGATTTCAACACTATTAAAGTGTCTATATGGGTCCACACCAGAGAGTGTTAATTTAACTCTTTTTGGAGAGTTGGTACGTTAACTCTGATTTAGTGTTAAACACCAAATCTGTCTGGAGTTGATAATTTAACACTTGGTGTTAAGAGTTTATATATTAGCTCTCAAAGAGTATTTTAGTTTAACTACGTAAGAGTTATCTTCTAATTCATTCTAAAAAGCGGGAATTTTACTGTTCTGAACTTCTAGAAATTTCTTTTGGAAATAAACATTTACTAAAAAGATGCAATGGTTTTTGAAAAACATTTATTCTGAACTGTGCACCACAATTTCAAAACATTTTCTGAAAGATGTAACAGTATACATGTTCTCACTTTCATTAGAATTTTGTTTATCAAAAGGTCTGACATGGTAAATGCAAATAACAGCATTCTCATCACTTATTTCTTCAATACAATATGCATGTCCTTCATTCATCCCTTTGTGGAACTTCAACGCACTTCTGCTCTCCCCCATATTCCATCTTCACAAGCATATCCTGTGCGGAGATCGAATAAAAATTAGTTGACAGTAATTAATGGCACAAATAATCCAGTAAACAATTGCAGCACAGTAAAAAAAAAAAAAGGAATCCTCTTTGAGCCATTACTTGTGTAAAGTATTTTCCCAAAAGACAAGGACACAGGCAACAGGTAATACTGAACTAAATGTAAAACCTCAACCTTTTTCATTTTTACCTAAACCGTGTGCACAAAACTCTGGAGGGATCTATGCTACCGTAGAATCCAGTCAGGACGTCTGCTACTGCTGTTTGCTCGTTTTTTTTTATTTTTATGGGCGATCGTTTTCAGGCTTCAAGTAGCACCATTATACTAACATTTCACATTCTAGACATTGTTTTAGGTGTATTTGACCAAAAGTTTGACTGAAAATTCACATGCAAGCTTTTTTCAAGGCTGTGGTATTTGCCTGCAAACAATACCTTTCAGCTAGCTAAAACAGAATATTATGCTATCACCGAGCAACATGGCTAATGCCTTTCACACAGCTTTGTCTCAACTCCAAAGAGCCACAGAAGTAAAAGCTAATAACAATTGAAACAATCTTTGAAAAAATGACTTACCAAGCATGGCAAACAACTCAAATATGTAGAGCAAAATGTTCTGAAACGGCTTCACTTCAGCTTCGATTGGAGCCGTGCTGGGGGCGGAGTCTGTGAATTTACTCTGTTGGTGTCATAGCCCCTGTAGGAGTTCAGAGTTAAGAGGTCAAGAGTTAATGTTTCCATTGTAACACCTCTAGATTTGACCTAGAAACACTCATTTTTAACACTCGATTTTAACTACTATCATTTTACACCTCAGAGTTACATTAAAAGAATGTGACTCTGCTTAGAGTAAAATTAACTCTACTTTTGCAAGGAGACTATTAACACCAAAAAATTTAACACTTTTGAATTTGCTGTGTGCGATTAATTATGACCACTTTGGTCTCCAAAGGACATTGTTACAGAAGTTCTTTGGTTCGTTCAGATGCAACGCTGCAAAACCTAAGCTGTGCTGCCATGTTGGTTAGACGGAAGAATCTTTCTCCTGGCAAACCTTCCAAACAAGCCATACATGTTCAGTCTTTTTGTACTTGAGCTGTCATGAAATTTAACATTTACATTTAAACCGTGGCCTGCAGAGTCTGGAATGATAGCATTATGTTAGCACACAACACACCTACATGCTCCAGACCAGCAAAATGCAAAAATGTCTGCGTTTATAGAGGTACTCAGACTACATACATATGAGATAGTAAAGTGACTGGTTCTTAACTCTTTTCTACATGTTTATATGACAGGCCTAATTCACCCAAGCACTTTGTTATGCTTTGTATCTAACATTCACACTCTTACGGATGATTATTACGTTGCCCCTACTGAGGCATCCAGGGATAAAATGAGATGACCTGTCCTATCTCCTGAGCTACAGCTGGAGTTGGTGGATAAGGAGCTGTTTCGAGAATGTCCTGCTGCCTCTGCAGGGTACCTACTGTCTCTTTCCTTTGCACCAAAGCAGATAAAATAAATTCACAATGGTTAGTGCTTTCTAACTGGTTGGACTGATATCCCTGAAATTAAGTGGCTTTGTGTTATCGAGCGTTCCCTTCATTTTTAGTATATAGGACTACAAAACTAGACTAAAGTGAATCTGACATATATGCTGCAGGGTGTCCACTGTTCTAGGTAAATGTTAAAAAAGCCAGTTTGAGGTGTCATATGAAATAAAACTAAATACTAAGGATAAATGCATAAGAAGGCTAGACAGCAAGAGAATATCTTAAACCTTCTAGAAGATGGAGAGAGGAAATGTACAGATCTGATAAAGGAGCAATTTGATCAAAGTCAATCTGATACCTAATTAACAGTGAGGCGAGCTATTAAACCCAGCTTAAGGAGAAAGAGAGACACCTGATAAAATCAGATAGACAGTGGCCTGGTAAAACTCAACCATGATAATCTCCTTGGAGTGTCAGAAACCTGAGTGGGTCAGTTAGGTAACAAAGATGTTCTCACTGTAGAGGTGTATCACAGCTACAAATACTTAATGTTCCTTTTATAATCTGCAAGATGATCAAGAGCTTCAAGTAAATCATTAACTATATAAAGTCAGTTTTATGGAGGTGTTTATGTGGAAACACATAAATAATGTAATTGAATGTAATAGACAAATTATGATGTTGCAGTGTTGCATGTCTTGTAAGCTCTTGCAAACACGTTCAGAAATGTAAAAAAACAAAAAAACAAAAACTGAAACAAAGCAAAACTTCTTTTGGGGCAAAAGTACTAAATCTGTGCCTTTCCCAAGGTTGTTTGAATATATATCCAGCAAGATATATATGGAAAAAGTGCTTGTGCATGTGTATGTGTGTTTGTGTGTTTGTGTCTGGAGCACTGAAGCACAGTAAAAAAGCATTATATAAGAGCCAGTCCATTTACCATTTAGGAGTCTGCTCAATTCTTCATTCTGCAAATAGCTTCCACTGTAAAAAGTTCACAAGAAGGACAAGAAGGAATAAAGGGGCTTTTGAGCTTGACCTTTTGAACTATGACGCCATCTAATTAATTTCTCTCACTGGATGCACACAAAGAACATTGTGTTAGGATATTCATGATGACTGATAAACTGCGATAAATATTCTAGTAAGCATGTTTTATATTGGGTTATTTCATCAGCAGTACTCGTGAAAAGGCATTTTTAACCTAATCCTACTAACTGCATGTCTTTGGACAGCAGAAGGAAGCTGGAGTACCCATGCAAACATTGGAAGAACATGCAAACTTCACACAGAAAAGCTCCAGCCAGATTATGAATTTGAACCCTGGACCACTTTACCCTGAGGCACGCTACCCGCCTGGTTTTTGTTTTTAGCTAAACTGACAGAAATTTCTTTATCATCATCTTGTCCCCAACTGGTAACAGCAGATGGCCACCCCTCCCTGAGCCTGGTTCTCCTGGAGGTTTCTTCCTGTTAAGATGGAGTTTTTCCTTTCCACTGTCACCAAACACTTGCTCATAGGCGGTAAACTGATTGTTGGGGTTTTCTCTGTATTATTGTAGCGTTTCTACCTTACAATATAAATCAGCTTGAGGCGACTATGCTATGATATTATGGTATTGGTTTTTTTTTTCAGAATAAACAATCAAAACAATTTAAGTAGGAAACAATTCCAACATTCTGTCAAAAAGTCAATTATTTGCATGTCAAAAACCTGACTTGCAAGCTTAAATTGAATTCCATATCTGAAATCAGTGTAAAAAAATAAGTCTAGTCTAATCAGAGGATGCTTAAAATATGTTACATGACAAGAAAATCTTATGCTATTAACATTATTAACAAAAAACACACAAAATAGTCCTGCAGAGTTGATTAACATCTTTCTGAGGGCCTCTGATCTGCTTTAAGAAAGCTCCTTTGACTCGCAGGCCTGATTCTGGCCCCGGCTGTGCTCCCAGCCCCTGGGACTGGGATGGCACCCAGCACCTGTCTGCCCCCGAGCCACTGTTTGGCATCATTCATGTAGAACATAACTGAGCTTTCACCCAGAACAATAACAGAGGGATTCCCCGGAGCGCTCCAGCTCAGTGCTGACAGAACTGGAGTCAAGGTTTGAGCAGCTGATACACTCCAACATATTGACTCAGATTTTTTATTTTAAAAGCAACATGTGAGGTTTCTCCATCTGCTCTGCAATCAGATGCTCTTACCTTTCTTTTTGAAGTATTCATCTTCATATCCATCGGATGAGTCTGTGTGGTAGTTCAGCAGTTCATTCTGGTAGATTTCAGAGTAGTCCACCTGTTTGCTTTTGGACTTTTTCCCCTTCTTCTTTTTATCTTCATCACTGTCTGCTGATCCCTTTTTTGCCTTCTTTTTCTTCTTTTTCTTTGTTTCCTCCTCCTCTTCCTGCTCCTCAATTAAAGGCTCCTCATCATCGTCATTGTGAGACTTTTTCTTTTTCTTGCCATCTTTGGACTTTTTATCTTTGGAACCCATCTCCGCGTCCCCCTCCGGGTTCTCTGCAGAAGATTTCTTGTGCTTTTTCTTCTTTTCCTCCTTCACTCCCTCGGTCACTTCTTCTTTGAGTTTCTGTGATTTCTTCTTTTTGGTATTGGTTGAGGGATCATTGTTGTTCTGCTCACCCTCATCATCTTTGCCTTCAATCACAGCCTCAGCATCCTCGTCCTCATCTGCTTTCTTTTTCTTCTTTTTCTCTCGTCCCTTTCCCCCCTCTTTTTTAGCTTTCACGTTCTCTGAAAGCTCCTGATTCTCAGTGCTCTCGGAGCTCTTGTGTTTCTTCTGACTCTTCCCCCTTTTAGTGGTGTCCCCTCGGGTCAAACCGTTGCTCCTCTCCTTTAACTTTGGCTCAGTTTCCTCCACTTCGTCATCAACCTCTTCAGTTTCTCCTGAAGCTGTGGATTTTTTCTGTTTGGACGGCATCTTTTATTCATTCACTTCCCTGACCCTTAGTTTCGTAAGAGCTGCGTAGAGTTTCTAATGGTGTAAGACAATTCATTTGACCCTTGGCTGCAGAGATGCTCTGGGATCGTGGGGTCGGAGCAGCCACTGAGGACACACAGATGGAGGGATGACTGCCTGGACGTCTCCTACCTGGCCACACAACCTGCAGACACACACACTCACACACACACAAACACACCATGCATACACACACATCACTCATGAAAAATTAGTGTCACTTCAGCACTCACATGACCCACAGGAGAAAGCCCTGTGAAAAAGGAGCCTTGCACAGACAACTTATCCTCTCTGCCACGGCACCCTGTATTATTCATGGTGTCAGGATCGCTTTACGGGCCGGGGGTGTCTCGCTTTTACCTGCAGTCGCACTCATACAGACAGGACCACAGACACGCATGTACACATCCACACACACCCCTACACACAGACACACACACACACACACACAACTTTACAATTACTTCTCTTTGTTTATTGTTGCATCGAGTGTGTCTAATTCACATTCACAGGGTAAAAGCAACTTATAATTCTATGTAATACTCAGACAGCATTGATTTATTTTACTCAGTGCAACTTATAATGAACTCTAACAAAGGTAAGAGCAGCACGTTTTAGGAAATATGCTGCTTGTGAAAAGGCTATTGCTAGCCTGTCTCAGTCAGGAAAAAAAAGTACTGGCTCTGGCTGGTGTCTAGAAAAAATATATATATTTTTACAGTTTCTTCTTTATTTACAGACGAATCAAACACCATAAACAGCATATATAGTTATTTAAAAATAATCAAATCAGTTAAAAAATTAAAATCACTCTGATGTAATTTACAAATTGAAGTAAATGAGAACGTTTCTAGTTTTTGGACATTATTCATGATGCAAGTCAAAACCAAATAAATATATACATATTTAATACCCCAAATAATACAGAAGAAATTTCCTCACATCATTTGCCCAGAAAAAAAATACTATTTCTGTGGTGCTCTAATGATGGAGAACGGGAGGAACTATTGAATCTAAATTAAAAGTTAAATCATCTGCGGGTTAGCATCATTTTCCATATATCAGGGACTTATACAATAAATTATAAATAGAAATAAGAGAAATAAACTTAAGAAATAAATAATAATGACACCCTGTTTCATGCATAAGTTCCTTTGCATTGCTGTTGTATCTCTGCCTCACTGGCATACACATCTGCATTTGACAATGTGCCAAATCATCCCATTAGCCTTATTGCTGCCATCTGACACCTGATGATGCAGGCATCAAGGAGAAGGGCAGAGTTTGGTCATATTGGTCTTTCAACATCAGATTACCCAAAGATTGGCTGACAGCAAAGAGTCAAACCTCATTGGATTGCTTCACTGCACTTTTCCTCCCCAGGAGTTATTGTTTGTCTCTCGCCTGCCAAAATTTCAAACTTTTTTCTAATTCACATTCAGCTCAGCTGCCCTAAAATTTCAGTTTCACAGGTGTGTAATAATTTTTTGAAAAATGCATCACTCAGCTACTTATACCTGTGAGTTGAGGACATGTATTTGTTTTAGCTAGCCTTTTTTCGCCTGTTCTTGAACAGAATCAACTTTTTAGGATAGCTGTGGAGTGCACATTGAGGCTGTGGTTTTACAAGTTTATTGTTTTACACTTTTTTTAATGCAGAGTTTTGATGCATGTTTTTATTCATGTGTGGTCACATTTTCACTTCACACAGCAGTGCATTCATTCACACTCTCATCCCAACACAAAATAATGAACATACAAGTGAAAATTCAGACAAGTTTATTTACAAGCACAGTAGCAGTATAAAGAATGATCCAGAGTCATTTAAGAAGCACTGTGTTATATATTACCTCCATTCTTTACACAGACCAGATCCCCTCTATTTCCACTCTTGCTCATTAACTGTGACTGTAGAGCAATTTAGCTCGAAACTTTTTGGTGCTCCATAAACACACAAAGAGTCTGTATAAAGACATGAAGGAAACAGCATTTTTTTTAAAATCTTATTTGTAATGCATTTAAAGAAATAATGGACAAGTGCACAGCTGAGCATGAACAGAGGAGTGACTGAAAAGTAAAGTTACAGTCTCACAAGTGAAATAATTTGTTGCATACAACAAAACAAATAGAAAAACCTTTTATGACTTTCCAGTGTACCACAGTAGCATAATACATTTTTGGGGGTCATAAGTGAAAATGATACCACATCATCTCAGCCACTTTAACATATCCATCAATCTTTCTCCAAGCAAGAGTCTTGTGTACATCTCCAAAAGCACTGTGAGCTTCAGTTGAGGCTTAAGTGTAAACATAGGCTATATCAGTGATCGCTGAAGCAGGCACACACAAAGCCAAGTATAGAGTAAAGTCATGCAGAGCACTACGTGGTTATGAGTGGAGTTTACAGGGAGGGACTCCAGTAGAATACAAGCCATGAACTGCACATGAATTGCTTTACCTTAGTGTGCTAGGGTTGTGCTTGGATGAAAAGAGGCAAACTAAAAACGTTGTCTGCACATCATACAGAGGGATTCCATACCTCATAAGGCAATAAGGCTTAAGACATGAAAGACAGCGATAGGCTGGGTTGCTTTAAAAACTGGAAAGCCAAAAGTTCTGTGGAGTTGGTGTATTGCAAAATATTTTTCTAGCTTTCACCCTAATCTATGACACCCCACTCCTCCCCCAAAAAACGAAAAGAAAATCTTGCCTCTTTTCCACCAGAAATGATGAGAAATATTTGGAAATGGGAGAAAGAAGGCCGCGGAAAACAGGCCGTTTCAAGAGTGTTTTTAAAATATTCACCGAGGGAATATGGTGAATAGGAAATAGATTACAAAAGTAGACAACTGAATTTTACAGTTTGATTTTCTTTTCATATTTTTTAAAATATTAGCTGAATATTAAGATTCAGACTTTGTTTTTTTTGTTGTTTTTTTACACAAACATTAAAAGCTGCCACACCCACAGAGTGTCTGAGAAAAAGAGAGAAGAAGACGGGCTTAAATATCTGTGTGACCAAGTAGAAAAACAACACCTCTGTACAGCCGAGCCACTAGAAAACTCCACAGAAACAACATCACTATGAAGACCACTTTGTTCACATTAAAAACAAGCATCCAATGGTCTGACAGTCGGAGATAAGATGCTGGCAGAAGAGAAATCTTCAACATGTAGATGAGAGTGTCCCAAGGCCAACTCTGTTTGAACTGGGGTCAAAATAGTTGCCTGAACTGAGATTGCCGTGATGAAAACTGGCCTAAAGACAAATTAAAAGGTCAAATCTTGAGCAGTTGCATTAAAGCAAATTACTAATTAGAGTGAGGGATCATGCGCATGGCCCTGTGTGTACGTTGATGATCCCACGTGTATGCATGTGAATGAAGTTGAAAATTTCATGAGGCATTGCGTGAAAGCCCGGCCGTGGTTTGACGTTGTCATAGTAGTGGTGTGTGATGAAGATGCCAGAGGGGTTCATAGGAAACGCCCAGAAACCGTAGAGGTGGACCTCCTCGCACATCTCTAATGCGGCGGTGACTAGCATCAGGCCGCTGCTGAGCCGTTTGGCGCGGACGCCCTGCACCGCCCAGAAGCGCTGCACGTTAAGCAGATACTGCGGGTGGAAGAAGAACACACCTCTCTGGGAGTCAAAATCATCCAGCATATACTTAACTCTGAATGACACGTCGGTGTTGCGGGTGTTGTAGAACGCGGGTAGCACCACTGAGGAGTTTTCGTAATTCTGAAGGACGTCATAAAACGGCCTCCGCCATTTCTCCAGCTTCTGAAATCTGCAGAGAAAGTGATTCATGTGATAAAAGGAAAAGATCATTGGCAGAAGCTGAGCTAAAGAGGTGTTCTTTCTCAGACCCATATTTACAGTACCTCTCAGTTATAATGCTCGGGTTTATTGTCACCAGATCTGTTTTAGTCCCAACATCTGCTGAATATTTGTCATTAATGGGCGGTATGTTGCATCTGCAAAAAAAGGAAAATAACGTTTCACTAGAGTTTAATAATCATTTAGATTTGACTTGATATGTTTAAAAAGAGGCATGCTGAGGAGACAACCTGAAGAGCTGCACAAGTAATCATATAATAGTTTTAATAAGAAGTTGTTGGGGTATTTTTCTTTTTACAATAAATTACATAAATTGGTTAACCAACCAAAAATCCAGAAGAAAACACATTACACAAAAGGCATAAACTGATTTGCAGGTCATTTGGGGCGACCGTGGCTCAGGGGGGTTGGGAACCGTATCTGTAACCGGAAGGTCGCCGGTTCGATCCCCTGGCTCTCTGTCCTGGTCGTTGTCTCCTTGGGCAAGACACTTTACCCTACTTGCCTACTGGTGTTGGCCAGAGGGGCCGATGGCGCGAAATGGCAGCCTCGCTTCTGTCAGTCTGCCCCAGGGCAGCTGTGGCTACAACCGTAGCTTGCCTCCACCAGTGTATGAATGCGAGAGTGAATGAATAGTGGCATTGTAAAGCGCTTTGGGTGCCTTGAAAAGCGCTATATAAATCCAATCCATTATTAAGTGAAATCGGTATTGATCTCCTACCAGCCAGAATTGTGACTCCCACTATTCGTACTATCCTGATCTCAGTTTGTTATGTGCATAAAGCACACCTGTACACACAATCAGTTTCTATTATTCAAACCTGTCTGCCACCATGGGCAAGAACAACGACTCGTCAGAGGACGTCAGAGACAAGATCGCACCATGTACAAGTCAGGAATGGGCTACGAGACCATCAGCAAGAAGCTTAGTGAGAAGGTGACAACTGCTGGTGCAATTATTAAGAAAAGAAAAAAATATAAAATCATAAAGTGATGAGAACCTACTTCCCTCAGTCAGAAGACTGAAAATGGGTCATGGGTCTTTCCGCGTGACAATGACCCAAAACAAACCACTAGGGAAAAGGAGTGGGGAAAGAAGAAGCACATTAAGGCCATGGAGTGGCCCAGCCAGTCTCCAGAACTCAGTCCTAGAAAATATATGGAGGGAGCTGAAGCTGCGAGTTGCCAAACAGCAGTCAAGAAATCTAAATGATTTAGAGAGTTTCTATAAAGACGAGTGGACTAAAATCCCTCCTGAGATGTGTGAAAACTGACCAGCTACAAGAAACGTATCGAAATACTTATCTCACTCAATGACATGAAGCTCAACTTATAACTTTTATGTAATGTTTTTTTTCTTTATCTGTATCAAAATGAAACGACCATAAAAATTAGAAAGTGTTCATTCGTTTGTATATTCAGCAGGGGATCAATAATTATTTCCACCACTGTAACTGGAATAAACAGGAATTTTAACATTTGAATTTCTCTTGGTGAAGCGAGGTCTATGGGACTACACTGATCAGCAGCAACATTAAACCACTTCATATTCATTTTGCTAAAACAACTCTGATCCTTCAGGACATTAACAGTACCTCCAGGGATGTCCTTTGGTATCTGGATCTGCAACATTGGCAGCTTGTCATGCTGAATCCCCAGACACTCAATCAAATTGGGATTTAAGGTGTTTGAAGGCTCAATACCTTGGGCTTTTGGGAAGCCACTCTTCAACAATACTTGGTTGGAAGTTAAATGTCAAAGTTACAAAGTTCCATTTTTGTGAATGGTAGAACCAAGGATTTACTAGCAGAAACTTGGATTCTACAACGATCCAAGTAATACGCTTCAGTGGTTTTGATGTTGTGGCTGTTCAGTGTGTAGATTTCAGAATTTAGTGCTAGTTTATTATTTGATGCTTTGAGTTTAAAGGTTGGGGTAAAATTTCAAAGAATTTTGCATGAAAGAGGAAGTACTTTTATGACTTCTTGTCATGTAATTTTTCCCAAGTTAAAGTTTTAATATTCGTTCATTATTATTTTTTATTATTCATTCTCAATTAACCACCAATTGTTCAATGACAATTTGTATGTATTCCTCGAAATTAATATAAAGATCAAGAATATTAAATCAGAACAGAATTCCAGGTAACACTGTACAACTCTCACATATCAAATACTAAAAGACTGCATCGTGAATACCTAAAAACAAAATCTGCTGAGTCAATTTCCTTTCCACATTTGCTGTTCTTGATGATACCACCATTTCCAATGACAGCACATTTCTTGAACTGCGACTTGGAATACGGCATATCCTGAAAGACATGAGGTGGTAATGTCAAATGAACACAACACAAGAACTTTTGAAATAAAACACATCAGATCAGCAGGTTTGGAAATGCCCACAGATACAGTAGAAAATAGCAAACACTCATAAAGAGGTGGTGAACTCACATCTGGTAACATCTTGAAGATCTCAGTAGTAATGGGAAGGATCCCACTGGTGTCCACCTCGTACCTCAGCTTGGTCCCTGCAGGAGTGTTCCTCTTGGTTGTGAACAGAAAGTTAGGAGCATTACAGCAGCGCGACAGAGACATCCTTCAGGACGACACCAAAGAAAAGTAAAACTTAGCTTTAGAAGATGCACGGTAAGATCAAAACCAAAATTATTTCAACCTTTACATCCTAATTGTTTTGGGTTGTTTATCAAAAGATGGTCATTACAAATTAACAATGTCTTTTTAAATAAAATGTTATTTCAGCTCTTGATATCGTCTTAAAACATACCTTTGATTAATGAGTTTGCACATTTTTTAAAGAGCCCAGAACCCAAAGATGATAGTTTTATAGATCACTGGTCACATTGTTAGATACACTTGCTTGTTAATGCAAATGTCATCCAGCAATTCAATGCCTTTTGGCATGTAGAGCTGGTCAAGACAACCTAATAGGTGGTGAATTACTTTGAATGGTTGTTGCCATACAGGGTGGTATTTTTGAGTATTTCAGGAGCTAAGGATTTCCCACACAACTATCTCAAGGATAAAATACCTAGTGAGTGGCAGTTCTCTGGGCAAAAATGTCTTGGTGTTGCCAGAGGTCAAAGAAAAATGACCAAGCTGTTTTGAGGTGACAGGAAGACATCAGAAACCCAAATAACCATTGATTATATACAAAGTATACAGAAAAGCATCTCTGAATACACAACATATCAAAGCTTGAAGCAGATGGGCTACAGAAACTGATGCTAAAGTTCACATGGGCTCTCCAAGGACGTGATGGAGATTGAGATCATGGATGTGCAGCTAAAAAATCTCTAGCAACTGTGTGATGCTATCATGTCAATTGAGACCAACATTTCTGAATGTTTCCAGCACCTTGTTGAAGCTGTGACACCAAGAGTTAAATTCTGTAGACAAAAAGGAGTCCAGCCCAGTATTAGCAGGGTGTAACCAAAAACGCTCCCATTGAGTGTATATAGTAAGATCCTGAACATGTTTGCTTTTTTCTTTTCTATGTAAGAATATATAGTATTTTATCCAGGATACTAATCCTTCATCTTATTCTACTTGGTTATTTATGATTCCCCAACAGTCAGTTCATCGAAATATTGTTCTATAAAATTTGGGGTTGGTATTCTCCATATTCTGTACTATTTGTACATATTTGGCTTGTAAAGTTTACTGTATTTTAACTACATTTTATCAGCAGAAGTAATCATTAATTTTCTGTAGAGGACTTCCAAACCAATAAATGTCAAGGTGATAATAGATAATAATGTTTCTTTTAAACTATTCAAAAGGTAACCAGTGCACTTCACAAAAAACACAGTCTTTAGAAAAAAGACCTTTTCGATAAATGCAGACATTTACATACATAATTCCTCTGCTCAGAATGAGTAACACTTACTTAAAGTTGCTGGCCTCCTCCTTGTTCTGCTCCCACCTACACACCTGCAGGTTTCGCCATCTTTCAAAGAGATCTGACGTTTTCACCCTGGTAGAGAGACGGACAGGATTGAGAGACTTGTGGGATGAGGAAAGACGACTTTATTCCGACTGACATGGTTTTTCCAATTAACCATTATTTCTGAAGAGGCAACAAATTGAAGAAACACCTTAAACGTTTCAAAAAGATAAACCAGAGGCCAAAAAATTTACTGCAACTTTACTGATCACCCTGGATCTCGACTCATTAACAGAAAGCACATCTGTAAATAGATGTCCTTGAACTGACATGCCCTTGGAGATGATTGGGGCGGCGTGATTTGCTCTGGGAGTCAGGCTTGTGCGTTCATTTTGCTGCCTGCCAGAGTGACAACAGCTGTTCCCTGCCGCAGCCAGAGTCGTTCTAGGGCTTTCATTGAGCACTCAGTATGATTTTGATAATTAAGCTGCCAGCCTGAGGGCCACATGCAAAAGGTCACTGGACATTGTTCATATTCACACAAGAGGAAAGATGCTGCTCAGATTGCCTTTGGAGCAAGTGGCTCATTGAATGAATCTGGCCAGTGATCTACTGTATGTTGTAAGCATGTTATTTATAGTGTCCTGTAGTGATAAGAAAATAAGAAGCGCAACAACTTGGCTCAATAGTGTTGGCAACAAAATGGATGTTATTGAGTAATGAAACTGCTCAAATGGTCAAGAATTGCCTGAAGTAACAACATAAAATAATCTGCGCTAGCAAATGTGTCAACTGTATTGACACTGTGTGTACTTACTGAAACATGTACTTATTTTTGTTTGTCTTTTTGGTCACACTATGGCATGACTCCAGACCTGAAAGTGTTGTTTACTTAGCTGGTTGACCTTTAATAACTCAATAACTATTACTGTGAACTTTTATGATACTGGATGGTTGACAAAATTCATTGGGTTGCCTTGAAATCTTTCATCACGCCAGTGTCAAAAACTGCTGCCCAACAGCAAGAAAACAAATAATATTGGTCTTCTATTGGTGGGCCTCTTCACCATGTTTCACGGTGCTAGTGCTAGTTTAGCCAAAATAAGCAAGTATTGCTTTCTACACTACGCACTAAAACACCCTGTATGTAGGGAGACTTTGCAAATTAAGCCTCCTAATGTTAGCTGATAACACACCACCTTCTCATCTTAAAATAGCCACTTCTAGCGTTAAAAAACCAACATGTCAGAAGTCAAAATGCTAACACAGGGGCTTCCAAAACAGAGCTCTCATCCATCTTTAATGGAATCATGTTCAAGTATCTTCAAATACTATCCTTTTCAGATTTATTTTGTGCCTTGTGCAGTATTAAGTTGTAGCATTGAGAATGTTAGCATGCTAGAATAGATTTAGCCCATTTTTGCCAACAAAGCCTCAGCTTACAAAGAAATAATCAGAATGTTGTTGACACATTTGGCTTGCATTCATCACACTTCACATGATATTGTAATGTGTGACATACAGATGAAAAGTTCTGCAGTCATTAGTTGGCTATAATGACTGTAAACTAATGAGAATTAAAATCTGCTGAGATGTGTCAAGGTTGTCAAGGAGGACAACTTCACTAAAACCTGACCAATACTTTAGAAGGACGAGCAATTCTTGAAAATGCCTGTAAAACTACCAATACTACCTTCACCATGAGCACAACTTAGCTTATTCTCTAAGCTAAGTTGTACACAAGTACAGGATGTCATTTTAGAGTTGTTGTTGTTTTTTTAACAAGATTGTTAAGGGCCAATCTTGTGGCCCTTAACAAAGGGCCACAAGATTGGCCCTTTGTTAAAATATCATCAATATCTTGCCAATACTCTTAGTGGAGCAGTCAGGGATGATAGACATCTCATCATCAAGTTTGAAAAATATTTACACCTAAAATGCTGACTTTAAGTAATCTGATTACCTGTAAATTTTACATGTGATTTGGCTAAACTGGTACAGTGTAATTTAATTATTAATTACTTGAATAAATAAACTTTTCATTTTATGTATTTATGTTGCATTTAGTTAAAATTATTGCTTCTTTTAGTTCAGTTAAGCTACAAAAGAGTTTAGAACTCCTGCTTTGACTTGGATTCATATTGTTGTCATCCAGAACCAGACATTGTTTTGAAAATGCTAGTTACTCTTACGCTGGTGGTGATGCTTAATTTTTAACTTCTTCATGCGTTTTTTTTTTTTTCTTCTACTACTCAATTTATCTTCACTGACACTGTACCAGTGAACCCTACTCCTGACACATGAATACTTTCATACATGATAAACACGCAGGATTACCTTGGAGATTTTTTTACCTTGTTAGATGAAACATAATCGGACACTCACATTGTCAGCACTTTGACGTCTATAATCTCCTGTCTGAGCTCCCTGCATGCAGTAGAGTTGTAATCAAAGGAGCCATCATAGTTTTCCAGATACCTGGAGGGATAAAAAGAGTCATCCTCTGCTTACATCTATTCAACATAAAAGAATTTAACAATAAACAGAAGAGATAAAATACACTATGCTTAAATAATATATATATATGTAAAACAGTGTGTTTAAAGGTCACAATAAGAAAAAATATTTCATTTTTAATATAAAATGTCTATGGTTTGACTTTATGAAATACTAGAATATCAGTAGAGCATTGTGGAATGACAAATGACAGAAATGATGTCACTGATTTTAGGCGTCACAAACAAGATAGTAACATGTCTACTGGACACTTGCACCAGATTCTGTTACATCTTAGTCTAAACCAATGTCATACACTAAGTGAAGAAACGTAGCACCTCTCATATTTTTATATAGTTCACTGGCTATGATGAGAACTTGCATGGTGTAACATTGGTACTCTGGGGCTAAAATGTGTGCATACACTGTATGTTCACATGTTGAATTAGGAGAGAAACAGACAAGGAAATAGGGCTGATTCCAGTGCTTGGCTTGCTAAAATGGTGGATTAGACGGTTTAGCGGTGTAGCATCTGGTGGTTATGAGCGTGGCCGGGTCGGTGCTTTTGTGTGAGGAGTAAGTAAGTATATCAGCTGTGCTGGCTGGAGTAACGTGACAGTTTGACTGATTTATTACAATTTTGTCACACTGTAAACATGAACACATACAACAGTAGTCATGCAAACAAGTAACCATAACAAAGAGGTAATAACAAACAAAGAGTTTGGGAGGAATTTTATCTTTTTTAATAAGGACTAAAGAATTGGAAGAGCTTCTTTTAGACACATGTGAAACAATCGTTACACTGGAATGGCAACATTAACCAAAAAGTATACAAAAATAATGTCTTTAATGTGTGGTGTGCTTTTGGTTGATTTCACAAAATGGTCGTGTGAAGAACGCTGGAAAAAGAGCCATGCTGGCTGGGAAATTTAAAGTCGGCTGTTGTATTTCTGTGTACTGATGCCTCATTTCTTCCAGCCTTTTGTTTAAACGTGATCAGAAAGCGGTCAGGATAAAATGTGTGTGTGGTGGGGGGCGTGGTTAGTATGGAGGAATAGGAGCCTGCTAGTATTATGTTTTGTTGGGTAGTCGATTTTTAAATATCACTAATTACTATAATGCTTTGTTGAAATAGCTTGGATGTACATCTGTGAAGCAAAGAGACTCCGTTATGGAGATGTTTGGTTTCATCCTAGGGTTAGAAGCACAGACAGTATCAAAGATGCACGTAGCCACCATCACAGAAGTTATTAAGTTGAACGTTTTCATGTGGTCACCCTGGTGCTTTAAAAACCAGGTGTGGTGAGCAGGCTCTGACTGTTCAAAGAGTAAGGGACTTCACCCCCTGCTGACCATTCAAAAGAATGCAAGCCATGGTGGCTTCACCTTCAGACCCAGAAGCTACATCCATCTTTCACACTGCACATGTTTAGAAGCCAGGGATGAAAATTGAACTGAACATGTTACATGATTTAGGTTCTGAGGGGAAAAAAAATAAGGAAACACATGTATTTTCCCTCATGCTTATCCTATTACCACAGCACCATTTGCTATATTTCTGCTGCGATGCCTGCTAACATTAACCCTAGCTAACTGTAAATACATGTGCGACTGAAATCTGTCATGGGTTTTCCACGTGCGCTTCTTTGACACTACATGTAACATGCATGGACTCAATAAAAATTCAGCATTATATAAAGTTATTCTGACATTAGCACTGTAGGCCACAGTCTTGCTTTAGTGGTTATTTAGATGGGGTTTTTTTCACATTTGCGGGGGGTTTTTGTTCTTACACCATCAATATGATGCATTTGTAAACTGTCTTACCCTCATGAGATTGCTATCTTTATCCTGATCCAAAATCTTCCTGTTAAGGTTCGGCAGTTTATTTTTATTTTTATTCCTATTTATTCTATTTATCCCCTTCGTATATTTTATTTATATATGTCTCTGTATTTATATGTGTGTGTGTGTGTGTGTGTGTGTGTGTGTGTATATATATAATATTCTGTAACTGTAACTTCTGTCGGTGCTGTGCTTTTGGAAACCGAATTTCCCAGAGGAACCCACCCGAGGGATTAATAAAGTTTTTATCTTATCTTATCTTATCAGTGAGGCACAGAACTGATCCATCTCTTTCTGGCTTCATTCACCTAAATGTTTTTTGTTGGCTTGTTTAACCCAAAGGACATATTGATCTGTTGTATATCTTGTGGTAGAGACTTTACTTTTCTTTACATCTTATTGTTAAACTGAAAGAATTCATATACTGGAGAACTACATCAGAATTTTAGAGGGCTCTTGCAATGCTAACAGTGTTTTTGATAATGCTTGGTTAGGGACATGATGACATGTGAATTGGGGGAACCTGCAATGTGTCTTTGTTAGAATGAATGTTGGTATCTGTCGCACATTAAATGGAGCATTCTGTTTTGAAAGATGAATAAAACTGCTGCATATTACTTGTGGCTGTGAGGTAAATGAGGTGAGTTAACAAAGCAAGAAAAAAAAGATTATAAAAGGATGCAACAAGCAATACAATGGAGAGATGCATTAAAGGAACAAGATGCTGGGATAAGATTGTACAAATAAGGAACGATGAAACTGGTTGTCTACATCCACCTGATGATGCAGTGTATTTCTGAGGTTATACAGAGAGGAGCGGTGGTCTCATAGAATATATTTGACACGCTGAATAGAGGCTGTTCATTCTTGTTTTAGCTAAGATGATAAAACCTTTGCAAGTGTTCTCTGTTCAGGTCTGAAATCAAGACAACAATTTACTCCATGAGGTGAATTTCGTCGCTTATGGCTTCTTAGATTGACTGCGCAATTGCTGGTTGAAAAAACCAATCCAAGATGAGCATTTTAGCACAATTTCGTGGGGTGTGGGAGGCGGGGAGGGAAAAAAATCGGGCACGTTCCTGTCTTCTTGTAACAAAGAGAGTACAGTGGGGAAAAGGGGTTAAATCCAGGTCGCAGAGAGAGACAATGCAGATGTGAGAAGGGGAGATAGGAGGAGCGGAGAAGTGTCCACACTATGCATATGGTATACACACAGAGCTGTGCAGAACAGTATGAGACATAGGTTGACAAGGCATTTTGAAATGGGTGCTGGATGCGACACAGAGATACAAGGAGAAGCCAGTACATCAACAGGAGACCGTGGTTCAACCAGCTTCTGAAAGGGGGTGGGATTTAGGGATTTGGGAGGGGTCGAGGTGGACGGGATCAGACAACATGCAAGAGCAAATCTGAAGTGCAACCACCACTGAAAAAAATATGAGAGTTTATCCCTTTTAAACTAATGAAAAAAAAAGAGAGATATTCTTGGGTTTCTGTGAAAATGCTAAAAATGCCTTCAAACTGGCCTACCTTTGAGGGCGTTTTTTTTTCTTCTTAATATCAGCTAGGCAGGGTGTGACTATTACGGAGATCTGTGAATCTGGCTGAAAATTCTGACGGAAACATCTGTCAACATGCAGACAGGTTAAGTTAGAGTTAAACGTGTGATGTAGCCCTGTGACATCAGCAACCCCCTGCTAGCTTCCTAAACCTGCAGATGTCAATAACAAGTAGAGAAGAAAAGTGCAAATGTGCCTCGGCTTGAGCCCTTTCTACAGCATCTGAGGGGAGTCATGGGGTATCAGCGGCCCAGTCCACGCATGCAGGGCTGGGTCGTCACTAGAGATGGTGGATTTGAAACTTGTGATCTCTCATTCACTCTGCCTTTCAGTCTCTCTCTCGCTCTCTCTCTCACACACACTCTCTTTTGTCAGAGGTGTTGTGCAGTCAGTGGCGCTGGAAAGGTACCTTTTCCTTCCATTTCTGGCAGGCTTCAGAGATCCGTCATCGGAGAAATTAACGGGACCGGTCCAATTTCCTGTCTCGTCCCCTTTGAGTCGGCTAAACTGTTGCGCACTAGTAAGAAAATGAGTCAGTTTATTTGGGATTTATTTTCCCCATTGTGCAAATGTCAAACACATACTCCCAATCGCATATGTTCAGTCACAAAACCCAGAAAAAGTTGTACCTTTACACACTCACACATGCACATACAGAGGAAGAGGGGACCAGCTTTTTGGCTAAAGAAAGACAGTATATGACACCAAGCAGGGTTACAGTGACACCGTGATCTGAATGATACATTTATGCTGGGCTGATGCCACTAATCTGAGTGTGATTCAAACATTCACACTGTGCAATATTTGCTTGTGTGAGCGTTAGACTTGTAAATCAATATATTGAAGTGAGTGATTTAAGAGATGAGCGATAATCAGTGCCAACCGGCCAGCAGATTTGCCAATATAGTATTAAGCTGCCAATCTAGACCATCTTTTCATCCAGATATTACTGAGAAACAAAGGGAAGATTGGTTTAAGCCACCAGATCTAATAGTATTCAGTGAGTGAGAAGAACCTAACCCAGGTGAGGTATCTCAATTTAGAGCTAAAGACTAATACATCGATACTGTACCTAACAAAAAGATGCAATGGCTTGCAGAAGCTTAACCTGACCTTTGGTCTCGCTATGTTAACTTCAGCTGGATGCCATCACAGTACATTTATCAGAGGAGGTCATTTGGTGCATGTGTTTTATAGGATGTTATAACTGTGCCCGGAATAAAAAAAAGCTCATTCTACAGGAGCGAGAGCCGGGATTTCTTTGAGGGAGAAAATGGAGGAATGCAGCTATTTTTAGCTGTCAATCAAATCTGAAAATGGCAGTATTGTTTTGTTGTTCTCAATAAATCCATCCTCCTCCTTTGCTGCACATGCAGCAGATGTTACTTAGACAGGAGGAAAATGTGTTGAAAGCTATTTTCAGCTCAGTGTTTGTGCATTAGAAGGGTTTCTGGCACCAGGATTAAATGGTAAATGTGATCTTTATGAAGGGAAATGTCAGCACGTTAAAGTATATTCCTTAGTTTTGTGGGGAAAAATGTCCAGTCATTTGAAAACTTTTGTGCTTTTCACGTGTTGTTTTTTTACTTAAAATTTGATCTTTGAGATTTTCTCAACATCATCACATTCCATACATCTAAATATCCGGAGGAGTACAACTTCTCCTGTTATGCTGACTATTATGCAAGTACTCATGCGTGACTCATTTCTAGGAGTGCTTTGTGGGTGTCGTGCTAATTTCAGCAGGAGGAGATTGAACCCAAAGAGCATTTCTGGATGCATTATGTGATGGAGCATTTATCATCAGGGGCTCGCATCAATACCAATCGGCAGGCGCGCTTAGCTGCTCTGAGTGCCACTTCAACATCTCCATGGCAGCGGCTGCAGAACCGAACGCTAAAATTCGAGAGGCTTCTGTCCCTCTTCTTGTGCCTCAGACAGGACAAAAGCTAATCAACGCTATTCAAAGCGGCACAGTTTGGTTCATTAGGTTATCTAACCTACACCTTAAACCCATAAACTTCTCTTCCACAGTGTGTTTTTTGTCCTGTCTTCCTCCCATCACCACCAGTCCTCCCTAAACCAGGTTCTCCCTGAGGTTTCTTCCTGTTAAGAGGGAGTTTTTTCTTCCCACTGTCACCAAGGGCTCGCTCAAAGTCGTCTGTTTGATTGTTGAGGTTTTCTCTGTATTGTTGTAGGGTCTCTGTCTTACAGTATAAAGCACCATGGGGCTACTGCTGTTGTGATATAAATAGAATTGAATTAGTCATAGCCAAAACAACAAGCCTACTGCAGGCTTGAGTTTAATCTGACATACTTCCGTGTTGTAGCAAAAATTCAAACTCCAAAAGTGATTACTTGAGTGCTTTGACAGGCTGGTAAGACTAGAAAAGCTCCATACAAATGTAGCTACATTAGATTACTTCTGACTCACAGATCAGCTTAGGATCAGGATCAGCCCTTAGGAGCCCATCTATAAGTCCACATGAGATGCTAATGCAAGCATTTGTAGACAAGCAACAATCACTAAGTTGCCCTGTAGCACTAATGTGCTCTGACTCCATCAGCACATCGATCTGGATGCTTTTTCACTGCTGTGTGTTTCTCTAAGACGACCTCGTCTGTTGTTCAGGCCAAAACTGAAAACTGGGCTGTAGCTGAGCCTCTCCTCTGCTTGTGCTCTTACTTTTTCTCTTCATATTCCTTCATATTGTTCAAAGTGCGGTGACTTGATACCATGTGCTAACATCAATGCTCAGTTACAGCTGTGTCAACAGCACAAAAACCAACAAAAAAAACCCACACGCACAAAGAGAAAAGGCTCAAAATCAGGGAGATACAGCTCACTTACATAATGCAACCAGAAGATTTAATAAACATCCATGACTCCACAGGGCAGCCAGTAATTTTGTGAAATGATTAATTGAAGCAGTAATAGACTCACTGATAATGACTATCATAATTAGTTGCATTTACACTGCCACTCATCATCTGTGCCTTTCTTAATCCCTTCCTCCCTGCAGCCCGGGGTGCTATTCTCTCTATCCAAGAGTATTTTTAGATCGCCCTCCTCAAGTCAAGCGGAGTTGAAAGTTAATGTCTTCGTTCTCAGAAGTGTGTCAGCGGTGTCCCTCAACGATCTCGGGCTGCCACTTTATAATCCTACACTCTCCACTTCACCCCTTTGGATGGCACCAGGATGGCAGACAGGGAGCGGATTTATGTGTCTCTCTAAGGTGCCTCCTTTCAAACTGAACGGTCAGATTCACAGACAGATTTATCAAGTACATCAATGTGCACGTCGTACTGTTTGACTTTAATGGGTATCCTCATGCATTGAACTGAGAGCCCCTTCAGCCATAACACTGACGTATACACAGAGTGAGTTGATGTAAGAGTGATGATACATCTAAACTGTTACTCCATAAGCCATCATTCAGTTTGCCAGCACCCAAATGTCTCCTCTGCAACCATCCTAGCCAGCCTACATGCCTCATGTAATTACCAATCTGTTTTTATGTTTTGTTTTTTTCTGTGAAGCACTGAAGCAAAGAAGTGCACAGCAAGCATCCTGCCAATGTGTTCTCCGGCCAAGGTTTGGAGGAGGGAAGAGGCTGGGTGTGGCCGAATCCATGTGGATGACTTTGGATTGTTTATGCATGGGTAGGTATCATAAGATGACGCTTCTCTCTCTCTCTGTTTCACACACACACACACACACGCATGCATGAAAACACATTCCTTTTATCACACTCCTTGGGTCTCTCACAGTCCCCTTCCTCTTTCCCTCGCACCCACTGAGGTGTGTGCAGACAGACTGTAGCAAAATGGCTGCCGCTGAGCCAACTGGTTTCTGTTGTGTGGCTTGTTCCCCTTCTCTCCTAGGCCGAGCTCTAGGAGGAGAGCAAAAAAAGGCGCAGGGGCGAAACAAAGTGTGTGTGCTTCGCGTCTGAATTCATGCATCTCACTGAAGAAGTCAGGATGCCATGAATCCATGCCGAGTATTATCAGACCAGCCCGGCAGGGTGGCAAGGGAGGGATTAGTTGTGTGCGTGTGTGTGTTTTTTGGGAGGGAGGGAGGGGGACTTTCAGATTGCAGCACATATATGTTTGCTTTAGTGAGCATATATGTCCTGTCGGTAAAGTATCTGGAGGTGGTGGTGAGAGGGGGGGTAAAGTTTTATGTTTCTTTTTGAAGCACCTGAAGCTCAAACATCCCAGCTTCTCAACATCTGCTCGTCTCACGGGGATTTTAAGCACAGAGTATAAAAGAAAGTGACCTGAAAGTTGGGAAATAAATCTTGCAGTGGGTTTACAGTGGACTACAAACCAGGGTCCAACTAAGGAACGCCTCTGTCAAGGGGTTAAATACTGATGCAGAGGCATGAAACGTGGCTCTGCAGTGGCAGCATGTGCACTAGGGTGCAGCCTGGTAAAATGAATTATTTAACAGGGACCAAAAAGAAATACACATCATCTTCAACATGCTGCTTTCTGTCATCATCATCACCATCATCATCATCACCATCATCAGCTCCAGTAGCGTTCATATGTGTTATGAAAATCTGATGCCTCTGTCAGATGTAGGCTACGACCAGTCAAGAAGGCTGAAACGGAAATCAAAGAAAGGTCTTTGAAGAAAAAACGAAAAAGAAGGGGAAAACATTACCATGCACAGCTGAAGCACTGTGTATGGTATGAATGTGATGCTTCGTTTTCTGAAAAGATCAAAAAACAAAAATAAAAGGAACAAAAAGGAAAAGAAATCCAATGGAAATTGTTTCTATGCCACTGGGGAGAAAGAAAAACATGGATGGTTAATTGCTATTGTTCTTTGCAGCCACTAAAGCTTGTCCCGACATGTAGACCATCCAGACTACTCTCATTTCTACTGAGCATGTTCTTACCTCATCACTCACATTTTTACCTTTTCCATTAAAAGCCACTGATATGATCAACAACGACTACAAAGGCATGCTTCTTACCGCTCACTGTCATCCTTACACTCTTGGAAACTGACTGCGCTCTAATGTTCTTTCTAATCGTGGCTGAAGAGAAGAAAGGAGTGGGGTAAAAAAATATCAGCACTTACCTCTTGATGTAGTTTTTCCCGTAGAGAATCTGCTGCAAAAGTGTGACGAGCCCAAACGCGCAAATAAATATGAAACAAAGAGATCTGCTGCCGAGCAAGTCTTTACCCGACGATGGGTCGGAGTATCCCATTTTTCGGCGCAGCATCCAGGGCTGACGGTGACACCCGCTTCGGTGTCTCTCTTCGCTGCATTCAGAACCAGGATGGCAGGTGTCTCGTACCCGCTGGAGTGGACATTGTCCATCACATTGTTTTCCCTTTTAGTCTGTTTTACTGCTCTCTGACCACAGCATCACCGGAGGAAGGTGATGTGCACCGGGATCTGCGCTTGAGATCTCAAATCGTTAGTGACCTTGTTTTAAAATACGCGATTCTTATGTTTTGTTTTTGTTTTTAATGTCTGAGTAAAAAAGCACGAACGGCCCCGGAGGATATTCTCGGTGCCTATCGGTTATCGCCCTATACCCGCTTCGAGGAGGCGCAGTCTCTCCGTCGTGTGCAAGCGGTGCAGATTTGTGTAAAATGCGCGCTGGGTGCAGAATAAATCCTGAGATCTCAAGTCAGACAAAGCAAAGGCATCGATTCTTATAAGCGCGATTCTCGCTCTTTTTCTTTAAATCGGGGGGCTGAGAGAATAACAGCGAAACACATCCCTCGTGCGTCTTGTCAAATCTGAGCAAAGGTGCGTGACTGAAATCTAAAAAGGAAGGAGGATGCGCCTTTTCCCAGCCAGGCGGACGGGGGCGCGCCGTAATTCATTTAGATGCTCCATACTCAGCCAAAACGCAAGGTCACGGTCTGCCGTTCAAGGATGCGTCTGCGCAGACACGACATCTACAGCCGCCCACTTCACATGACCTCGCAAAGCTGATAACAAAACAAAACAAAAACAAGTTTACCATATTCCACCTCTAAACTGCGAGCCTGGGCAAACTTAAAGAAATGACCAGATTATCTTCCATTACAAAAACGACACTAGCAGTAGGCGGATGGAGTAAGAACTAGAGAAGTACTATGAGTAAAGACTGTCCTGCAGAGCCAGACCATCGATGCCAAGCTGATCTGTAACTGGACGGTATCTGCAGGACTCCTTCTTCTGACTTCTCCTATTTCTGACTGACCCGTTTTAATACAAGGTACATACAATACATACAACTAAAAAATAAAAGATTTTTTTAAAATGTGTCTTGTCATCCTATGGCATGTGTTGCCTCACAGCAAGAAGGTTGTGGGTGTATAGACTTGGAAGATCTCCTGGGGCCTGTGCAGATTCACTCCAAGGCATTCCAGCTTGCCTTGTTTCTACCTGTTAATACCCCACCTTTAGCCTTTTGCCTTATAGGGCAGCTACGATAATCCCAGCATCCCTGAAATGGGTACAAGGTTAAGAAAATGGATAGATGGATGGAGGATTGATTGATTCATTAAATTGTCCTCTGTCTGGCGAATAATCAGCAAATGCACCTCACACAAAGACTATGTCAGTATTTTGTTCTGAAGCTAACTAAAATGTGGTCTTTTATTCAATAGGTAGACAGAGTACGGATGGAACAGACGGCCAGTTTACCATATTTGAAACACCTCAAATATGTAAAACATGTCCACATGTGTTTTAGCATTCTCTTTGGTCATAGGAAATTTGTAGTAGGCGAGCCAAAAGTTATTGTCCCATCAGACTGAATAGTTCCTTGTGCTTGTATCACTGTTAAACCAAATTGAGATCTTTGTCATTTTCCTGCTGGGCTCTAAAGCCTGATATATGGCACAACATGGTGTTATTCAAGGTTATCAGACAATCGAGACAATTGTGTGCAGCGTGGTGGTGAGATACAGTTGAGACAGTGTCTGGCACAATGTCTAGCTGAATGCGTGAGTAAATTAATGAGTGATTATCTTTGTTTTTTGAATAGTTTATTAGGCTGTTGTTATGTGGTTGTACCCTGCAGTGTTATTACTGCTGTTTGCAATCACTCTTCAAGTGAATAACTTTCAAATATTGATAGAAATTAAATGAAATGCAATTAAATACTTCTAGACAATTGCAGTTGCTATTATGTGTTTTAGAAATTCTAAACTTTTTACTGCTGCTCATTAAATTAAATTGTTAACAGAAATTAATTTTTTTTTTATTCATTTTTTAAGACTTTTGCATTTGCATTGAAGTTGTTAGGCAGCGCATGATTGTGGTCACAGTGCGAGTGAGGACTTTAAGGTTGTACTTGTACTATTCTTCATAATGTTCATTATAACAGCATATTTGGGAAAGTACTGTGAAGTATGGACTAAGGAAAGCAGCCAAGAGGCAGTACAGAGAGAAGCTGGATGGCTTCTATTCTACTGCTAACTCCAGGTGGACGTGGCAAAGCCTACAGCACATCACAGACTACAGCATCAGCTCCATAGACAGTCTTCCAGATAATCTTCACCTTCTACACCCGCTTTGAGACGCCCGGGTAAAGCACAGAGAGGAGGCACACATACAGGACAACCTGCCCTTCACCCCCTCCCCTAACTGGCTCATCGGGTCAGGCACATAAAGAACTGAAAGAGGTCAACCCTCACAAGGCAGCAGGACCAAACAACATCCCTGGGCAGGGTCTCCTCAAGCATGTGCCAGTGAGCTAGCTGATGTTCTCAACTTCATCCTCAACATCACCCTCAGCCAGAGCACTGGTGCCCCTTGTTTAAAAAAAGCAACCAGTGTCCTGCTTCCCAAGACGAGCCCGCCAACCTGTCATGAGCACTCACTCTGACCATCATGAAGTGTTTTGAGAGAGTGGTGCTGGCCCACATTCAGAACAGCATTCCGGACACTCTATACTCCCTTTAGTATGTCTACTGATCCAACAGGTCCACCTCAGATCCTACACTTTTCTCTCCCTCACTTATATAGACACACACCTATCAGAACTTCAGTCAGCATTACTACAAACATAGGCTGAGGGATGCGTTGAGGGATGCATCCTCAACCCTGTTCACCTACAAATGGGTCGCCTATCACAAAGATAGCATCATCCTAAAGTTCACGGATGATACTGCAGTAACAGGACGCATGACTGGCAGCAACAAAACCTTGTGGCAACACCAACGCTATGGACCACAAACGCCTGCAGAGAGAGGTTGGGACTGCTGAAAAGAGGATTAGAACTCCACTGCCCTCTCTGCAGAGCATCTACCATCACAGAGTTCATAGGATAGCTGTCTCCATCCTCAGTGACTCTACCTACCCCCAACATGGACTGTTCAGACTTCTACCCTCAGGCTGGAGGTATAAAAACATGAAATCTAGAATCTCCAAACTAAATAACTCTTCCTTTGCTACTCCCATTTGGGCCCCATTATACCTGCTGCAACTTCATCTCACAGTCACTTGTATTCATACAAACCATTAAGGTGCAAGAAGCCGCTGCAGTATTCTCCTGAACAGGTGTGACCACTCAGACAATATCGCTACATAAGTGCTGATATAGGAAGAAAAGAAGTCAAAACTGGAAGCCATTGTCAAGCTTTTTCCCCCCCCCCCCACAAATTCTCAGGTTTCCAAACCGTTCCAATATCTCACTGTACATCTGCATGTCTCTGAGCTTCTGTACTGGAATATCATTAAAGTGGTGGTAAAAACCAGCACAATTCTACACTCCTGTCTTCAGCCCAGCTGTGGTGGTGGCAGTTACAAAAATCGAGAGGTGCACAACCAGCCAAAGTGACACAGGATGCGATGTCAAATTCACCGCACGACACCCATGACAACCCCGTCATGGGTGTCACGGCAGGTATAATGGGGCCATTAGACGTCATCTGACATGAGCGTGCAACCATGGTTTTACAACCGTCTGCTTTTTCTCAAGTTACACACAGGTGATTGCCACTCATTACTGTTTCTACTGCACATGCTACTGTAGCATGCTAAAATGTAAATTGTGTAAATGTGTGCATAGCCTTTTGCAGCTCAGTCTTTTTATTTTATTTATATATATTTAGCATATCTTATATTTCTATTGCATTAATTTTATTGTACCTAGTGTAGTTCTTTATAATTGTTTCTACTGTTTTTAAATTATGATTTTTTTTCTATTTTTTTCTGCGGAAAAAAGAAAGGATTTCATTGCATAGGAAACATGTTTCTGTGTAACTTGAATCTAGAAGATAGGGTTTCAAAAAATTGTTCTAGTTTCTAACTAAATATTGAGTTTTAATAGATATTATGAAGTACTGTACAAGTATTTTTAGTTTTTAGGCTACAGACATTAAAAAAAGCAAAAACACAGTTCTTATTTCCTTGAGCTCTTGATGTTTTTATATACAATATCAATGTAAGCCTTATAAAGATGACATGTGTCATACTACGATGTAATAATGAGTGCGTTTCTTCTGTTAACTCATCAAATTCTTATATTTTGAATATCACTCTTAATATTAAATAAATACTAATCTGAAACACGTCTTACTCGACATACAATTTATAGAAAACAAAATAAAACAAAAATACTTTTTTACTATAAGTTTTTTCTTTCATACGGGAATGCGTCCGAAAGGTCGTGTTTTCATTAAATAAAAACATGCACGCCGGTGTCGCCACTCAGACCACCAGTCAGCCGGTAAGTAAATAAAATTATATTTTTGTTTGTTTTTTGTTTTACCTTTTGCACAAAATGCTTTACGGAGGGGTCACATTTCTTTGTTACACAGGAAAAAGCACGGATGTAATTTGATGCAGCTCCAGCTCCTCTTCCGGTCTCTTTTCCCACAGCCACCGGAGAAAAATGGTATGTAGCAGCGCTGGTAGACAGAAATCTCGTAACATCTGTTTAATGTGCCATGTATCTGACACAAACTGAAGCCACTTCTGTGTCGGATAAACACTGTAACCGGTTGGATGATGTATTTTTGAGATAAAGTTTGATTTTGGTAAAAAATACTGTTGTTCCTGTCACATCCATCCAGCACTTGTTTGCTGTCGTTAGCCTTTAGCACAGTTGCACTGAATGGGCTAAATAGTGCTAGAAGAGGACAAAATATCGTAAGCTTGACTTTATCATCGATTGTGGATTTTTCCGGTAATCACAAAAATAAATGCATGGAAAATACATTTACGGTTGTTCGTTGGCAAAATGGCAACCGGTGTTTTTCGCCGATGTTAGCATAGCTAGCATCTTTTTCATGTGGTCCATTTCTTTTGGTAACGTGTACAAAATTAGTGTCGTCAGCCACTGCAGATTTTGTCTGAGGAAAGCACGCCGGCTTTCATTGGCCGTAAAGTAACTATCATTTGAGCATGTGTGGCAAGCTGAGGCCACGAGTTGCTGCAACCACTGTGATTAAGTGTTTGCTACCACCTGAAGTTCAGTCTTGTCAGTGATGTTTTTAAAACACAAATGTCTGAACAAATGACTGCCTGTGATTCCTCCTTTTTCACTGAGACAAGACTGGCCCCGGCCTGGTCTACAATCAGATCTCCTTGAGTTGTCCCTGATCTCACATGTTTGTCTTGCTTCTCAGACCAAGGGGACATCATCTTTCGGTAAGCGCCGGAACAAGACGCACACCCTGTGCCGTCGTTGTGGGTCCAAAGCCTACCACCTGCAGAAGTCTACCTGCGGCAAGTGTGGCTACCCTCAGAAGCGCAAGAGAAAGTGTAAGTAACCTTAACGCATGTAATAGAATACACTGTTTTTAAATGTGATATTGGCAAACTTTATGCTTGCTTCTAGTGTTAGTGTATTTTTTTTTATTTTTTGAAATGGCAAAAACCAGCAGGTTGCTGTCTTCCAGCATATTTTAGTGTAACACCCCACTGGTTTGCACCCATGCCCTGTCAAAAAGGCTGGAACTTAACTCATTATGAGCAGCACTGTCAGTATGCTGTTTAGCTCTTCATTGATGTGAAGTGCCATGCTCCCTTGATTTATGGTGCTGTTCATTTTCAGACAACTGGAGCGCTAAGGCCAAGAGGAGGAACACCACTGGCACAGGCCGTCTGAGACACATGAAGGTCGTCTACCGCAGATTCAGGTAAGATGTAAAAAGGAGCAGATCACAAAGTGTTTCAAGGTGTTCGGTGTGTTAATTTATCATGCTTCTCTCTGTCAAAATCTAACAGAGGTGCACACCTCGTTTCCTTTTTCCCCTTAACATGTTTTTGAAAATCGTCACACCGACAGGATTTTATTTTTGTAAAGCTTTGTTTGCTGAAACATCATTTAGGTGTGGATGAAAGGCCAAAACATAGAAAATGGTTTACAATGATACCTGTGTACATGTGAATGTAGCCTTTGTTTTGTTTGGCGGTTTTTATTTCCTTAAAGAATAATAGGTTACAACTGAGGTTACAAGATTTTTTTTCATGCACTAAATAAATTAAATTGCCTTTTCGTCTTATATTAAATTATTGTTAATTACTTGTACCTGAGGGATACAGGTTAAAATTTCCCTTTAGCTTGAAAATGTCGTTTAAAAAAAACTTCCCATGGTGCTGAATGGGTAAACATAAGTTCCACTTCAAGCAAACTTTACTTCAGTTCTTCACTTTCTGAGTCTTAAATTGGTTTTTAGCCTTAGCATCAGTATTACAAAATTGTCTTGATGACAGGACTCTTAAACGTGTAATGAATTTAAACACCTCAATGAAAATGTTTGCAGGAAATCACAATTTGTTAAACACAAGTAAACCTGGAGTAAATTCACTTGATTTACTAGCTTGATCTATAAACCTTGGATATGTTGACAAGTTGTGTTGATGTGTTTCCAACAGGAAATATAAGCAGGATTTCTGTATCTTCTATCAGCTCGATAAAACCAAATAATTTTCCCACTTTGACAAAAAAAATTGACATAAAAAGATTAATAGTTTATATAAAGATGTCTTATAAGACCATAATATTTGCCTTTTGACTTTAAGGGATGGTAAAATTTGTGTGCACAAGCAAATATTTGTATCAACAATTCAAGCAAGTGTTTACAAAATCTAAGAAAACTCTCAATACTGAACTTGTTTGGCAGTTGTAGTTAGCATACCACTCTTTTTTTTTTTCTTTTTTTTTTCTTCCCTTTTTTTTTATTGGTAGACTTTAAACAGAGTGTTAGGCTTGCAGTGTGCAGCTGGGGTTTTTCTTCCCTCTCCCACTTACTCGTCTTGCAGCAGAAAACTGAGCATAAAGAAGTTGCCAAACATTTAGTATTCACACTTCCTATTAAACAGTTTGAACATAGAGTAACGGGGTTGTGTCCTGCTGCAAATCAGGGTTGTCTTGTCATATTTAGCCCACATAGTTTTACTGTCTCACAGACTGGGTGTATGAAAATGAGGTTTGTCTTCCTCAATGCTGCTCACCAATGATGGTGAAAAAAAAAATGTCTGAACAAATGAACTTAATATGACATCACTCTTTTCTCTGAGGTGAGTGGCATTTCAAGACAAGTCATATAGAAGGAAATTTTGTCGGTCTTACTACTTCTTGAGAGTAAGTGGGTGGTTAAAACTCGTACGTTTTGATATTTATGTTATCATTTACAAAACATTCAAGCTGCACAGTGAGCAGTTATCCTATTTCAGCTTATGTAAACCAAGTCGATCTATATAGGGGTTTTACTTATTGAATGATTTTTTTAATCTGATGTTAACATATCAGCTGATTTTCCAGACACATGAAGCACAGGAACATTTTCCTAAGATTTGTTGTGTGTAGTAAGTAGCTTTTTGTTGTTTGTGGCATGTTGTCAAAAAGGAAGTTTTAGGGTGCCCCCTGGTGGACAAAGCATGTGTAAGGTTAAACCGTGTTTCTCCCATCTCTTCTTTAAGTGGGGGGGGGAATAATTGACCAGCTGTTAATAATATTAAAACAGAGATTGGAAAATGGCTAATAGCGGCTCTTGTTATAACCCCTTTGATAAGATTTATATCAGGCATAAATTATATAACCATTTAATGTAAGAATATGAAAGCCGTACTTAATGGCTCCAATTATGCATTTTCATTTTTGTATTAGTTTATGTAATGATGCTAATAACTTGCTTTTACTCCAATCTGGCAACACAACCTTGGCAGCAGCTGTTGAGTTTCCACTGTCTCAGGCAGAATGCCTGTTTAGCTGCAATTCAGTTAAATCACCTTCACTGGCTCATTAACGCTGGCAGTTACTGCACAGTTTCACAGTTCTAGCTGTTAGAAAATATTCAGTGTAAATAAATAAGGGATGGCGATGTGTGTGTGTGTTGGTGGCATAATGGGTGAAAGCTGCGTGCAAGCCTCACAACAGTTCAAACGTGGCCAAAATTTACAAAACACAGTAGATCTGAGGGCAAACTATCTTTAATCTCCTCTCCGCTGCTTCTGATAACATGAATAATTTACCTGAGCCCAGTCCAGCTAGCAGGCATCGAGTCTGTGTTAAATTGGGACAAATCAGGGAACCCAGTAAATATTTTTAGTAGTTGCGTGGGTGTTTTCTCCTGTCGTGATGATCTTAAGCTTTTACATGTGGTACAGCGGTGACCCTCCAGAAGTGAAGCATCTAAAATGTCTGACTCATTTGGACCTGACATTTGGTGGTCTCCTCCCTCCTGAGCGCTCGGTCTTTCAGTGTTTGAGGTAGAGAGAAGTATTATGTGCTGCCTGTAGGGGAGGACCACGTCAGTACCAACATTGTGTGTAGTTTGTGTATGAAAATGGTTTACTTCTGTTGACTCAGGGATGTGTTTTCCAGAATGACGTTTTTGGTGAAATAAACATTTGCATTCTTAACGTCACAAACTTCCTCCAGTCTCAGTTGTGCCAAGGTGCCCTGCATTTTCTATTCATTCTTCATATAAAACAAGTTAAAATCATTATTTATATTAAGATTTAATCATCAGCATTCAAGCAGGTTAGTTGGGAATAATATTTGGATCGATGTAGTGGTTTTAGCGTTTTTGTAGAATAACAAACAACGTGACTTGGACTTCTTTAGCATGATTACCTCTTAGTAAGACTAGTCTAATATGTCAACAGCATAATCAGTTTTGTTTTTGTTTTTCAGGAATGGTTTCCGGGAAGGCACCACCCCCAAGCCCAGACGCGCTGCAGTGGCCGCCTCAAGCTCATCCTAAAAGACACATTTTTGGTTAAATAAATGTGATGATAAACAGGAGTTGCAGGCTCGTTTTGTGGTCCTTGTTGTCTACCCATCCATCAGTGGCCATAAACAGTGTTGTTGTAAACAGATTTATATACACACACACACTGACTTTGTTTCTTCTTGATTACATTGTATACATCTCCAGTGTAAAGGGGGGGGGAGAATCAGGAGTTTGTGAAAAGTGGAAACGAACTTGGAATAAAAGGTTTTCAGTCACATGAGCTGGTGTCTTAATGTTGGAGGTTTTCTTACAAGACCAGCCTTATAAGAGCTAATGTCTGGTTTATGGAAATACTGGGTTAAAATATAACAGTCTCATGAAAGAACACCTATGATACTGTGAAATGGTTTTAAATAAGGACAGGGGTTGTAGACATACAGACTTACAGAAGTGGAAGTACAGTTTTGTTTTTTACAACATTGTGGTTGGAAGCACTGATTAAATTCAGTGAAAGTAAAAAAAACATAATTCATATTAACAGGATTACACAACTCCATGGAGTGCAAACTTGATTATAGTTTACGTTGAAATAATTCTATGCAGCTTGAATGTGTTTAACACAAGCAGCGAAAAACTAGCGCTAGTTGCTATCGTTTATGCCGGGTGCCCTTCCCTCTACATCCAAACAGGAAAATAAGTATAGTTGGGTTCACGTGAGAGGTGTAGGAACCCTAAAGTTGGCTGTGGTGGTGAAAGGGGATAAAAAATGTCGGATTTCTGTTTTGAGCACAAGTAGATTTTGTGCTGATGTTGCTCTAAAGCGAACTGCCCTGTGGCTTTAGCATAGCCTGCAGTAAACTACGCAGTATTTCATGCAGCCTTTGAATAATCCGAAGTTGATAAAGCTCAGTTTGTTTTGTGGGAAGTTCGGGGGGTGTAATTTCCAGGGGGGGTTATGACCCCCCCCCCCCCCCCCCAAATAATCAGACCCAACCAATATAACACCCCCCAATAAAATTATGAACTATCTTGCATAAATAGGCTGTTGATGTTCTTTACTCATTTCAGTTATTACCAGCAAAATAGTTGCATGTTTAATCATGTGGGAATTTACCCAGATTTATTTATTTAGACAGAGATCTTGATCCCACCAATGTTAGGCACAAAGTTACGCCGATGGGTCTATCAAACATCACTGAGCAGTCCTTACCTTTTAACAATAATCTCTCTTCTTCATCTCTTGTCTCTTAAATCTTACAAAGAACAATATCTGGCTAAATCAGTTTAGTAGGAAGCAAAATCACTCAAACCATAAGACACTACAAAACACTTTAGCATCTTATTCCAGGTAAAATATTTTTAAGCATATTGTTCTAACAGTTTGTAAAGTTAAATTATCTGCTTGAAATATCTAACATTAAGCTTCACAAGAAAATATTTTTTATTTGCTCACACACAATGCTATGATAGACTGAAAGGCTGTGTGAAACAGAAAAATGGAGACAGACTCTTGGCCAGTCATGTAGTCAGAAGCCCCAAAACACACACACTAACAGGGAAGAGAGAAATCATAAAGGGGTAACAATAATCTGGAGGTTGTGTAATCCTCATCGTCCCATTTTCTTGTGGGAAACACAAATCTGTTTGTATGTGTAGGAAAAATGTTGGTGAGAAAAAGTTGTGCTTATAAAAGTGTTGTGAAAGAAAAGAGACCAACTCCAGTGACGTGAAGACCCTACAATAACACAGAGAAACCCCAACAAGCAAATGACCCCTATTTTAACAAGTACTTAGTGACAGTAGGAAGGAAAAACTCCCTTTTAACAGGAAGAAACCAGGCTCAGGGAGGGTTGGCCGTCTGCTGCGACCAGTTGGGGGTGAGGAGAAGAAGACGGGACAAAAGACGTGCTTTGGAAGAGTGCCAGAGATTAATAGAAGAAAAAGAAAATACGCATTCCTGTGGAAAAGCTAATAGTATCCTAGCATGATTCAGCGTAACAATACTAGCCTGCAGTGTTTTCATAGACATGAATTCAGTTGAGGGCTGAACTGTTTCCAAGCCGCAGCTGGTCTGAACATCTGTACACACAGGAGAGTCAGTGAGGCGAAGTTGTTTATTGGATACAACATTGCTTAAATATCAATTAGTCTGCCCACTGATTGCTTTCGGACAGAACTGATCTAGATACTAGAGTTAGTATTCGGTGGTCCCAGAGCTGGCCTTTTTTCAAGCTACCCAAAGTCGCTAACAGCACCCATGCCTGCATAGTATAAGTGCAGCTGGAAGGCGAATAGCAATTAGTTGCTGTGTAACATCCTCAATGACAAAACAAGTCTAAATATTTAAATAATATAAATAATGCAGAAATTTCTCAGAGGAAAGTCTGTTTACAAATGAGTCAAAATACAGAATTTTTATGGCTGCGAGTTGGAAATTTCCCAAGAGGCATCGCAGTGGAGAAAACAAGCGGTAGGAAGTATGTGGTGATTTCTCAACAGAGGTTTCCTTGAGACATGAAATTACCAACAATCTGAATATGGTGATTACCAGATAGAGATGATGGATGTTCAAAGTATTCCTGTTACCAGTAAATCCAAACATTTTCTAAGAAGTTGGAAAGCTTCTTAGAAAAACTTTGCAGATACAACACCAGAGCCTCGGGAGCTGCTTTCAGCACTGTTCCCAATTGCCTGTGCTTATGCATGCGTATGCTGACAAATGTAATCTACCGGGCAGTCTGTCAAGTTGATTTACAGCCTCTTTGTGTGTAGGGGTAGGATGGCTTCAATCACAGATAAGCCTCGAAGGCTTTTGCAGCAGCTGTAATTCCCAACATTCTTCCTGATGCTGTGGCAGAGTTTCTCCTTTGCACTGGCAAAATAATCCTCCACCTCTGTGAAAACTGTGTTGTCCTTTCATATTTTTAACTTGTAAATCTGCCGCATGGCCAATGCACAGTCACTCACTGACTTAGCATATATCAGACAACCTAATTCAAAAATGATGCATGAACGAGTCACTTTAAACTGACAGTAAAATGCTTTTCTTTCTTTTTAAATACAGTTGAATGCTGTGAATGCTGCAGCACTGCAAAGACTCATGGGAATGTAAATGTCTAAAAGGATTCGCTTACAAGTGCTATTATTAAGACTTTGTAGGGCATGTGTGAAGTGGTTTAAAGTGCTCGCGTGGACAGGAGAAGAGTTAAGGTTTAATAAACAATGGACCTCCATGTTTCTAGTTATTAATGTTCTCCAGCCAGTTGTTTTAGAGCAGACAAATGTTGAATCAGGGAACTGAGACGATTCTTATTTCTGTCATATTCTGACACAGACAAACACACAAAATACATAAAAGTTATAAATTGATTGATATGTCACATTGAGTGGCATAAGTATTTGATCCCCAAGCAAAACATGACTTAGTATTTGGTGGAGAAACCCTTGAGAAACTTTATAAACAGTTTAGGGTTCTTTCCTGCCACTTGGCAACCGCCTCGTGGCTCAGTCTATTGGCCCTTCAGTGTGATGAAGTCGACCTTAGCAGAAAAACACGCCAAACGTTTTCCACCTCCGTGCTTGACTTGTTCGAGTTGAGTTTGATTTTGGTTTCATCTGACCACAGCACTTTTTCCCAAGCTTGTTGTTGGCCTTACAGCCCATTCCAGTCTTGTGCAGATGTACAATCTTTGGTCTGGCCCATGGTGGTGAGAATAGAAGAAATTGATTTTGTGCAAAGGTGAGCTTTTAATACAATGAGCTGACAGGTATGTCTTTTATGTAATGTGTTGTTTTCTGGATTTTGGCTGAGATTCTGTCTTAATCTGACTTCCTGACTTCTTCTAATGGCGCCATCATGACTTCCTCTGAACTTTCATAAACTCCAGTGGCAGAGGTGACATTAAATCCTTGGCTTATCTCTCTGAGAGTTTATCCACGGCTGCTTTTCCCTCATCTCAAGCAAACATCCGAGGCAGGATGTAAAAAGCACCTGCCAAGAAACCACTCAGTTGGAAAAGTTTATTGTTCTTCTCAGTGCAGGGGAAGTGTCCTTATTAGTGTGCCATGTTAGTCCAGACTGAAATATCTCCACAACATTTTGTGTCTTTTTTATGGAAATGCAATGGGTGATGTTTTATTACGTTATACCCAGAAAAAAATGAACCAATATTAAAGACATTAAATTGAAACGATTACAGCGTCTAAAACTATTTAGCTCCATGATTTACAAGGCTTTACAATCTTAGAAGACCTTAAAACAGTGAACATGGCAATAGAAAGTTAGGCAGTATTTAGGAAGTAGGGCCACTGATCACCAGTAGTAGGCGGTAAAGAGCGGGGAAACCCGCACTTGGCTCCAAGTCACCGTCGCTCTTTCTCTCCCCTCTCCGGGGGCCATAAAGGCGCAGTGCAGCTTGGCTGTGCTCACACACAGGAGTAACCTGTTGGATAGCTGGTTTTGCTTCTCTTTCACGCTGACCCAACACCCGGATCGTCTCCATACTCCTGATCCTGTGTTTACCTGCAAAATCTGGATCCCTGCACCTTCCCACCCGTTGTATGAGTTGGTATGAAAAACTCCTGCTGGAATGAGAGGTAAGTAGAGATCGAGCCCTTTACGTAGAGGTGCTGCTCGGTGATTTGATGTTTCAGCTGCTGGACACGAAACTGACTGACTTTTAATCATGTGGGGAAGCCTCTGTCCTAGGATCAGCCTGTGCGCTTTTGTTGCTGCTGCGGGAGCCTGCGTGTCGGGGTGATGACGTTCCCTCGAGCACAGGTAGGTAAAGAGGACTGGTGGGGTTTGATGCTCTGACTTATAGCATTACCTGTTATTTGGAACATTTGCTGCTTTAATAACTGCAAAGTCTGCAGCAAGAAACACACGCAGTCTGTGTTTTGACTAACACTGGTTGTTATCAGGGCTTTTTTCTGAGTGATGTGAGTGAAGCTGCCAGCAGCTACACATTCGTTTAACCCCGATAATAAAGACAGGCACTGGTACAGTAACATGACATCATCCGCTGGAAGACTAAGGAAAAGATTATTCGCGAGTAAGGAGGAACTCCTTTTAATTTAAATTCAAGTGCAGGCTGAGTATTTCTTAATGTTTTTCTATATAAGGTAGGATTTCAACACTGAGCACGGGATCATTTGTCAAAGTGCTTGGATATACGTTTTGAAGACCCTTGAGGAGACCAGGCATTTCCTGCCTGGCCCATGTGGGCACTTTTTCCATCTCTCATGTCTTACACACGTAATGCAGCATGATCAGCTCTAACTTATTTCTCATGCCGACTCCACATTTTAAGCACCGCCCTTTTCAGAATGACATTTTTTCAGGATGACATATTTACGCTCATTGTCTCCAACGGAAGACTCGCGCACAGAGATTTATGTCTAGTCACAGGACAAAAATTTCTCCATAGACTAACTCACTCCTGGTGATTTATGTCTACATTGAATTTAATAGTGCTTTTTGGAAGGTCTATGCAAGATAAAAGATGTGTGTGAGAGATTTGAGAACGAGAGAGATTTGAACTTCTTCTGACCTCTCAGGCAGTGTGTATGCAGTTTACACAGCTGTCAGATGTAGTTACACATTTGTTAAGTGTGGAGGATCGAGGCCAGGAGGTGGCTTGGAGAGACATGAATCCACATGTGCACGAGGAAGTGTTCCATGCCGCACTGTTTTTACTCAGAAGAGCTTGGATGTGTTGTTTATCTTGCAGTTCCAATAGAACTGATCTAACGAGTTATGTAATTGTGGTTATCAGTGTATGGATCTTGGAGAGAAAGAATGCCTGGCCGGCCTTATCTGTCATCATAATGTAAATTAACAGGATTTACTCTCACCCAGAACTTGCATGCAGAAACTTGCGCGTCAGTAGTTTAGACGCCATCCCCCACCAACACCCACCTCCCCCACCAGCACCACCCACCTCCTCCTCACTCTGCTTCTCTGTGTGTGTCCGAGAACAAAGGTCTTTTCATGCGGATGGTTTTTCCCACACTGGTTTATTAAACTTGTAAAGAAGTGTACGATTATCTTTTATTTGAAACCTTGGATAACTAAGGGTCTTGCAAATGCGTGTAAAAAGAAGAATAATTTATATAGGGACTATATAACACAGGGAACTAAGAATGCGGAAATGAAATATAAAGTTTATAAAAATAAGTTGGTATTAATATTGAGGAAAGCCAAGAAAGACTATTATAATAAACTTTTTCAGGAAAACAAGAATAATATTGAGGGCATTTGGAATATTTTTAAAGAAGTATTGGGTAACAAGAACACACCCTCAGATCGGTGTATTTATTTTATTAAGAATAATCAAGTTGTCGATAATAAGACTGAAGTAGCAAACGAATTTAATTCCTTTTTTGTAAATGTTGGACCTACTTTAGCAAATTTAATTAGAAAAAATGACGACCCAGAATATGAAGTTTGGAAAGGAGAAAGTAGAGTGGTTAATTCTATATTCTTAGCTGATATTACCATAAAAGAAAAAGTAGCAATTGTAGAAAATTTTAGAAATAAAAAATCTACTGACTGTGATGGTATAGACATGGTTATAATTAAAAAGACTTTAGACTGTATAAGTATTCCTCTATGCTATATTTTTAATCTCTCGTTATAATCAGGAGTATTTCCTGATCGAATGAAAGTGGCAAAAGTGATACCCTTATATAAATCAGGAGATAAGCATAGTTTTAACAACTATAGGCCAGTGTCTCTTAATTTTGTCACAGTTTTCAAAAGTGCTTGAAAAACTTTTTGCGCAAGACTTGATAGTTTTATTGAAAAAACCAACTAATAAATGAAAATCAATTTGGATTTTGTAAAAATAGATCAACGGCATTAGCATTGTTGACTTTCATTGAAGATATTTCATCTGCAACCCATAATAATAAATACACAGTTGGGGTATTCGTTGATTTAAAAAAAGCTTTTGACACGTTACAACATTTTATTTTGATTTCTAAATTGTATAATTATGGTGTGAGAGGTGTGGCATTGACTTGGTTAAGGAGTTATTTAGAAAATATGTACATTATCTCGGCAATACCTCTGAAAGATTGAAGATTGTATGTGGGGTTCCTCAAGGTTCTATTTTAGGACCTAAACTTTTTAATTTATATATTAATGATATCTGTGAAGTATCAAAAAGGTTACATTTTATTTTATTTGCAGATGACACAAATTTTTATTGCTCTGGAGAGAATTTGAAAGATTTGGTTGAAATTATGACTTCTGAGATGTTAAGATTTAAAAAATGGTTTGATGTAAATAAATTATCTTTGAATCTGACAAAAACGAAATTCATGATATATGGCAATCGTGTAAAGGAGGAAGAAGTCATTATGTCCATTAATGCAGAATTGATTGAAAGAGTTACTGAATTTCGCTTTTTGGGTGTAATAGATGAAAATTTGACGTGGAAATCACATATTGAGTATATTAGAAAGAAGATGGTTAAAAACATTTATATTTTGGGAAATGTAAAAGATTTATTAGACCAAAAAACAATGCGCATTTTATATTTCTCATTGTTTTTCAATACTTTAGTTACTGTGTCGAAGTTTGGGGAAATACATATGAGAATACTATAAAACCTCTAAACTTATTACAGAAGAAAGTGATACGAATGATTCATAACGTTAAATATAGAGAACATACAAATAAATTATTTATAAAATCAAAATTATTAAAATTAGGAGATTTAGTGAAACTATAGACACTATTAATTATGTTTAAGGCTAAAAGTAATATTTTGCCTTCTAAGTTACAAAGAGTATTTTTAACGTGTTCGGGGGGAGAAGATAGCAGAAGGAAATTTTATTTTAAGCATCAGCTAGCTAGGACTACACAAAGATTAATGAGTCCAACGGTTAGGGGTATACAACTGTGGAACTCTCTTCATTATAATTTAAAGAGTTGTATAAATTTACATTGTTTTAAAAAGTGTTACATGTCTAAAACGATAACTCAATATGAAGAATGTGAATGAAATTGGAGTAAAAGGATCCATTATTTTTTGTTTCATTTATTTTATTTACTTATCTTTTCTCCTTGTTACTATGTGGAGTGGTATATTCTGATTGTAAATTTGTTGTTTGGTTTGAGTTAGGACTGGAAATAAGTGTTAATGTTAGTTTGTTCCTTGACTTTTGGTGCCCACTTGCAATATAAGTTGGATTGTAGATAGGGGGCAGGGTTTAATAAGAATATATTCTTCTGCCTGCTCCTTTTCACACATGGTTGCAGTGCTTTACTGACAGAAAGTGTAGTTGGTTTGTTTGAAAGAACTAACTGTGGAAACTGTTGACCAAGTGTGAAATAAATAAATAAATGAAAATGAAAATTATCTGTTATCATAGGAATCCTTTCTAATGGAGCACATTATGCACTCTTTGGGTAGATGGGAAGAAACCAAAGGAAAAGCCGCTGCTGGCTGTTAAAAACGATGCAGGTTTAACAAACTTGTACACGGGCTTCACATTTAACACCCTCCATTCATCTCATATATAAGTCTATGAGTTGTATGATTGGTTGATTAAGAATTGATTTCTGATTGGAAGGGGACAAGCAATAAGTACTTTAAATGTTAAAAGTAATGTTAAATCAAAACAGAATCTTGTGTATAAAAAGCAGCTGGTTGTGGTGGCTCTGGCCAAACTGAGTGTCAGCTGTGAAACAGAAAGCTCTGAAACTGAGTTCTTCCCAGGAAATTCACGCAAGGGGTCACTAGAGGCTATAATCCAGACTATGTGTGGAAAATAGTTTACCATCAAACTGCATGTGCCAGCTTCATTTTACTACAAAGGAGTTTAATAAGAACAGCTAAGCATCCATGGTACAATCAACTGTCCATGTACACACACCTGCCAGGGAAGAACAGAACAGAACAACTCAGCTGTCTATTAGCCAAAGTACGAATGAGCATATTTCCCAAAGGTCAAACTTGCATGTTAAAGAAGTACAAGAATCACTTTGAGAGCACAAACCTCCACCAGGGCAGCTGACTCTCTATTTACTTTTAATTTCATTCATTCTGATTTCTTTGTTCTTTTTTAACATATGGTTACTAACATATGTTAGTAGGTAATGGATAATAGATAATGATTTATAAATAACTGGACATGAGAAACTTGTATATTTCTGAGTGAAAAGACAGCTCATTCTCCTTCTCTTGAACTTTCTTTAAATATCTAAATGTAAAAGTGAGATCTGAGGTCAAATGTGACAAAATGTTTGAATAAAAACTGTAATAATCCTCATATACATCATTCCCAACGCGTTGCCTATATGTGGTCAATATAAACAATGGCAGTAAGAAATTGTTAACATGAGCGCGCTCTACACATTTACAAAGTTTTATCAGAACTCATTTAAGACTTCTTTTATCCAAAACTCAAAACGCTACCAAAAGCATAACCTCCTCGGCGGAGGTAACAGTGTAACGCTTTATGTTATCGAGTAAAATGTGCAATAGTACTCCAACAATAAACTTGGTACCCAGTTATGTGGGTCTTCTCCAGAATGCTTTCCTGAGCAACGATTAGTGCTGTATAGAGCAAATTTCCAAGACTGTCACATTTATGTTGATGTGACACCTGGTGCCTTTTTTCTCACATTGTGTCAGTGATTAATACAAAATTCCTGTAAAGAACAAAAGTTGCGCTTGGAGCAAGAACTTGTTCACCTTGCCTAATCTGCAGAGGTATTTTTTTTAATAAAAGCATGTTTCCAGTAGTGCAGTCTAAGATTCCATCTGTCTCTGATTTCATGTCTGGCTCTAAGGCTTTCTTTTATTCTTTTCCTTTTCTTTGCGTGGGCATTTTCAAATAGCGGTCTGAACTTGCTCGAAGGCAGATGGTTTTGCATGGAATACCACAGGAAGTGCCGGTGCCGCTTCAATATTTGATCTCTCTTTCAGTTTATTTCCATGCCACCGCTTCATATATAATCGGCCTACCTGACGTTCAAGTATTTCCAAATGATCTTCACATGAGTTTTCTTTTCTCTTTATTTTCCACAGTCAATCCATGCTGTTCCTTCCCCTGTCAGCACTGGGGTGTGTGCGTCCGGTACGGTCAGGACAAGTATGAGTGTGACTGCACTCGTACCGGCTACTACGGAGAAAACTGCACAGTCCGTAAGTCAGTTTTCCTCTGTGAGAGTGGTGCTCATATCCTCTTTTATTGCTGTACCTTTTAGGAATTTCAACTATTTAACTTAACATAAAACCAAAGGGTTTTGAAAAAAAAAAAGGTTTAATTTCATAGCCCCAGGCTGTCAGCGTTAAAACGTCTGTCTAGACAAGTATTTGGGAAAATTGAAGGAGCGTGGGGAAGTGCCAAGAAGAGAGCAGCTGGATTAACAAAGAACCCTCACATGCTGTAGTTCCCAGTCATTTGTTATGTATTTGGCAGACATTCGCACACTGAGTGTAATAACAGTTAATCACTGCTTTGATTGTACATGGAAAGAAAAAGACAATAGGAGCAGGAGTAGGAAAGAAAAGGAAGGAAAGGAGTATTGGACAGGAAAAGGAGTTACATGTAGACCAATGTTTTCACTTGTTGTGTAACGCAGAATAGACACACATATTGCTCATGTAGCTCCAAAGAAAATATTATGACGTCTTTATGGAGCTACCAGCCAAGTGAAAGGAACAGTTTCACATTTTTGGGAATTACACTCTTTCTTTTTTCAGGGTTTTTTGTAACAAGTAGGAATATATAGGAATATGATACACCAATACTTATTTGTCCTGTTAATAATACACTTTTGATAAAATCAGAAGCCTGTGGTATGACACAAAAACTTGTATTGTCCTGCTTTCTCCAGCTCGTGTTAAGCCTTTTTCACAATGTGTTCAGTTTGTTATCGTTTAAAGGTAAATGGACTGTACTATACTCTACCACACATTCACACTCTGATGGATGCATCGGAAAACAACTTGGGGTTAGTATCCTGCCCAACAATATTTGGCAGACTGGAGCAGCCGGAGATCGAACCTTCAACCTTCAGATTAGCCATTTGTATGTGAAGTCCCATTCTGAAGCCTTGAGATGAGCATTTTACTCATCATATGTCATATAATTATTCTTAGGCTTGGGTTAACCTGATAGAGTAGCAAAAATGAGCCAAACCCCAGTAATTTGTGCTGCTTCTGTACTTTAATGCTACCGCAACCCTACTTTGGTGCATAGTGTGGATTTGATTACATCTACAAATCCGTAGTGGATGTAATCAAAATCAAAGTCATTAACCCTAGATTTTTGGTGGAGTAGCCCTAAAACCACATAATAAGATTCTCATGTTGATGTTTTGGTTTAAACATAAGCACATTTTTAAGGTGTTACAGCAAAACCAGCTGACGCAGTAAACTTGGAGTTTTTGGGGCCCCGAGGGAGGCCGATAATGAGACAGAACTGCCATTATATTTCACGTCATTCAGTAATCCACCGACTCCAGAGGTGTGGGTGGCAATTCAGAAGTCTTGATCCTGGTTTTAAAAGCAAGACCATGCCTGCCAAGTGTTCTGCTCCATAATGACATAACGACTTTGTTATTTAGAGTAGATTTCCAGATCCCCAGTTGCCATGACTTCCAGTAATAACAAGACCGTGTCTCGTGATGTTCTGCCATTCCAGCCGAGCTTTGGACCCGAGTGCGTCAGTTTTTCAGGCCCAACCCAGGTGTGGTGCACTACATTCTCACCCACTTCCACTGGCTCTGGGACATCATCAACCACACTTTCCTGCGGGACGTCCTCATGCGGCTGGTGTTAACAGGTCCAGAGTCAGCAAACTTATTGTAGAGAAATTCATTCTGGATGTTTTTTACACGTTCTGTGTATCTAATACATCTGGTTTTTTGTACCAACAGTGAGGTCAAACTTAATTCCCAGCCCTCCAACCTTCAACTCCAAGTATGACTACCTCAGCTGGGAATCCTACTATAATCTGAGCTACTACACTCGACTTCTGCCTCCGGTGCCAAAGGACTGTCCCACACCTTTGGGGGTGAAAGGTTAGCTTCCAAGGAGCCACATTTTGTAATTAGGGGAGTGTGATAGAAATTGAATACCAAATCGACACCCAACAAGCGGACTGAAACATGACTCAACATGAATCAAACTTTGCTAGTCATGGTTTAGAATCCCTTGTTATTTTTGTTATACTGCCCCCAAGAGGCCAGTGTCTGCTATTGCTCATTTAAATGTGGTTTGTCAAATGATGGTTGATGATTCTGTTGATTAAGAGTATAAATTTAAACATCTGACAACAAATGCTGGCATCAAATGTAAGCTCACATAGTTCCAAATTTAAATCCACATTTTTATGCAAAGAGTGTAGTTTAAGGATTGCTTTTATCCATATCTTGACCTTGGACTGCGCAGAAGTGCAGTTTAACATGTCAGCTGTGTCAGAGCTTCAGTATTATGGCTTGAGTCGGGTGTATCTGTGTTTTTCCCCCCCCGGTATGGTGCGTGATGCTGTGGTGTTTCTCTTCAGGCAAGGCTGGGCTACCTGACCCTGAGGTGTTGGTTGAGAGGCTTCTGAAGAGAAGGACGTTCCGACCCGATCCCCAGCGCACCAGCCTCATGTTCGCCTTCTTCGCGCAGCACTTCACCCACCAGTTCTTTAAGACCTTCAATCGCATGGGCCTCGGCTTCACTAAGGCTGTCGGCCACGGGGTCAGTCCATCCTGATCTTTGGTGTGCAGCACATTAGCTTTATTAAGGAGTTAGTGTTATATACATAGCATAAGAGCAGAGGGAAACTTCTAGTCTTGATTCTGTCTTTTTGTTAAATTTCAGCAGTATAATTTACATTATGAAGCTGGAGGTTGGTGGAAGTTGGAGGGTAACTCCAGATGAAGTAGCAGCGGCTTTTTACAATTACACCTCTGATGCTTTTTTTCGTTCTCTCCTGCAACTCAAACAGGTGGACGCAGGACACATTTATGGAGACAGCCTGGATCGTCAGCTAAACCTCAGGCTTCTCAAAGATGGAAAGCTGAAATATCAGGTAAAGTCATTTGCAGACTTATATCTGACTGCTTTATTAGGGACGCCTGTTCAACTGCCCCTTAAGTGATCTAATCAGCCAATCACATAGCTGCAATCACTGCTTGCAGACATCCGACATCGTGATAATCGACTTCAGCCTGCTTTCATTTCAGCCCGTTGTGTGGCAGGGCTCATCAGCAGATGTCAGAGAAGTGGAGTAGCTTGCATCCAATCAGTGGTGCTGCTCGATAAAAACCCTCCGAGCTCAATTGCACTGTACTGATTGTACTGATTACACACACCACGGTTAGCTGAAGTTCTCTCCTTGTTTCCCTCATTTAAGATAAATATGTTTTTAAGTGGAATTTGTGTGCATCTCCTTTTGTGTTCAACCCGGTTTGTAACAACATGTTGAACTGCTGAAGTTCAAAGAGAGCATCAGGGTGGGGGCAAAAGGTGGTGTAAGTCATTTTGAACGTGGCGTGGTTGTTTGTTTTGGATGCCTGCAGTTCGTGTGGGGTCACCAAAATTGAGTAATAGAAGAGTGCTCAATTTCAGAGCAAGGCTTTGTGAAAACATGGACAGATCCTGGCTTGTATCGATGGCTGCTGCTGGTGTGAGGGATATTTTTCTTGGCAAACTTTGGGCCACTTAGAACCAACTGAGCATCATTTCAACACCACAGCCTACCTGAGTATTGTTGCTGTGTATGTTCATCCCTTTATCACCTCAGTGTACCCATCTTCTGTTGGTTCTATTGGTCCAACCTGGTACTAGCAGGGTGTAGTTAATGAAGCAGCCAGTGAGTGTACATGTTGATTTAGAAGCGCAACTGTCAGTTCTGCAGTTCTTTTTAAAATGAAATACTTGATCTTCATTAACATTGTGAATTACAGATGACAGTGACTTGTATCATCATTCTTTCTTTTTCTGTCCGGTCAGTTAATTGATGGAGAGATGTACCCTCCCAGTGTCGCTGATGCATCTGTTAGAATGAGCTACCCTCCCGGAGTCCCCGCTGAGGCTCAGATGGCTATCGGTCAGGAAGTCTATGGACTTCTCCCTGGTTTGGGAATGTACGCCACGCTGTGGCTGAGGGAGCACAACCGAGTCTGTGATATATTGAAAGCGGAGCATCCCACCTGGGACGATGAGCAGCTTTTCCAGACCACACGGCTCATTATTATCGGTGAGTTAGACACAGTTCAAAAGGAACAGTGAGCCTGGCATTGCAGACTTCAAGTGTTTAGTGCAAGTGGCTAGGACATGTGACAGTTCACTGCTTTTTCTAATAACAAGTTAACTAGTTTAAATAAAATTTAGCAAAACATGTTGGATTTTATACTAAATTTGGTTTAAAAATGACTTCTTTTTTTTTCTTTTTTGAAAGTTTGAGCCAGACTTGCTCCTTACCAGCATCTGCGAGGTGTAGTGGTTAATACGTTTGCCTTACACAGGAAAGAGCCTCAGTTTGATGTCGGGAACAGACTCAAACCCAGCCTCAAGTGGGTCATAAGATGGTGTACTTCTAGTACTGGTCTCAAGTCAAGATAAATGTGAAGGTTGCATCAGGAATAACATCTGGCATAAAATCTGTGCCTAATTGAAAAACATCTGCTGTGGTGATCATTTGGGGAAATAACAAGCAGTCTTTTGCCTTAAGCAACCACTGAATTCCGCACAGGTGTAGCCAGAGCCTGTTCTTTACACTAAACTATTGCATTTAATTATGTATTGTTTTTTTGGTAAACTTTGTTTGTTTAACTTGAGGTTGAGCCACTGTCTGCTTGGTGCATTTTTCTTTAATCCCTTTGCTTCTCGAAGGCGAGACCATACGAATCGTGATAGAAGATTACGTGCAGCACCTCAGCGGATACCTGCTTCAACTCAAGTTCGATCCCACCCTGCTGTTCGGCTCTCCCTTCCAGTACGGCAACCGTATCGCTCTGGAGTTCAGCCAGCTCTACCACTGGCACCCTTTGATGCCCGACAGCTTCTTAATAAATGGGGACGAGCTGTCATACGAACAGTTTCTCTTCAACACGTCTGTTCTGACGCACTACGGCGTGGAGGCCCTCGTGGATTCCTTCTCCAGGCAAATTGTTGGGCAGGTAGCAAACGGCACATGTTGTGTAATTGTAACACACAGTTATGGTGCATTTTTACAAGTTAGAGTTGTTTGGACGTCTGTGTTTTATAACTCACTTTGTAACCATCAGCAACTGAAGTGTTGCACAATTCAGTGATCCATGTTTAAGGATTTCTGGCAGTCACACAAAGTTTTCCTGTTTTGCTTTATCATACTCTGTGAGTGATATAATGTGATCGCACGCTGACAGCTTGTTTTCGTACTGATAAGCTGAGGCTTGTGCAGACTTCTGCAGTAAGCCACTTTGTACCTAACTTCTCACAGGATGTCTTTTGACAGAGGTCACTCCATATTGGTTACTTACTTCTCCCACCGTTGACCCACAGATTGGCGGTGGGCACAACATCAATGCGATGGTCACCAAAGTAGCCGTTGGGACCATCAAGGAGTCCCGTGAACTTCGCCTCCAGTCTTTCAACCAGTACAGGAAGCGCTTTAACCTCACGCCATACACGTCATTCAGGGAATTCACCGGTAAGGCAAATGATTCTGTGTCTAGCTCACATGGCACAAATTTTAGAAGTCCACGCAAACAGCTGGACGGACACTCCTGGAATTAATGGCATCTGCTCTCTTTTTGGAGCAATTTTTAAAGCACTGGTTTTGTCAAAGTTATTTTCTTCCCACTGCTGTCCTCTGAAGGGTAGCGAGGGGATGCATTTGCATCAGAATCTCTATTTACATGTCACGAACTCCACTGAGTGTCCACCTTAAACAGTCATGTGCCGATTTACATCATGCAGCTCCCTGACATAGAGAGATTTTCAAAGAGCTTACAACTCCAGTGACTCCGTGATGAAGATGGAGAAAGACTGTGATAGTTCATAAAGCCTGAAAATCCACGAAAGAGGTGTTTTAAGCCATAGTCAGTGAATTCAGTAGCTGCTGATTGGACCCCTTGAAGAAGCAGCAGTAGGCCTACAAAATAAAATCAAAGCCGGGGGAAGGCTTCATCACCTGGTCATGAAATTTCACAGCAGTGTGTCTCACTCTATTGGAGGAGCTCTGTAGAAAACCTCCCTGTCAAAACTAATGTGCTGAACTGATCTGCCAGCCTTACAGCAGTATTGGTTTAAAACCTGCAAATATTATCTGTAAAAATCTGTACTGTAATGATGTCGATGACCTGCTTCATAAACATCCTATTTGACATATTTGGTCACTTTTTGCAGATAATGAGGAGATAGCACGAGACCTCGAAGAGCTCTACGATGACATTGACGCACTGGAATTTTACCCCGGCTTGTTGTTGGAGAAAACACGAGCGGGGGCCATATTTGGAGAAAGCATGGTGGAGATGGGTGCCCCCTTCTCCCTTAAAGGCCTCCTGGGAAACCCTATATGCTCTCCGGAATACTGGAAGCCCAGCACCTTTGGAGGAAAGGTGGGCTTTGAAATAGTAAACTCTGCCACACTCAAGAAGCTGGTGTGTCAAAACACCAGAACGTGTCCTTACGTGTCATTTAGAGTACCAGCAGAAGAGAAGCAAGAACACGGGCGAGAAGGTGACAGAGCGCAGACTGATGAGCTATAACCTTTGCAGACATCAGAAGGTTGTTTTGTTTTTGTAAGATCATTATATGAAGGTAAAAGAGGCGGCTGCTAAATAAAACAATTTTAAAAAATTAGTGTTACAGATGTTTGCTTGGAAAACATCAGTAATGCTTGCTTGAACAGCACTGGAGAGTCACACAGGAATCAAGAGCTCAGAATGAAATCAAATATGCCTTTTCCTTTATTTTGCTCACTGTCTCATACACTTGAACACAAATACATGAGGAATAAACATGTTTTTTTGTCAATAAAACTTGTGTCCGAAGACTGAAATGATCACAATACCTGTTCGCACTGTCCATCAGTAAACGTTTGTACTGTCTGCAGAATTATTTTGAAAGATCTCATTGCAGCTCAGCATAAAGACTGAAATAAAACTGCCCATTCATTCAAACGTACTCAGGCTTCAACATTATTTACGACCCAATGATCATTATCTCTCATGACTGTTTGTACCCCACCCACATTACTCACCCACTGCATCTCATAAAACCAGTGTATTCTTTGGCTTAAAGTTGAACACCAATGATAGCTGATGAGAGAGACCTGCCCAGTGCTATGTAACTGCAAGTTTTCTTTTTTTCTTTCTTTCTTTTCTTTTTTTTTAATAACCAGGGTGCACAGCGTGGTTTAAAATCAGAATCAGAATCAGAATCAGAATCAGAATGGGTTTATTGCCAGATGTTGAGGTTTACAACATTAGGAAATTGCTGCGGTGCTTCAGTGCAGACAATAAGAATTAAAGTGCTATGTAGAAAGAAAGATATGTGCATGAGATATACATGAGATATATACATGAGAATAAGAATTATGAGTGCTACGTAGAAAGATATATACATGAGTGCAGGTGGTGATCAGTGCCAAACATATATACATGAGAATAAGAATTATGAGTGCTACGTAGAAAGATATATACATGAGTGCAGGTGGTGATCAGTGCCAGACATGAAATGATGCAGTGACACAGCGTAGGGTCATGTGTTAGTGGCGGGGACAGTCATGTGGTTATTGTTCATGTGTCCAACAGCAGAGGGGAAGAAACTGTTCTTGTGGCGAGAGGTTCTGGTGCGAATGGACCGGAGCCTCCTGCCTGAGGGGAGCAGGTCAAACAGACTGTGTCCAAAATACACATATAACTAAATTGCCCTTGCTTCATAGTTTAAAACATGTGTTCTTGCTACATGCACTTCTGCATACATACATATGGGATTATATATGTCCGGAAAAACCACATATACAGTCTGTATGTACCTGCTATTAGTCTTTTCAGATGATTTGCATTGTGTAATCGTTTATATAAACATGGGAATGCAAACCCGTATCTTTTCACTGATTTCAGACAGCTTTTGTGAAAAATATTTAAAAGGAAGAAGGAATGACAAAGTCAAAATATTTAGCTTGGCACTGATTGTAGAAGCCATAGCAGCACTCTTTATGCCCTCTAGTGGTGAAATAGGGAGTTGCATAGTTTATCTTCCAGCAACTTCCCGCACCTCATGTGTTGTCTTTAGGCGCCCTCGGTAAAGTCCAAACTCACAATAAAGTCAAAACTAAATATTACAGTGTCACCACAGTGGGTTGACATATTAGTTTGGATGGAAACAGTATCATAACTAACTATTTAGAAAGCAGTTCGGATCTTCTACTGCTTGATTACGTCATTTTTAAGCTTATAAGTAAATTAAATACTCGCGTGCTGCAATTGTTTGCAAAGCTATAGAAAGTAAAATTGTTTCGTTACAATTATCGGAGAGGTGAGTTTCAGTGTGTCTACATAACAGACAGGATGCAGTTTAAACTGGCTGCAGTTTCGACTTCATTCCGATTCTCTTTACCCACGAATCATTATTAAGACACGTCAGTGAACCCTGAAGGCATCACGTTTGTGTGGAAGAGCGGCTTGAGGCGGCTGAACTAGTGGATTAAGCTCGGGCAGCCAGCGAGCCGGTTATTAAATTGAGGTAAGAAGCCGGGTGGTTACAAGTAGTGGATGTATTGTGTCGTTTTAATGCAATATATGATGTAGGAGTCGGCTTCGTTTTAACACAATCTCGGGTAATGGCTGCCGCGGACTCCCAGGAAGTCAGCATAGGAGAAGTAGCTAACCCACGTAGCTAATGCTAACCACCTTACTTTCTACAAACACCCAGCCCACCAGCTGTTCGGCCCGCGTCCTTCTTACATAAACAAGCTAATTGGATTGTCGCCATTTTCTTTTCAGTACGGCACATGTACTGAAACAACAGCAATAGTGAATGTAAATGGTTGAGCTATCTGTCTCAACATCGGCAGAGGCTCTCAGATCAACTCTCGTTAGCTGTTATCTTCGCTGTCAGCTGCTGTGCTGGGACAATAATAAAGCAGCACAGTCCCGATTCATGCCTCATATTGTGTATGCTATCATAAGTAAGAGGGCAGTGTGAGGAATGTCTCTCTCCCCGTCTGCCCATCTGTACACACCGGCTCTCTTACTTACGGATCGGTGCATCACAAAAGGCCTCTTAGCTTAAGTTTAATAAACTGGCACACTTACTCTAAGCTATGTATAGTGTGTGGCCCACTTTATGTACATAAGCCTTTTCTAGCTGTGTTTATCTGTCTGGATTATACAGCACTATACTGGACTATTAAGCAATGAACGCGTTTTTTATCCGATTTATCCAGATTTTTATCAGTGAGGTTAGAAGTCTTTAATATCTCGGAGTCGTTGTATTGTGTGCTTATTATTCATTATTAAACTAGTTCATACTGCTTCCCACAGGCGAGCCGTCATCATGACTACTCTGGATGACAAGATCCTGGGAGAGAAGCTGCAGTATTACTACAGCAGCAGTGAGGATGAAGGCAGCGACAATGATGATGAGGATGGGGAGAACAAGACCATTAGGGATGCTGAAGTCACGGAACCCGAGATAGACTACAGCGCAGATGGAAGTGCTGTGAACACAGGTTGTACAAACAGATGTAGTGCATTCACAGGAAAGAAAAAAAAATTGATCCCTTGACACAAGGCAGCAGCCCAAATGACATCTAAATAAATTATCTGGTTATTTTTGACAAATAAAAATGTCAGAAACTTTTTTTTTTAAAAATCCTTGGAGCTTCCCTCATTTTTAAGCCATCCTTGTGTTTGACTTTAATCGATCTTTCATCTGTGTCATAAGAATATAGAGTGTGTTATGGTAACAGTGGCTGTTCTGTGTCAGGGCCCAAGGGTGTGATCAATGACTGGAGGAAGTACAAGCAGCTTGAGGTGGAGCAGAAACAAGAGCAGAAGAAGGAGATGGAAAGACTGATCAAGAAGCTGTCAATGACATGCCGCTCTAACCTTGACCAGGAAAAGGACCAAGAGAAACAGAAGGCACTTCAGGAAAAAATCCAAGGCAAAGTAAGTAAATCAGACTAACAGAAGACACATGAAAGACCTCTGAAAACCCTTGTTTAGCTCAGACCTATTGTTGCTGATCAGTGGCATCCCTCCTGGGGTGAATGTAGGCAAAGAGCTGATTATCAAGGACAGCGTGAACATGGTAAAACAAAAAAACTTCTATTTTCTAGACTCTGCACCATTGATTGTATTTGTGGATGGAACAAACAACATACATCATATACTCAATAGGCTCAAGATGCTTTTTCTTTTTTTCTTTAATGAATAAAACTCGGTCTAGTTTATTCCAGTTTTTGTCCATAGTCCACTCTCTCCTGGCTGTAGATTCATATTCAAAGAATACAAAGAAGTGTGAATTGTGTTGCACACACTCGTCTGATTTTGTGTGTTCATTCCTGTCTGCTTCACAGATGACCATGCAGGAGTACAACATGCTTCAGGAAGAAGAGGATGATGAAGAATTCCTCCAGCATTACCGCATGCAGCGCATCGAAGAGATGCGGCGCCAGCTGTGCCGCGGCAAGCGTTTTGAGCAGGTCTACGAGCTAAACAGTGGGGAGGAGTTCTTAGAGGCTTTAGACAAAGAGGACAAAAGCACCCTGGTCATGATCCACATCTACGAGCCGGACGTCCCGGGCTGCGAGGCCATGAGCGGCAGCCTGATGTGTCTAGCTCAGGAATACCCGCTGGTCAAGTTCTGCAGCGTGCGCAGCTCAGCCATCAGCACCAGCGCACTGTTCAGAGACAGCGCTCTGCCTGCTCTGCTCGTTTACAAAGCCGGGGACCTGATCGGCAACTTTGTGCGGCTCACAGATCAGCTCGGGGAAGACTTCTTTGCCGTAGACCTGGAGGCCCTGCTGCGGGAGTACGGCTTGCTGCCCGAAAAGCCTCCCGTCATCCCAAAGATGGTTCGCAACGGAGCCATCATACAGAGCACTGTGAGCGACGAGGACTCTGACCTTGATATAGACTAGAGCCATAGCTTCTAACATGTATGATATGCTTGGGAAAACTGTGTACACAGATGTGGCCCCTCTGTAGCAACAGAGCGAGCCTTGACTGACACCTCACCACTCACGCAGCCACACACAACCAGCATTAAAGCAGAACCAAAAGTGAGTGCAGACACCACAACTTAGTGCATTTCATCCTATCATTCCATAGTAAATATGAGTTATTTGATGAGTGTAAATATCATTATCAGAGGGTTTCAGAATACTGTAGATGTTTTACGTTTTGTTTGAGCTGACAACTTTACCTATTTATTGTGTTAAACCACATTGCCGTGTATTCATGTGCTTCACTGTGTAGAATAGAAAACCTTTGGGCCAAACTAACTATTAGTTAATTTTCTAACTTTTATATGTGCTCCACCATATCAAATAGTCAGGACAATAAAGTGTAAAGTGTTTGGACTTGGTATTTTGTTGTCTTTTTATTTGCTGGAATCTGTGTAAAGTTTAAACTGCATCATCAACATTATTCAGTTTAATTCAGTTGTACTTTTGTAGTGCCAAAATCTGCCTTTATATTGTAAGTTAAAGACCCTGCAATGTTAGAAGGACAAGCCCCAACAAGCAGTTATGAGCGATCACTTGGTGACAGTGGGAAGGAAAAACTCCCTTTCAACAGGAAGAAACCTCCAGGCTCAGGTTGAATCAGCCATCTGCTGCAAGTGGGTGAGGGGAGGGAGACGGGATGAAAGAAACACTGTGGAAGAGGGCCAGAGGTTAGTAAAAACTAACGATTAGAGGTGAGTGAAGAAGAAACACTCATTGCATCATGGGAGGTCTTTAAGATAAGATGGGACCTGATTATTCAGGATGTTTTATGTGAGGAATTTAAATTCGATGTGCTTTCTTATATAAAAAGAAGGGGTGGCACTAAAAGTGTCCTGAACTAAATGAATTCTAAAAGTCCTCTATCAAGCTTGTGGTGGAGCAGAACTTGCAAAGAGGTAAACAAACTATTTTATTTTTTAAAAACAGGTAATCAGGTGATTGCAATAATAATTACCAATGTGCTGGTGATATTTACATATTGCGTAAAAGAAAAGTGCCTGGAGGCGTTTCAAGATGACTGCCAAGTGGTTCAACTGAAGAACGACTTTGGCTGCTTTAACATTTTATTGTTTTTAAAACAGGAACTGGTGAACAACGTAAAGCGTTGGGGTAGAAGTGTTTAAGGTGAAAACACCTGAGTGATAACTAGTGTTGTTGAAACTGGAGGGCCAAGAGTGCCAAAATGAATTAAATAAGTAAATAAATAATAAATTACACATTTCAGTAATTAACTATTTCAAATTGGAAATAATCTATTACATCTTTTCAAATAAATTCATTGATATTTCAGTAATTATTTCTATTTCATTACTTAATTCTTTCCAATTTAAAAAAAAAAACTATTGTTTCATTTTATAGCAGGTAAAGTGGCTTTAGCTGTACTCAGGCAAACACAAAAAATTAGCAGTTAGCTTTATTTTTCAGTAAAGTTCACAGCATTTCCATTTAGAGTTACAAAAACCAACTTTCTGAGTTCAGCTTAGTTATAAACATTTATTGTATTTCATTAATACAATAAATGGCTAAAAAGTAAGGCAACTCCCTGTGTTTAACCTGCTCTCAGTCTGCTTTCTACACCCACATTAACTTTTCGCTCCAGTGAATCCTCCCCAGAGGTGATTTGTACACAGGATTGACAGGTCAACTCTTCAAATCTTGTCGGCTCAATAATTCCTCTGAACAGGAAGAGCGGTGGCATCGACACTCGCTGTTCAACCATATTAAATTGCACAATACAGCCTGCAGCGGCCATGAGGAGTTGACTCAACTTTTCTGACATCAGACCGCTGCAGCCTACAGGCATCTCATCATTATCAGCAGCAGCTGCAGCAGCATCAGCAGGCGTATGAGGTGTGCTCCGTGACCGTGGAGAGGAGCTGCTGAGCCATGCAGGCCATGCCCACAAAAGGTGTTTTCCAGCAGGAGGTGGGTTTCTGCACTGATACCTGCCAGGAAAGGAGAAATTCTGTCACACTTTGTCAGCTGGGGTGTGCATTAGGCAGCTGGTTTATCCCAAAGTGCAACTCATTAACCCTCTGCTGTCCACACAGCCATGAAATCAATGCAAACTAATGCAGTGAGCACAGCTCTGTGAAGTCACGGGAGTAGTTTCAGCCAGCTGCAGACATACACACCATGTTCTGACCATTCGTCCCACAGATGCTGGACATCTTCATCATGATGTTCATGGTGATGATCTGGGTCTGTATCAAAAACAGAGAATTGCTCTGTTAATATCTTTTATTCTGCGAACAGCACAGACTATATGAAAAAAAAAAGCAAAACATCCTGCATCCTAATCGAGCCCTGAAGTGCTAATGTGTATGCAGAGAGTGCACGAGTTAACACAAAGAGCTGGGAGAGGATTAAAACATACAGAACATGAGGAGTAAATGAAAGGGGAAAAGCCGTTTTGACCTTGGACGCCAACATTTCATCCCCATACACTGTCTCAAAATCAGCTTCTGTGCAATTGTCTCTCATTTCAGCTCAAAGATGTTGTTTTTGTGTACAAGAATATGTGCAGTGAAAAATGGAGTAGGAGACACTAAAGATATAAAAAAAGACTTTCGTAACAAAGAAAAGGATCAGAATTAAACACACAAACGTGAAGATTTTATTTCCCATTTGAATTATTTTCTTGCACTATGGATTTTTCATTTAAAGAACATAAATTCCTCAAAGGAACGTTTTATTATTTCATCTTAACCATCATCGTTTTGAGTTATTTTTTATTAAAAACCAAAACCAAGCTCAGCCTGCCCACCTGTATTTACAGATAACATAAAGAGGACTCTGTACCATTTGAGTGAAGCCACAGCATCCGTTTGAGCTCTCTGAGGGCCTTGGTGAGGTTCTCCAGCTGGTCATGGAGGTGGATGTTCTCCTCTATCAGCGCATGGATCGTATCCTGCAGTTCAAAACCCTGACTTTCCAGCACCAGCAGCGTCAGGGTTACCAGCAAAAGCCTTAGTGTCCTCATAGCGACTGCAGCACAAAGCTTCTGTCACATCTTCACAGTAACCCAGCGATCCTTGTCACAGGTGAAGACAGGAATAAATGGTCGGTGCAGATATTGTCAGCTTAAACACGGCAGGGGTGGGAGTGACAATGGTTCTTTCTTTCCAAAGCCATGGGTGGAAAGCTGCCAGTGGGCTGCTTTTAAATCAATCCAATGTTTCCGTATCACTAAGTGCAGTATCAGAAGCAGATTGCTTCAGTGTGATCGTCCTCAAATACAAATACGATCTATGATAACAACGGATCATCAGGGGAGGGAGTTCGGGAGGAGGTACTCCCTATTCATTAACATACAAAACACTGGAAACAAATTTCAATCTAAAAATCACAATTGTAGCTTTTAAGTAAACTCTCAGTAGCAGCAGCAGCATCTAAAGCTAAAGCCTGTCATGTATGGGCAGAAACTTGGATAATCAGTCTTACTCGCCCATTTTCCACTTACTGCCACATTTGTAGTTGTGACAAAACTAATGGCCGTCACAAGGAAACTGCACACCTGTCAAAAGTAACATGTAACTTTTTTTTCTGCTTCCATACATCTACACAGCTCATCAGGACTGTTTTCGGACTCGTGGAAGTGAATTATCACTTGAGAAAAAACAAATTATTGTGGGGAAGAAAAACATCCATTTATGTGCATCAATTCCTCAGACACAAACACTGCTTTAAAAATATAACCACATCGGATACCTGCGCAGATCACTGATCTAAAGAAGCTCATGCTCAAAATTGAAGACTCAGGACACTGTAGTGTTTTTTCCAAACAAAAACCCTTTTATTTATTTATCATGTGAATGAGTTTATGCGGTCTTGGCAGCCCTGGTGCGCTTCTTTTTGACCACAACAGGCTTCTGGCTCTTCAGGATAGCGCTGGCACGACGCAGGGCAGCCTGGGGAAACAAATGAGACGTAAATGTTGTTCTTAAACTTTGACACAAACAAAAATGCCAGCTATTTAAAGTTTCAGCCTCCCCAAAACCACAGATTAAGCTCACCATACGCAGGTCCTTCCTGTATTTGTTCTTGCGAATGATGTGCCTCAAGCTGTTGAGGGTGGCACGGGAATTCTTGTTGATGGTGACCTTGACGTAGGAGTTGGCAGGTTTGTTCTGGCCTGTGCATCAAGAGAACAAAATGAGCATCCAATGTATCCAATGATCCAAAAATATGGATTTTCCAAGAAGAAAACCACATTTCTGTATACTGTGATATACACAATATGCAGAATCTAATACTTCTGCAGTTGTCATCCTTGTCATATCTCACTGTACAACACAAAATAATGTATCTAGTTATAAATTTTAACAACTTCCTTCCCCCCCCCCCCTCCCATTAATGGAAATTCATTAGGCATCCATAGATGACATAAACGTTGCTGCTACCTGATGCATAAGGAGCATTTGAAATATTTGTGTTCAAATACTCCTTAAAGTTACTGAAGAGAGGATCGTTTGTCCAGTCTGAGTCTGGACAATACTATTACTCAAACGTTAATGAACCAGCATTACTCATTTACCTGCACGCTTCTTCAGCACTACGACGACACCCTTGCCGTCGGCTGCAGGCTGCACACCTACAGTCTTCTTGTGCACCAACCCATTGAAGCGGAAAGAGTTCCTGGCCTTCAGGTTGTTGGGCTCCTGTCACAAAACAAAGACATTCAGATCACTGGCATGCATTTATTTAATTATCTTGCCTGATCCTGCTGTTAGGCTAGGGAGGTAATGCGGTATATTTTAATAAACATTACCAGGACATTTAAAAATCTCAACAATTTGATCTTCAGCAATATAAATATTTACGGATGCTAGCCAACTAGCATTTCCAGTGCCACCTTCAACTAATCTCACATCTTTAGCCAGAATTATGTCACAAACACAGATACAGTCCAAGCCTATGTGGCATATCCTGTCAGCTCAGCTAATATGCAATTCTCAAACACTAACAGCAGATTGTCTTGCAATGTTTTGTTAGTATGTTAAGGTAATGTACAAAGCCTGGGATCCGTGTTTTAAGTCTAAGTTATTTGTGTCCCTACCATACCACACTGTACATCACTGCTCAAACCCAGTTTCAGTACTAAAGCAAACTTTCTGGGTGCGTAATCGCACGTTTGGTCAGGTTCTTCAGAGCAGGTTTTGTACTCACAGTGCTGTAGGTCTGTCCGTTCCTCTTGATGAGGAAGCTGGAGCAGTTCCTGATGACCATCCACTGCAAATGGGACGACATGGTGAACCTGTGTAAAAGAGGGAAATTTTTTTCTTGAAAATCTGGAAGACGAAAAACCCTGACAGGCGTCTAACATGTTTGCCTGCATTTTCTGACATTAGCTAAACGTGTTAGCTTAGCGTCACAACTTGAACGGACTAACACGGGAAACGATGAGACGGCAAACATCTAATATAGCGAACCGTAGACTTTACTATTCTGTTAGGACTGTACAGAAAACACAGAGAGCTGCGGTTGCTAGCATTAGCGCCACTGTTCAGGCCGGGGAACCGAAGGAGCACGATGAGGCCTAACCAGAGCGAGGTGCTTACAAGATTAATCTTTCCATTTCTACATACAACAGGGACATTTATTGTCGCACAAGGTGTATAACAACAAACATAAGAATAATACCTACATTTATTAACACAAAAACAACTAGGGAAAGAAAACAAATGTACTTTAATCACCAGCTTTTAGCCACCGAAGCGACCACGTTACCTTTTAGCGGAGGAAAGGACCGGAGAGAGCGGAAACCGCTTTACGGAACCTCTCGCTGAGATTCTTACGCACACCCATCTACCTTTTTAAATTGCATTTTGGGACAAAAGCCATATTTTATTGAATTATATGACATATAGCTAATAATTAATATATATATATGTACATTTTATTAACGCATTTGATGCTGTATTGAATACTGAATGTAATTTTGTTTAGTACTAGTTATTTATAGAAAGAGCGGAGGAATACGTTCAGCGTAGTAAGTATGTCCACGTCATTAATGTGCGCCTGGTGTTTACAGGCACCCGCCTGAAATTTTACACATAATAATCAGCTGTTTTAACGCCAAACCGATTAGTGTTATGTTAGCTCCAAACTCGAGCCAGCGAGGAGCAAAGGCAGGGCGAATAAGAGAGCGATTGTAGACAAAATCGCAACTTCTGGACGCCGATTTTGATTTATTTCGTGGATGTTTTCGTTATGCTGCTGTGATTGAAAGATGTGAACAAGAAATGTATCTGAGGTCAAAACCTGATAAGTTAAAGGTCACGGCCTGCTCTAGCATGGCAGGTAAAGTCAGGGTCTTGTGATGAAGAGTCAAACATGGAAGAAGAAGAAGATCTGGAGACACTTGGGGAGCAGCTGTACTCTCTGATTTCCTCCAAACACAAAGAGGATGCTGGAAAACTCACAGGTTAGGGGACCTGCGTACCTCAGTTTTTGTTTAATGACACACACATATACATTATTTATATATATATATATATACATACACACACACACACACACACACACACACACACACACACATATATATATATATATATATATATATATATATATATATATTTTTTTTTTTTTTTGTTTTAATACTTGCAAGTGAAGCTGTAACTTGGCCCTGAAGTCTAGCTTGATCTGTGTTACAGGCATGTTACTGGAGCTGCCAGGTCCTGTGTTGACTCAGATGTTGCAGGATGATGCCATGCTGACCGCAGCTGTGGAGAAAGCCCTGAGAGCCCTGCAGGTGGCACAGGAACCCAGGTACAGAAATGGCCAGTAGTTTTAGAGTGTTATTTTTAAAAAGAAAATAATTTGTAAGTTACACTATATGGACAAAAGTACTGAGTACTGCCATTCAGTCACCTTTAGAAACTTTTGTGAAAGAATGGGTCATTCTAAAGGGATCACTGAAGTTGATTGTGGTGCTGTAATAGTATGTCGCTATTGCAAAAGGTCAGTTTGTAATATTTTTCCCTCTCTAGATCGACTGTAAATAGTGTTATTGCAAAGCCACAACATTGAGCGGTAATGCAAACAGGGCATAAAAAGTGCCAATGCTCTGCAGAACCCCAAACCTCCTTTCACATTAACATCAGCATAAAACCTGTGCAACAGGAGCTTTCTGGTATGAGTTTCCATGACTGAGCTGCTCCTGTAGGTGTAATGTGGCTTCTGGTCAGCCCAGTTTTTTGTCCATTTTGTGTATGTGTCAGATTTTTAAGCATGACATTGTTATGAGTCAAAGGTCCAAATGGGAGTAAAATGATCCCAGGTGAGGAATAAGAGGAGATGACAAGGCTGGACTTTTCAAGGGGGACAAAGGCCAGAATAACACAAAAAAACTTAAATAGAAAAACTTACCAGCATCCACAGAAAAGAGACACCACAAGCAAAAATGGCAGTTCACCTCTATAGGCCTTGGCTTAGGTTAATGGTAAACCCCAAACCAGGGGTGGGCAACTCCAGGCCTCAAGGACCGGTGTCCCTGCAGGTTTTAGGTTTTTTGAACCTAACACAGCTGATTTAATTGGCTAAATTAGCTCCTCAACATGTCCTGAAGTTCTTCAGAGGCCTGGTAACGAACTAATCATGTGATTCAGGTGTGTTGACCCAAGGTGAGATCTAAAACCTGCAGGACACCGGCCCTCGAGGCCTGGAATTGCTCACCCCTGCCCTAAACACCTGGTGAATTAAATCTGTATCATAAGACCTGACAAAGACAGTTTCAAAACAAGATGTGCCGGCACTCCTAAGAGGCATTGTGACCTTTCTTTCTTTTACATAGGCCACAGGAGAGCTTTACCTTTGGAGTAAATAACAGTAACACACATGGGATTTATCTGAATGTCAAAACATTTCAGCGAGTGTATTCTCATGTCTTTCTTTACAGTCAGGTATGTAAGGATGAGGATGATGTGTCAGTGTCTTCTGACTCTCTGGGGGAGCAGCTATTTGAGCTGGTGGATGTTTACAACACAGGCCACTCACAGAAAATCACAGGCAAGTAAAATGTCTCAATAAACAACCCATAATATGTGTGTGAGATTTCACCTTGAAACAAAGCTCCAAATGAGTAAATTTTAATGCAGGCTTGGTCAAACAGTTGTATGCTAACCTTTTTGGTGACTTCTAATATAAATTAAACTACATGTTCAGCTTATTTCAAATAAACCCTTTAAAATCGTTGCCTCTTTAGTTCTGCTTTCTGTCTCACACACTCTGTTTCATGTTTTATATTTTTAAGTAAATTTCAATGATTCTTTTACTAAAGAAGGGAATGAGTGGACACTTTTATTCTTGCT